>NC_081358.1:45955312-46261222 GCF_030684315.1 Stegostoma tigrinum
CATTGTCAGAAGTGGGATTCGTACCCACACCTTCAGTCAGAGACCCATTAGGTATGTTTGTTTTTAAAGGTCCTTAAAAACACGACATAGTTTCTTTTAGTTCCAGGTTGGGGGTTGCATTTTCCACATGAACATTTAAGAATAAGGTCTTTGTAAGCCCTGATCCTGAGATATTCCTTAACCCCTTTTGATAAGGAGGCTGCATCTCAGGAAATCTGACAGAATGAAATAAGCCTTTGTTTCAAATTATACTGATTTCTTTTGTTTTAAAAATGAGTTTCATCTTACTGAACATCATCAAAATATATTAAGATATTACTATTTTAAAAGTACATTTTGAGCATTAAGACTTGTTTTATTATTGCACATAATTTGATGGTATTTAAAGATAGCATATGCAAAAAAATTGAAAATATAAAGTAATAATGTCTACAGCACAGCTGGAAAGTTACTTATGGGTTACTTAAATCTCAGATTGCATTATGTCCCAAAAGTATTTCAAAATAAAACTGTAGATGCTGGAGATCCCAAGCAAATCTGGAGATCTGTTGAAGAGTCACCGGACTCGAATGCTAATTTTCCTTTCTCCCTGCAGTCACTGCCAGAGCGCTGATTTTCATCGGCAGTTCTGTTTTTGTTTTAGATTATTTCAGAGCTTTTGTTAGCAGCAACTTTCTCTGAGTAACACTTCTGTTTCTTTGCCAACATTTGAGGATCCTTTTGTAAAAGCCCAAGTAATAAAAGTCTAGCACCAATCCACATTATTATTTGAATTCATATCCGATTCTCCCTCAGCTCATCTGCTGCTGAAACCTCAATCCATTTCTATGTTGCCTTTAGCTCTCACTATGCTGTCACATTCCTGGCTAGTCTCTTGTTTTCTTCACTTTTCATGATCTTAAAATCTCTATCACTTGCATCCTTATTTACATCAAGTCCCTCTGTACTCACTTTAACTGCCCAGTAAAGCAGAAGGCTGAATTTTAAAGTTCTCATGCTTGTTTTTAAATATCAACATGGCCTTGCCTGTTGATAATCTCCTCCAGCCTCAGAACCATCCCAAAATATCCATGTTCCTTTAATTTTGGGCCCTTTGAACAATCCTAATAATAACATTGGTGGCTGTATTTTCAGCTAACTTGTTCTAAAACTCTCATATTCCATCCGTAAACCTCGCCATCTCTCTACCTCTCTTTCCTCTTTTAAGATGCACCTTTGACTTTATCTCTTTGACCAAGCTTTTGGCTGTCTGACCTAATATTGCCTTATGTAGCTTGGTGTCATGCTTTCTTGTTAACACTCTTGTAAAGTGCCTTAGGAGATACTTTATTGCAGGAAAGATGCAAAAGCATTGTTCTTGATTCCTCTTTGTCCATGTATTTGGATTAATCACATCCAAAATTCATAAGTATTTACTTCAGGGAAGGAATCAATAAACTCTCCAAAGTTAAGAATCTTTTAAAGTCTCCAAACTGATTTTAATTCTTGCTTCTTATTGTAGCATAGAGAAAGGGGAAATAAAGTGTCAGTTGTGCTTCCTGAGCATTACTATAATGCATTGTACCAATTTTGCTTCTATTCTGCTAATGTGGTTTCAGCTGCTCGAAATCCAATTATGACTAAATATTACTGAATGCTTTCTGTATACATAGACCGACCCTTATCTACTGGATGGTAAAACTTTAGTATTTTATATTCTACCTTGGCTAATTGCTCATAAAATCACAGAGGCGCTCATAGCTCTCCTGGTCCCATGCCCATGATTTGAGCAGTAAATCCAAGACTGAATGCTTCATACTTAAGGGAGTGCAACAGCATTGGAGGTGCTGTCCTTCAGCTGAGATTTTAAATTGGGTTCTACTGCACTCTGGGGTGCAAACAAGAGATCTTCCATTGCTATTTCAAAGAAGAGCAGGGGATTTCTCATGCAGGGAATTTCTCCTAACCAATAGTTGTCCTCGAGTTGACATCACAGAAATGGGTCATTATCACATTGTTGTTTGCAGGAGCATTGGCCAGGATACCAAAGACCTCTCTCCTAGTCTTCTTCAGAAGAATGCCAACCAAGCAGGCAGATGGCCTCATCCAAAAGTACCTTTAACAATGCACTTCACCCTTAGTACTGCCATGGGTGGAAGCCTTGATTTTTGTGCAGGGAGACTTGAATAGTTCATAAGCAAATAGTTCAGAAGCAAAAATGTGACCAATTTAACTACAGTCGGCACAAAATGACTGCAAGTCAAAAAATCTTGTGATGGTGATAGGTGTGTGAGATATTGTATTATGACTCACTTTACCAACTCACAGACAAGCATTCTGTGTTTACTCTATTGTGTTTCCATTTTTTCATTTATAACTCTTTATAAGCGCATGATGTTTACAATACCACTTTTTTATTCACTCATTTATAAAACAGTGTTAAACTAAATTAAACATCACTTTCAACCCATTACTTAATTCATAGTTTCAATTCTTATCAGCCCCATGCAGCAGGTAGCTTTTAGACCTGTTTCTGTATCAAATGCTACCCCTGAATAAGTGCCAATACTATAACCTACTCTGAACACTGCCATCCCCACCATCGTGTCTCTATAACCCACTCAAAACTATGGAAGGATTATATTAATTAGTCCTTAGCAATCATCTCACGGGACCTGAACGGGTTGCAGAACACCAAGCCATTTTTTCCACTAGTATGTACTTTTTAAAATGCAGATTAAATAGGGCCACCATCCCCTTCAGAAACTTACTATCAACACAGTGCTTCCACAAAACTATGAATGAATGTGGAAGAACTGTCAAAAACCAGCAATAATAAATGAAATCCCATGATCCAGCTGCAGGAGATCAGTTTAATATCTTCTATACCTTTATTTAGTACGGGTATAATTACTCACATATTTAGATCACATAGGTCTAGTATCTTTAGTAACATCACCAACTTTAAAGACAAACGGACTAACACCTCTTAATCATGCAATCTTAGACTGGTCAGATATTCTAACCCCACCAGGAGTAACAGCCAGCATTTAGGAAGTGCTCAACCATCTCCTGCTTCCCCAGGACAGATGTCATGCAAACTTGTGTACAATAGAAACAACTAAGTGACACCATAATGCTAAAATGTTATTGTATGTAAAAACAATGTGTAAAATAGGCTACTGTAAAACTATAGAGACAACAAAGTGTGGAGCTGGATGAACACAACAGGCCAAGCAGCATCTTAGGAGCACAAAAGCTGACGTTTCAGGCCTGGGCCCTTCATCAGTTCATCCAGCTTCTCACTTTGTTATCTTGGATTCTACAGCATCTGCAGTTCCCATTATCTCTGATACAATCCTCTCTACTGTAAAACTATACATTAGATTCTATCACTGCCTCAAAGCGTGCTACTACAGATGCTCAATAAAAACGTTACTTTTGCCACTCACCAGTCTCGGTCCTTATTGAACACAATCCTTCAATTGCTACTCAAGTGCAAGACTTTCTTTCCTAATGCCACTCTTAATATCTACTTCCATGAGCCATTATACAATACCATGTTTTCATTTTAACTGCAATATCTCAATGCTACGTTTTCACAAATGGCCTCCTGACTGTTTTCTTAGATACAGATGTGACATTTCATTATCAAGATCATTTTACTGTAAAGCTACAAATGTATTTTTAATTTAGCTTATAGCAGATATATTTCACACATGAGGTAGAACAAAATCATACAGGCATGTAGCAGACGAATACTTAATAGAAAGAAACATTACAAGTTTACTAAAGATTTATATGTGAGCTTTTTTTTTCTTATTTTTCCATCGGGGTGCTAAACCAACCAGCAAGTTGTGTTTTTCCTCAGTACATTTATCTGAAGAATACTTATTTCAAAATGGCTCTACAATTACTGATCAGTGGTCCTACACCAATCTACCATTCTTTATTCATAAAGAACATGCCAGAAATGGATTCAGATCAGCACTGAACACTTAAAATATCTTCCTGCACTGACTCGTCGATCTGACAAAAAAGAAGCCTGGTTTTCTAAATTTGTCTTCTCTATGTTGTTCTTCTCTCTTTTCTCTTTTCTCTCTCCTGCTACGCAGGCAGCTGGGCTGTGGAATACAAACAAAGCAGAAACGTTTCTCACAGCACTTTGTCATTGTCACTCCCTGGGAAGATTAGATTGTGGGAAAGTATATAACCAGGATTCCATTCAGAACTTTTGACTAACCTTCAAGAATTCAAGAGCAACATCAACAACTTGCGTTATTGTAGCACTTTGATGTAATGTAAATTGTCCCAACACACTCAGTTGAGAAATTTTCAGGCAAAATTTGACACCAAGATGCCGAAAAAGATCACTTAACAGTCACGTAGTGACTAAGTATTGCTGTACATGGAGATATTGTTGCCAAAGATTTTCACCTTGCACTCATAAAGCTGAGTGCAACAATGTCAAATTTCAAATAATCACAACAATTTTCCTACAAGAAAAAGTGTGCCAGTTGGTGGGGAAATTCACTCTGATTGGCTGAAACATTGCAATGGAAAATAAACGCTTCTGACGCTTCTGGGCATTTGGTCATAATGAGTGAAAGATAAAATATTTCTGGCAGCCTATTCCTCTTTTCGGCAGTATTAAAGGTATATTAGGATATCTCAGTTTAAGAGATGGTTTATAGGGGATATCTTTAAGGAGAAGCAACAGAGAGATAATAAGACTTAATGAGTGAATTCTAGAGCATGGAATTTAGGCATCTGAGGGCTTGGCCACCAACAGAGGGACATTTAAAATTGGACTGTACAAGAGGTCAAATTTGAAAGAGCGCAGAGAATGTCAGCAGGTTATCAGACTGCTAATGTTAGTGTTATCATCCCAGCTGATATTACTGCTGGACAAGTCACAGGCCAGACTGGAATCTGCCTTGGTAAATCATTATTTGATTTGGGTTTTTTTTAACAAGGTGGCCTCCCATGAAAGCTTAAGCGTGCAATGTTACAGACTAGGTTTTAACAAGAAAATAGAAATTTATTTCATGGAAGAAATCAAGATAAAATTAAACAAACAAAAATTATTTACACAGTAGCCCAAGTTTTGAGATTTTGAAACACATAACAAAATATACTCATTATTCTCAAACACACACACATCATTATCCCAACAAAGGCCATAAAACACAGTAAAAACTGAAAGAACTGCGGATGCTGTAAATCAGAAACAAAAACAAAGTTGCTGGAAAAGCTCAGCAGGTCTGGCAGCATCTGTGAAGGGAGAAACAGAGTTAACATTTCAGGTCCGGTGAGGAAGGGTCATTGGACCCAAAACATTAACTCTGTTTTTTACTTCACAGATGCTTCCAGACCTACTGTTCCTATAAAGCCCTGTTTCTCTTCTAACTCTTTGAAAGATTACATTGGTCCCAACAAACATCTCTTATCCCACAGCCTTGTATTTCTTTCTCTGTGACTATTTATCTAATTCCCTCTTGAATGTTACCAAAGGTTCTACTTCCATTTTCTTTTCAGGCAATGCATTCCAAATCATAACACCTTACACAGCATTGAAATCCCTTTAAAATCCTTCACCGATCTCAAAAAAAGACCCCTGCACTGAGCTAAAAGAACCTTTGTACAGTACTCTCACCAAGTCTTTTCCTCTAATACCTCAACAGATGTCATTTAGCTGTGACATCAAATCCCAGTCTGGAAAATTTCATCATCTTTCCTGGAGCTTTCATACACCTGAATTTAAAAATTCTTACCTTCAATTAAATTCTTCAGAGTTTTATCCAAATACCTCTGGTCAAGCTCCATTATTAAATGCCTCGTTCTGAGGTAATCTATTTTACTATCTTCCCCCTTTCTCAAGAGCACTGCCTTATACATCTGTCTTCACCTATGGATTTCTGAAGAATTCTCCCTAACTGAAACTGAAAAAAAAATTGTATATGTGTGTGCTTTCCCCAAACTCAAAAAGGAAGTCCAGAATTTTCTGACAGAAATCTTGATGCACAATTATTTACCTTACTTGTTGATAATCTCTTCTGATGGAGACAAAAGCCCATTGGTTCTGAGAACTACCTCTCTATCGGCCATTTGAAAAGAAATCTCCACTACTATAGGCACTTACAAGTTAATCATTAAACCCTCAGACAGACAGAAAAATCCATTTATCACTACTTTAAAATTCAAATATCCTGACTTAAAAATAAATTATATTAAAATGCATATAAATCACACACTTGGCCTCACATTAAAGAGATAGGAAGTGTTGAGGTTTTGAAAACAAGAATGAGAATTTTTTAAATTGAGGTATTGTTGGAGCAAGAGCCAATGTTGGTTATGAATATTGGATTCAGGAGGAAACAGATACGTGCAATGATTATATTGACAGCTTATAGAGATTGGTCAGGCTTATTTACAGTATAACTGAAACCCAAAACAAAATTGAACTGTTTAAATTACGTGGAGAGAATTCAGAATTAATGTTTTGGGTTCAGTGACCCTTCCTCAGAACTGTGTTCTGCATTCTAAGGGCCACTTGACCCGAAGCATTAACTCTGATTTCTCTCCACAGATGCTGCCAGACCTGCTGAGCTCTTCCAGCAATTTCTGTTTTTGCTTCTGATTTAAGAGACACCATTGCAACAGTGTGAATAAAGAGTGCTTATTTTCACCAGTGGGTGGGTCAGTAACTGGAGAATACTTTAATGCAATTGTCAAAGAACCAGATGCGAGATGTGGAAAAGCTCCTTGCTGTGTGAGGAGTTATGATTTGGAATGCACTGCTGAAACAAAAGTGGAAACAGAGTCTGTGGGAACCTTCGAAAGGGAATTGGATAAGTACAGAAGAGGAAAAAATTCCAGGCCTTGGGAAAAGAGCAGTTTAATGAGATCAATGTGACTTTTAAAGAGTCAGAAGAGATGCAGCACTATGTAGCTTTGTTGGAATATGACATGCATGCACCTTTAAGGAGGATAAGACCATAAGACTACGAGGCATCGGAGCAGAAATTAGGCCATTCAGCCCATCAGGTCTGCTCTACCATTCAATCATAGCTGATAAGTTTCTTAACCTCATTTCCTGCTTTTTCCCCATAACCCTTGAACACTTTGACAATCAAGAGCCTATCTATCCCTGTCTTAAATGTACTCAATGACCTGGCCTCCAAAGCCTTCTGTGACAGTGAATTCCATAGATTCACCACTTTCTGGCTAAAGAAGTTTCTCCTTATCTCCATTCTAAAGTGTCTTCCCTTTACCCTAAGTCAGTGCCCTTGGGTCCTCATCTCTCCTACCAATGGAGCCATCTTACCAACATCCACTCTGTCCAGGTCATTCAGTATTCTGTAAGTTTCAATTAGATCCCCCCTCATCCTTCTAAGCTCTGTCACGTATAGACCCAGAGTCCTCAAATGTTCCTCATATGATAAGCCTTTCATTCTTGGGACCATTCTCATGAACCTCCTCCAGACACATCCAGGACCAGTACACCCTTCCTGAGATATTAGGCCTAAAACTGCGCACAACACTCCAAATGTGACCTGATCAGAGACTTATAGTGCCTCAGAAGTACATTCCTGTTTCAAGTCCACTCAAAATAAACACCAACATTGCATTCGCCTTCCTAACAAGAGATACAACCTGCAAGTTTACCTTGAGAGAATCCTGGAATAGAATTCCCAAGTCACTTTGCACTTCAGATTTCTGAATTTTCTCCCCATAGAAATAGTCCATGCCTCTATACTTCTGAAAAAGCTCACACTTTCCCACATTGTACTCCATCTGCCACTTCTTTGCCCACTCTCCTAAACTGTCCAAATCTTTCTGCAGCTTCCCCATCTCCTCAATACTACCAGTGCCTCGACCTATCTTTGTATTATCTGCAAACTTAGCCAGGTACACTTAGTTCTTTCATCCAAATCATTAATGTGTAAAGTGAAAAGTTGTGCCCTAACTTCAACCCTTGTGGAACACCATTTGTCATCAGCTGCCATTATGAGAAAGACCCTTTTATCCCACTCTCTGCTTTCTGGCACACAGCCAATCTTCTATCCATGCTAGTACCTTGCCTCTAACACCATGGGACGTAATCTTACTCAGTAGCCTCCGATGCGGCCCCTTGTCAAAGGCCTTCTTGAAGTCCAAGTATGTAACATCCATTGGTTCTCCTAACCTGATCATTACTTCCTCAAAGAATTGAATAGATTTGTCCGGCATGACCTCCCCTTGATGAAATCATGCTGACTTCACCCTATTTTGCCATCAAACATTCAGAAATCTCATCCAAAGCAATGGATTCCAAAGTCTTACCCATGACCAAGGTCTGGCTAAACAGCCTGTAATTTTCCATCTTTTGCTTTAGTCCCTTCTTAAATAGGGGTGTCACGTTAATAATTTTCCAGTCCTCTCGGACCCTCCTTGATCTAGCGATTCCTAAAAGATCACCACTACTGCCTCTACTATTTCTTCAGCTATCTCCTTTAGAATTCTGGAGTGTAGTCCATCTGGTCTTGGTGATTTATTCACTTCCAGGCCATTCAGTTTTTCTGGCACCTTCTCCTTCTCTCCTTGGTGGTGGCCACCATACTCAGCTCTGCCCCCATCTCTCTCGAATTTTTGGGATATTACTCATGTCTTCCACCATGAAGCCTGAAGTGAAGCAATTATTCAGTTCCTCAGCCATTTCCTTATCCCCACTACAATCTCTCCACCATCATTTTCTAGCAGTCCAATGTCCACTTTTGCCTCTCTTTTGCCCTTTATATATCTAAAGAAACTCTTACAGTCTTCCTTTATTTTACTTGCTAGCTTACCTTCATATTTAATCTTCTAACTCATTATTTCTTTTTTTGTTGCCCTCAGTAGGTTTTTGTAAGCTTCCCAATTTTTTGATTTCCCACTGCCCTTCGCCACATTATATGCATTCTCTTTTGCTTTTATGCTATCCCTAACTTCCCTTGTCAGCAATGGTTGTCTTGTCCTCTCTTTAGTATGCTTCTTTTTCTTAGGGATGATTTTTTGCTGTGTCTCCTGAATTTCTCCCTGAAACTCCTGCCATTGCTGTTCCACTGTCTTTCCTGCTCGGCTCCTCTCCCAGTCAATTCTGCCCAGCTCCTCCCTCATGCCTTTGTAGTTGCCTTTATTCAGCTGTAATACCCTTACATCTGATTCTATCTTCTCCCTCTTAAACTTCAGGGTAAATTCAATCATATTATGATCACTGCCTCCTGAGTGCTCCTTCACGTTAACTCCCTTATCATGTCTGCCTCATTGCACAACACTAAATCCAGAACTGCCTGTTCCCTAGTGGGTTCCACAACAAGTTGCTCCAAAAAGCCATCTCATAGAAATTCCACAAATTCCTTTTCTTTCAATCCACTACCAACCTGATTTTCCCAGTCCACCTGCATTTGAAATCCCCCATGATCACTGTAACTTTGCCCTTCTTGCACATGTTCTCTATTTCCTGGTGCATCTTGCGCTCCAGCTCCTGACTAGTGTTTAGAGGCCTGTACATAACTCCACCTATGGTTTTTTAGCCTTTGCGGTTCCTCAGTTCTACCTACACAGATTCTACACTATCTGGCCCTACTTTGTTTCTTACTATCGATTTAATTTCATTTCTTACTAATAAGGCAATTCCACCCCTCCACGCACCTGCCTATCTTTTCAATAGGATGTATATCCTTGGATATTCAGCTCCCAATCCTGATCCACTTGCAGCCACGTCTCCGTGATGCTGACTACATCATACTTGCCGATTTTGATCTGCACCACAAGCTCACTTATCATATTCGTTTTCAAACTACCGTCAATCTCGAATACCACTGATACTGGATATGACATACCAAACCAATGACTTGTAGTCAGATTGCAAGCAGCAAGACAGAGAGTTGATATCCTATTCTTAACCTCCTTGTGAATACTATCCTCACATGGTCTTTAAGTAACAAACCCACATTATTGTCTCACTAATGTGTGATGAATATGTTGGCATTGACGAGAAGATGAATATAACAGCCTGCTTCAGAGTTCTCTGATACTATTATTCTCACGCAACCTGCTGACATCTGATTCCTAATTAAATTTTTTGCACATCCTTAACACCAAATCCTGAGTGAGAATGTCTTCACTCTCTTCCGATTTAAAAGGAAATGGTTTTTTTTTTAAAATACTGCGGACATTTTCTATAGCTGTCGAGATCTCTAGTTGATTGTTAATACTTCTGAGCAGATTTCTGTCTCAACCTACCGTCAAGCAATCACAGGCATGTTCATATTTAGTCACAGATTAATTGTGGCATAAATTGTAACGTCTACCTTCGGCTGATGTGACACAGGACTGATACAATGAAAGACTAAGACACACTGGAAAAACACATGAAGGATTGAACCTTTTCTCTTCTATATGTTAGACAAAATTGACCTGAACAGGAATGGTTATCAAGTCTTTCAGAAGTCAAATTCTTGGGTGAATAAAAACAAGATTTAATCATCTTAACAGGGCCATAACTTCACCCAGAACTGTCATCTTTAACCTGTGACAATAACAGGTGGGATATTTTTGGGTCCTGCTCTTACTAATAACTATAATGGAAAAATGACCTCATCTGCTGATGTTTGGGGATTTTGTTAGTGGTGTTCACTGCATGTAGAGAATTAGATCTTTTTTGTCAAGATGGATTCAAGCTGATCAAGCTTAGCTTAGTAATTAACATGATAAATAGTACGGAATATTTTCTTTCTACATTCGTAAATTTTGGAAAACTGTCATCCAAACAGCAAAAAGTTGGAAAAGGAAGCAGAGAGTGTCATACATTCAGAAAGAAAGTTGCATTTATATAGCCGCTTTCAATAAAACAAAGTATTTTATGTTCACGAATGCTGCATCAACATTTATTGCCGTAGTCGAGTTATTGACCAGGTTTGTGCATTTTTATGTTACCAACAAGTTCTCTCACTGTGTTGTCAGTGCCTTCCTGAATGACTTTTTTTCCATTTTGATTGTTCACAGGATGTGCAGAATCTTCCCAGACCTGACCAATGAGGCACTAGCAAGTCAATTGGGAAAATATGGCACATTTGAAAAACAAAGTTATCAATGTCAAGAAAAAAAATGCGCAATTTATCACCTGGTGTTTTTGCGTTGAGACAAGATAAATGCCAGACATCTCATGTAGGGTCGAAATTAACATGACAGCTGAAGGGAGAAACTAGATGTGGACAATCCCCAACATGAAGGTCTGAGTGGGTACCCAGTATCTCCAGCTGACCACTCTTCCCCCAGGGCTCAATCTTGATGGCAGTCACCAAAATTTCAGGGCAGGGCAGCAAACGCCGACATCCTTCATCCAAGGAGGTTGCCATCAGATAGGCATCAGCCTCACCACATCATGATGGTACATCACTGGCTCACTTCTGCATTCATTCAGTTCGATATTGCACTCAGGGATCACCAACACCCTTCATTTGCAAAGCTGTTTCCAGGTCACTTTATGTGAAAGACATGCACCCATTCATTCTTTGGAGCAGAGTGCACCTCAAGGTTCTTAGTGTGTTCTCTCAGAACTCATTTTACACCCATTTGGATGCTACAACATCACTGCGTTGCTTTGACTTTTTTGCACATTCCTGCATTATTTAGAGCTAACAAAGTGTGGAGCTGGATGAACACAGCAGGTCAAGCAGCATCTTAGGAGCACAAAAGCTGACGTTTCAGGCCCAGACCCTGCATCAGAAAAGGGGGATAGGGAGAAGATTCTGAAATAATTAGAGAGAGAGGGGAGGCAGATTGAAGATGGATAGAGGAGAAGATAAGTGGAGAGGAGAGTATGGATGGGGAGGTAGGGAGGGGATAGGTCAGTCCGGGGAGGATGGACAGGTCAAGGGGGCGGGATGAAGTTAGTGAGTAGGAAATGGAGGTGCAGCTTGAGGTGGGAGGAGGGGATAGGTGAGAGGAAGAACAAGTTAGGGAGGCAGGGACGAGCTGGACTGGTTTTGGGATGCAGTGGGGGAAGAGGAGATTTTGAAGCTTGTGAAATCCACATTAATACCATCTGGCTGCAGGGTTCCCAAGCAGAATTTGAGTTGCTGTTCCTGCAACCTTCGGGTGGCGTCATTGTGGCACTGCAGGAGGCCCAGGATGGGCATGTCGTCGAAGGAGTGCGAGGGGTAGTTGAAATGGTTCACGACTGGGAGGTGCAGTTGTATAGTGCGAACTGAGCGGAGGTGTTCTGCAAAGTGGTTCCCAAGCCTCCGCCTGGTTTCCCCGATCTAGAGGAAGCCACACCAGGTACAGTGGATGCAGGATATCACATTGGCAGATGTGCAGGTGAACATCTGCTTGATGTGGAAAGTCATCTTAGGGCGTGGGATGGGGGCGAGGAAGGAGGTGTAGGGGCAGGTGTAGCACTTCCTGCAGTTGCAGGGGAAGGTGCCGGGTGTGGCGGGTTTGGAGGGGAGTGTGGAGTGGACAAGGGAGTCATGGAGAGAGTGGTCTTTCCGGAAGGCAGACAGGGGTGTGGATGGAAAAATGTCTTTGGTGGTGGGTCAGATTGTAGATGGCGGAAGTGTCGGAGAATGATGCGTTGTATCCGGAGGTTGGTGGGGTGGTATGTGAGGACGAGGGGGATTCTTTTTGGGTGGTTATTGCGGGGGTGGGGTGTGAGGGCTGAGTTGTGGGAAATGCGGGAGACATGGTCAAGGGCGTTCTCGACCACTGCAGTGGGGGAGTTGCGGTCTTTGAAGAACGAGGACATCTGGGATGTACGGGAGTGGAATGCCTCATCCTGGGAGCAGATGCGGCGGAGGTGGAGGAATTGGGAATAGGGGATGGAATTTTTGCAGGAAGGTGGGTGGGAGGAGGTGTATTCTAGGTAGCTGTGGGAGTCGGTAGGCTTGAAATGGATATTGGTTTCTAGGTGGTTGCCTGAGATGAAGACAGAGAGGCCCAGGAAGGTGAGGGATGTGTTGGAGATGGCCCAGGTGAACTTGAGTTTGGGGTGGAAGGTGTTGATGAAGTGGATGAACTGTTCAAGCTCCTCTTATGAGCACGAGGTGGCGCCGATACAGTCATCAATGCAACGGAGGAAGTGGTGGGGTTTAGGGCCTGTGTAGGTACGGAAGAGGGACTGTTCCACGTATCCTACAAAGAGGCAGGCATAGCTGGAGCCCATGCGGGCGCCCATGGCCACCCCTTTGTCTGTAGGAAATGGGAGGAGTTGAAAGAGAAGTTGTTGAGGGTGAGGACTAGTTCGGCTAGGCAGATGAGGGTGTCGGTGGAGGGGGACTGTTCAGGTCTGCAGGACAAGAAGAAGCGGAGGGCCTTTAGGCCATCTGCATGGGGAATGCAGGTGTATAGGGACTGGACGTCTTAGAGCTAACAGCCTTGCAGTACTTCTGCCTTGCCTCTTAATGCAAAGCCAGGCAGTTTGTCATGGTTGTCAGCAGTGATCAGTCAAGGTGGTGGATGTGTTGCTGTGAGCACTGTGCTATGTCAATGCCACACTTGCAGCATGTGCCAATACCTTAAGCAGCCAACGCATTAAATTAACTTCAACCAAAAGGCTGCATCTCAAAGAAGACCATTCCTCAGTCAAGTCAAAGTGGGTGGCTGTCGGTCAAGGGTTGTTACCACAGACATCACAGGCATTGGCTGATCTCAGTCCAGGAGCTTAGACATGGTCAGTCAGCCACTTGGGATGTTCATGATCAGGGACTCCATATCATTGCAGTCCAGGGAGTAGGTCATGGTCAATCCTGCAGGTCCAATGCAAGCAGTGTGAGGATCAGCAGAGTCATTCAGTAAGGGGGGTGCACAGTGATTAGTCAGGGGCCTTACTCATTCATCAGGGTGAGTCTCTGAGTTTGAACAGGGAGGTGGGTCACCGTCAGTCCTGATTGTGTGTTGGCTCGAAGTCAGTTGTGGGTGTTGGAGTCAGCATGCTGGGGTGCAGAGGGGATAAAAATTGTGTGAAGGTAAGCAACTCAACATGTACATTTGAGAGATAATAATGCTTCGTATGTCACAGGTTAGTGCAGGAGGGGGCCATCAATGGCCACCACCAGCCTGGCTGCCAGGGTGGGAGAGAGGTGGGGAGGGCAGGGCATCATAACAGTTGTCATAATTAAGCTGTAGGATCTTTGGGACAAAGCAGGGAGATGACAACTAAAAAGGGAGAGTTGGGTGGCAACGTGTGAAAGCTCAGAATTGATAGGATTGGCAGGGATTACAAGAAAGGAATGAACATGAAGGTTTGGTCAGATACCTGGATTACCAGGCTGAACCTGTGACTCATTCTGCAAAGCATTACCTGAATCACAAATGGACAATAGAATTGAAAAATGGCTGGCACCACAACCAGAGTGCATAAAGTACGCTTTTTTCCCCCCCTCTGAGGAAGCAGGCTGTCTATTGAAGTGAGGTTTCAAGGGGAAATTGTATTAATCAGGTAATTTCACAGTACGGCTTAAAGACATCCATAATGGCATACTTCTGTAAATGATCCACATACAGTGACCAACTAGGTTGAAAACAAATCCTGATTATAGCTAACCTTGACACTGTCACTTGTCATTGCAACTTGATCATCCTGAAGATAAAGTAATCACAGGCGATGTTTAAAGAGCAATGTTTCAATCCAAAAGCAATCCAAGGTCTTACAGGCAGCACAGTCACAGAGCTGATTCCCTCTCACCTTGAGGATTTGATAACATGTGCTGACACACAATCTCTGATGTGAGGGTGAAAGTAAAAGGGGAAAGATACAGCTATCCTATCACACCTATAATCTCCTCCTGCAGTGATACGGCTTGTGCTGCATATATCAGAACAAAATGTCTACTATTGCAACCTTACGTGTACAGGCATCAAGTAGCCCTCAGTGCCAGAATCCTCCATGTCCCACTGTAAGAAGAACTATGGTAAGCGGTTCATTGTGTGTGATGAGAATGCCCACTTTTCACTTTACTCGAGAGCTGTTCTGTTTATGATATTTGCAGGTTAATTGGAACCATGGCCACTGGATCCAGCCACATCAGGAATCACTGTTGCTGTGGCTGTGGTGCAAAGAAATTGAGTCACAAATATGGGCCAGCAATTCCTAAACAGTCTCCACATGGAGAGAACACAGAAGGAACCCACGGGTCTCAGAGAGGGTAATAGGGTGCAGAATCTAAGATCGTCGCAATGATGCCGTCCAGAAGAGTGAGGTGCTGTGCCACCACAGACAAAGAAGTCAGATCTCACACTGAACAATCACATGATGTTGTGCTACAATGAGCGTCAGGGAAAGAGTAGAACTCTTTCAGGCAGAGTCCTACATGGTGTGGTACTAAGGACGGGCATCGTCTGTGGAATCATTCTTGTAGCTGCAGTTAAAATGGCAGTCAGGCAGGTGACGATGTAGTACATTTACAAATATGATACTTCATTTGCAGTGAAATGTCACCCGCACCACCTATTGCTCTTCAGAAGCTTTTCTTTCTCATTACCCTCCAATAATGTGTATTGGGAAGCGTTTTTCATTGGTGGCAGCACAAGTGGTCTATACATGGGATGCCAACAGCCCAGACCCTAGAGATCCTGGCAGCGGTAAGCACTTCCTCCACTGGCATGCACATGATAGGGCCAGCTTGGCACCATAGAGATGCAGTGCATACATAATGAGGTGAGCTGCTGAGACTGAAACCCTCCACGAAGCTCCCTGAAATTAACTACAAGTTGATGTCTGGTAAACTTCAGCCAGGGTCTCCCTTCACAATACTTTGAGGACATCCCTGTGGCATTTCTGTCCTCCACCTGTGAGTCTCCTGCCGTCACTGAGTTCTAAGTAGAGCAAGTTATTTCAGGGGTCTGGAGTGATACATGAACAAAATTTTCCATCCACGAAAGCTGGGTTTGAGTGACTAGCATCTCATTCTGGAGTACACTGGTTTGGGAGAGGACACTGCTATTGCATTGCCTGTTTTGTCACTGGGTTTGGTGGACCTTATGAAGGTACTCACTTGCTGGTGCATCTGCAGTTCTTTGAGTGGCTTGCTGTATGTTGTCCAAGTCTGAATCATATAGGAGATCACTCCTGTCCAAAAAGCCATGATCTTAGCCTCAGCATTGAAATTCTGGTCCTCAAACATTATGTTCTTCAGTCAGACTACAATCACCTTCATTGCATCAGCACCACCATTCATTCTAGGTGCTGCAGTAAATGAATGTTGGGAGCATGTTATTGGAATGTATGGTACTCCACTGTCATTTTGGTCATGCTATCTAGTCCCTGGAGGATTGAATCAAGAAGCTTGAAATGCAACTGACAAGTAAATCTAGTCACACCCACAAATGACACATTCAGAATATCTATTTGCATCTTTTTACCATCTGATTAGAAACAACAAGCAAGTGATTATTGAAGTGTACATACTATATAATACAGAAAATAGGGAGAAAATGTTCTTTCCTTTTTAATGTGCTGGTTGAATTGTAAAGGTTAGCAAAGTCATGAAGAATCCTGAAATCTTGCAGAGCTATTTATTCAACACGCTGCCTAACATGTTTTTATCTCTTGCTAGTACATAGCAATCCCACCAGCGTCCCACCTACCTGCTCCTTATCTAATGCTAATTCTCATACGATGCTGCAGCACTATTTTTGTTAGTAAGTCCTGGCTGGAAACATTTCATATTTCCTTTTACCCAATATTTTGAGGTAGTCATTCAAGTGCCTGGTAGTAACCGCGCCCCACCAAGAATCAGGTGATAATGAGATTGGAGTGTATAAGGCAAATAAACTTCACAAGCAATGACTAAGGTAAAAATGATGAACTTAGGTATTTTTCATGATTTCAGTCATAATGGATCTCATCTGATTATAACTTGTTTTACTGATATTAGTTGATAAACAAATATCAGTCAAGACATCAAGGAAAACTGCTTTCCGAAATAGTGCCATGGTGGTTTATATGTTAAGTCCACTTTGCTTACTATTCAGATCTTGTTTTGGGTAACTTGTGATCTGTTCTGGATTGGGAGGATTTCCCTCAAAGTGTCAAAGTGTCAATCAGTTTGGTCCAACTCCAACATGTTGCTTCAAAGCTCCTTTATTTATGATAAAGTACATCCTGTTGTTCTAGGTAAGTACATCTCTTTCCTTGTACAGATTATTCTGTCTCTCTTCACAGTCTCTTGCCCATGAATGCTGATGTCTGCTACCTCATCATATACATCACAATCCCATTACCATAACCATTAACCCATCGCTCTACAATGGAACCTTTTAATGTCCACCGAGAGGGTAGTTCAGGCCTCGGTTTAACGCATCAGCTGAAACAAAGCATCTCTGACAATGAAGCATGCCCTCAGTGTTGTAATGATGTGTCAGCCAAGATTACATGCTCCATGGAGCTTCAGTCTCTGATCTCCAGTCTCACAGGCAAATGCACCTAAATAATCCAATAAATTCTGACTCCCATGGTAATGTGCACACTCCCACAATCAGTTTGAACACCACACCAGAGGTGTCAGTTAAAACTGTGTGGTATTCTTAGTGCCAAAATCGACCCCGTTTGACTTATAGAAGGACAATATTATTCCATTTGTGACCTTTCAGTATTGTCACACATCAGCTACACTGCCTTGAGTGAAAATTTAATATTGTTGGAACAGTAACGTTGAGGTAATAATTTTAATATTTCAAAACCTAGATCACATTGACTTGCATCATGCCTACTTTGTCTCCTGTTAATCGCAGCTACTCCCTTTTCTTCTAGCTTGATCAAACAACCATTTCAAATACGCTAACAAATGGTACAACAATATCTTGCACCGGTCCTTTAAACAAAGAAAATTAATGAAATAACTTGCAAGGAAAATGGTTGCTCCATTACACATGTGGAATAAGTACAGCTATTATACACCTTTCAAGGAAAGTTAGGGAAGGGCAACAAAACTTGTCTTGCCAGAGATGCCCACATCTCATAAAACAAAAACAGAAACGTTCTCCAAGTGAAAAGCTGCAGTGTTTTTGTTAGTGCACATTACTAAAGCTTGCCACTGTCCTTTACTGGAATCTTTGTTACTGCTAAGTGTTAATAAGGGTTTTATGTTGAGGTTCTTTGCTGCATGGAAAGTGAACAGCAGGGTATCAGTTCTTGAGATCTGCAAGCATGATTGAACCCTAAATTACATCTCTAGCCAGGCGTTTCTTCCATTCACGTTATGTACCTGTTCATACCAGAGTGTGGTGTTGTAGTAATGGAATGATGCATTTTATTTCATGTCTGCTTATTGCTAACACTACCTACATTGCATTCTTTGTGAAAAGAACATCTCAATTAATCATTTCATGATTTAATTATAATTTTAAAGCAACCAGTTAAGAGTTTGAATAATAATGAAATAATCCATACAACTAGAGCGATTATGTTGCAGGGACTGAATAATTCAAATTCTATTCTAATATCTGAGAAAACATGCTCTTTCATTATGATTTAGAGATCATATTCAACAATTCTGTCGATTTTTTCCAATTTGCTTATGACTGGAAATTTATCAAGAACTTAATGGCTAATACTCCCACGTTTCTACTGCATGTGATTCTATGAGTCTACAGTGATTACACCTGAATCAACAAACCATTGGATCTATATTCTATTGCTACTCAAGGAAGCTTATTGTGCACAAATTAGCTGCTATTTCCTAAAATGCATCAGAATTTTAAGAAGTACGTCATTGGTCGTAAAGCTATCTGGGGCATTCTTTGTTCATGAAAGATGCTGTGGACCTTTCTTCCTCCTTAACTTCTTTCCTCCTCACCCTCTTTTTCCTTCCATTTCTTTTCTTTCCTTCTTTCCTCCTTTCCTGTTACCTTGCTTCTTACATTGCACAATGGCTCATTAAAGCTTTCATCTAATAAGCCACACTCCTTGTAGTCAAGGACAAGTGGATTGCAAGAAGACAGAATGTACTCCAGACAATACTAACACACAGCACTCTGGTAAAGCAGTCCTGTACTTTTTAAATGGTAACAATTCCAGCAACGCGAGCATGTCAAGCATTCATCCATTGATGTGGTTGACAATAATTTCTAGGCTCTGTTGTCAATTTTAAAAACACCCTTAGATCAAAGTGTGGATGGGGTATGGGGTATGGGAGCTAAAGGAAAGCCTTTTCTGTTCAAAAAAGAAACAAAACTCAACAAACAAAATCTACCAGTCAAGCTCTCCCAAGCGCTTCAGCCAGTGTTTCAGAAACAGCCTCGGGTGAGATAACAAAGAAGGTACTTCAAAATCCATTAAACATTTCACAGCCATTTCGCTCCAGGGCCTGAGCATGGAGCCAATAAACAGGTAAATGGAAGTGACAGTGTATTATTGAGGGGCGCCTGTTTGTGCATGAAGTTAGATAATGCGCTCTTCCCTGTCATTATATTCAATATCTGAATTCCTTGAATGCACTCAAGGCAGGACTGCAATGTCATGATGGTATGTCTTTTATCAGGGATTAAGAATGATGATTGCCATCCAGGAGTATGCAAAGTAATAGGAGGTACTGCGGAGTAATGTAATAATGTTGAAGAGAAATGTACATTTCATGCAGATACCTTTCAGTTCATGTCCTTTTTTTACTGCAGCGTGTTGTAGAGTCTGGGTCATAAAGTATATTTAAGGCTGAGATCGACAGATTTTTAATCAGTAAGGGAATCAAGGGTTATGGAGAAAAGGCAAGATAGTGGAGTTGAAGGTTATCATTTCAGTCATAATCTCATTGAATTGTGGAACAGACTCAATGGACTGAATAGCCTATATTTGCTGCTTTGTTTTATGAATTTTATCCATTTTTTAACTAATATATCACAATTACTAGCAATAGTGTACAATCCTGCTCCTAAATTGTATTCCTTATATAATACTGGTTCAAAGACTTTTAATCTCATTTATCTTAACATTTATAAATCTTGCCCTTATAAAGTGTTTTTAATTGTACTATTGTTCCATTTGACGTTCTGTCCTTGCATAGATCATCATCAGTGGAGAAGGCAGACACTGATCTGTACCAAAGCTGCTCTATTGCAAATTGCCAGAGATACATAAGAAATATTTGGGATGACTCACTGCACAACCTTTGCTTCCTGTGCTGACTGCCACACTCACTTCAGACATAACCCAGTTTGACACTTTAGTGTAAGTTTTGAGGCCCCTGAAGGAAGTTCTGTACTCTAGGTAAAACATTAAATTGATGCACTGTAAGTTCCATGGCACTACTTTGTATTCTTCTGCTGGGAAGAAAGACACATCAACACCAGTGTCCTTAACCAAGCCAACATCCCCAGCATAAAGGAACTGACCACCCTTGAGCCACTACAATAGGCTGTGCGCATCATCTGCATGACTGATATAAGACACCCCAAGCAAGTTCTTTACTCCTCCGTTCAAAACAACAGGTGAGCCCCAGGTGGACAGAGGAAACTCTTCAGTGATACCCTCAAGGCCTCACTGGTGAAGTGTGGCATTCCCACAGACACCTGGGAATCACTGGCCCAAGACCGTCCAAAGTAGATGAGGAGCATCTGGGAAGGCATTGAGAACCTCAAGGCTTGCTGTCAGGAAAAAGCGGAAGCCAGACAAAAATATTGAAAAGAGCACGCTGCCACAGAAACATCCTACCCACACGTTCCTGTGACCACCTTCTCCCCATAGACCCTGCAGAAGCTGTGTCAGTCTGTACAGCCATATTCAGACTCACCTGACGTTGAAAGAGAGTCATCTTTGTCTGTGAGGCACTGCCAATGACAATGATAATTTTGAGCACCAGCTGGGGTGTTATCCCAGGTGTCCTGGCCAATGTTAATCCCTCAACTGACAACATTGTAAACAAAACAGATAATTTGGTCATTCTCACATCTCTGTTTGAGGGAGTTTCCTGCACACAAATTGACTGCTGTACTTTCTGCATTATAACAGGAATACAACAGTACGTCATCTGCTGGAGAACTGTTTGTGACGTCCTGAGGTCTTAAAAGACACTGTGGTAATGTGATGTGAGGCTGGATGAACACAGCAGGCCCAGTAGCATCTCAGGAGCACAAAAGCTGACGTTTCGGGCCTAGACCCTTCATCAGAGAGGGGGATGGGGTGAGGGTTCTGGAATAAATAGGGAGAGAGGGGGAGGCGGACCGAAGATGGAGAGAAAAGAAGATAGGTGGATAGGAGAGTATAGGTGGGGAGGTAGGGAGGGGATAGGTCAGTCCAGGGAAGACAGAAAGGTATCTCTACCTCACTCCATCCCCCTCTCTGATGAAGGGTCTAGGCCCGAAACGTCAGCTTTTGTGCTCCTGAGATGCTGCTGGGCCTGCTGTGTTCATCCAGCCTCACATTTCATTATCTTGGATTCTCCAGCATCTGCAGTTCCCACTATCACTGTGGTAATGTCAATCCTTTCCCTTCTTGCAAAAACAAAATACTGAAGATGATTAAAGCCCAAAATAAAATCTGAAAATAGTAGAAATACTGAGCAAGCCAGGCAGCATTCATGGAGAGAGAAACAGAGTTAACATTTCAGGTTAATGACCTTTCATCTGATGATTTCCAATTCAAGGCCTTTCGTGTAGTTAGATAGTGTTTCACTATCTACAAATACTGCCTGACCTGCTGAGCAGCTCTGCAACTTCAGGGTGGAAGTACTGTGAGGCAGGACTGTGGAAGTGTTCCCAAAAATAAGTTAACGCATTTCAAGTAAGCTGACCAAATATTGAGAATTGCACAAATTAAGTCCAAAATTACTTCCACAAATGGGAAACCTTATCAGTGCAGTAATGAGGCTGAAAGGGCAGCAATTTAAAAAAAGTAAATTGCAACTCTACTTGGACATTATCATTGCTACCAAAGTACATCGGATAACGTGAGGCAGAGCTGGAAGAATGAAGATAACAGGGTCACAAGAGAAAACATGCATATTCCAGAATTGGAAACTCCAGGAAACCACAAACTAAGCCACTCAAAAAGCTGATATTGGGCTGTTTAAACAAAGCTGAGACTTTAGTTTAAGATAGAAATTTATTTGGGAAAAAAAGAGAATACAAGAGCCAAAGCAAGGCTCCAAATTATGGCAAAAACTCTATTATAGCCACCCAGCACAGGGAAATCTCTTAGTACGGCTGCAAAGCAAATAAAAAATTTTAAAGAAAATAAAATACCTAATCACATTAGGAAGAATCACATCCAAATCAATCTTAGCAGAAGATCAATTTCAGAGACAGGCCAAGTAGAATCAATAAAGAACATTATGGAGAAGACAAGGTGTGGAGCTGGATGAACACAGCAGGCCAAGCAGCATCAGAGGAGCAGGAAAGCTGATGTTTCGGGTCTGTATTCTTCTTCAGAAATGGGTGTGAAGATGGGTCTAGCCCCAAAACATCAGCTTTTCTGCTCCTCTGATGCTGCTTGGCCTGCTGTGTTCATCCAGCTCTACACCTCGTTATCTCAGATTCTCCAGCACCAGCAATTCCTACTATCTCTGAATCATGGAGAAGAACAACTTCTGAGGGAGAGAATAGTTTCTAAACTAGATCATAAGACAGGATCTGAACAAGCTGAACACTTCTGTATACAATGAGGAGTGTAGCAGATAATCTTACGATGGGTTAAGTTAAACTTCAGACAAATGCAAAGAATAAATTTTTCAAAATTTTCAACAAAAGATTGCATCATGCAGGTCAGTCCACAAATGATTTCAGGCTAGTGGCGAGATGCAATTATGGTGACTTGATGTCAGAATTTAAGAGAGATTATAGTTCACATTATTGATGAATCTTCATAAGACTTATTATAATCCAAAGAAGATTGAACTCTCAAGTGAAAGACTTTCCGATGATAAATGAAGCAGGGATTCAGAAGCAAAACAGATCAATCTTAGCAGCAGAAGATAAAACTTGGCACATGAGGCCTAAAAGAACCTATCCAACACTACAAAAGACACACTTGAAAAGGGAAAGCAGCAGGTAAGACAAAAGTCAGACACTAAAAATGTAGCCAAAGTGGTACATCAGAGAAGCCTCACAAGTGTAAACAGTGACATGTTTCCAACATCAGATGCAAATGTAAGAATGTGGATCACTTTCAGAAAATGTGTTCAAATGGATACACCCATAAAAAAGCAAAATGTCAAACAGCTGTTCACACAAAACTAAATAAGGAAGAACAGCCTCCTATAGAAGATAAACATTAGGGAAAATCAGGGGCCCAGATCAAACGTCTTGGTGGAGGAGACATCACACTATTATCATGTAGCAAGCTTTGAGTGACAACATGCTATTTATAGCTGACTTCAACCACATGGTCAAGGTGACATTGCACTTAATGGAAAGGTATGGTCAAAGCAACTCTCCAACATTAGAGACATCATTACTAGAAAATCACATATACTTCACAACTCAGCACTCCTGAATAAAAAGGCATGTATTAACCTCAATCTAATTCGAAAGTTGAAAGAGGTTAATCAACAGAAACTAAAAAGTTAGTTTGAAAAGATATACACTAATTTATTCAAAGGTTAAAGTGGAAGAAAAACAAGGTTGGAAACTGAATACAACACTACACTGAAGAAGGATGCTAAACATTTATGTCTTTAAGTACTCTGGAAGTTACTGCATCCCTCAGGGATTCCAATTGAGAATCAGTTGATAGAGATGACATGAGTGGAAGCCATCTCCCTCCTCACAAAATGTGGTGTGTTGGGCATGGTTACTGTTCCCAAGTCTAATGATACTTCATATTTGCATAGACTTTACACAACACACCAGGGCAGTAGTGATGAGAGTCCAATTAAACTACCTAAGAACAGTATTTTCACAAAGTTCAATGCAAAGATTCTGACAAGATATTTTTTACCATATTTATAACTCCACATGGAAGTTTTTTTGTTAACAGATTGCTATTTGGAATTCTATCTGCCTCAGAGATTTTCTAACAACCAATTCAAACATTTTATAAGTCTTCATGATGATGTGCCACATGGATGATATATCGAACCATGATGAAATAGTGAAGAGCAAGAAAAGAGTTGTGTACGGTATTGAAACATTTACAAAAGGAAGACATCACATTTAATGACAAATGAATTTTTGAAAGAATCCATTCATTTCTTGGGGCATAGTGTCAACAGTGAAAACATAATAATGTTTCCTTGCCAGACTAACACCACCACAGAATTGCCAATTTGAAAATCAGTGCAAGATCTTCAAAGATTCTTGGTTGCAATGAATTGGTTGCAACATTGCAATAAACCCTATTACACACACACACACACACGCACACACACGCACACACACGATGTTATGGTTTCTATTTCAGCCTTAAACAGCACAACATTGTTAAGAACAATTGCAAATGGGGGCCAGCACTCACCAATAATTTCACACCTTGCTGTAGGCATCTATTCAAACTGAGATATAGGTTCATACAAATTAAAGGGCCAGCTCTCGAGCTGGCCATCATTTAATTGCTCTTTCTTTCACTGCATGCCTACTAGGTACATCATACCACATATTTAAAATTTTCCCATCATTAAGTTATTTAAGGAAACATCTTTTGAGTTTGTTTCAGTTGCTTGGCACAGATACAATTTGCTTAGTTTTACGTTTATACTTAGAGTTACTTCTTAAAGCACACATTTTCAGCTCGACTTAGGCAGCATTCTGTCTGAATCCAAATTTGTGTTGACATTGGGAAAGCAGTTTTTCTGTGGATTTGCATACATCAGATCTGTTACTAAAAGCGTCTTGATGTATCCAGTGCACAATACTTTCAATTCTCTCCTGATTCTTTTTGCTGCATTGAAAAATTAAGGATAACTTGTATATCATTGCTGTTGCAATTGCACCTAAAACCTGGGACTGGTGCCTGAAGTGAACTTGTGAAGAGAAAGGGAGTGCTGTTTTGTCTCTCAACTGCCTGTTACAATTTTTAGATGGATCCTAATTTAAGAAGCCAGAGCTGCTGCCAGAACCAGTTGGTGGCGTTCATTAACCGATACAGATCAGTTTAGTAGTTACAGCCTGTCTGCCTGCATTACCAACGCCAGTTCCCTATTACACCCAGCAATCATTGCTAGTAAAGTTTAGGCACTGGTCATTTTATTTGGACAGTCCAAGGTCTTGATGGACACAACTCTAGCATTAATTTCTGCTGCAATAGCTTTAGGGTTGGGGATCTAGAGGTTAGCAAGCATATTCCTATTTTGCTGCTATCAGTGCTGTAAAAACTTTGCCTCCTCAAAGAAACTGCTGCTCCCTTTCAATCCTGATGTTTCCACACCTCTCCTTTAAGATGCTGTGTCAGTTGTTCTGCCCCCAAATCAGCTAATTGTCTATAATAACAATAGCTACTTAGCTCCTTTAACAGAGTAGTGGGTCTCAAAAGGCCCTTCAGAGAAGTGTAATCAAGTAAAGTCCGACACTAAGACACATAAGGAGGAAGTAGAATAAGTGACCAAAAGCTTGGTCACTGAGCTAGGTTTCAAGGAGTGGCTTACTGAAGAAGTAAAAAGGTTTCTGCAGGGAATTCCACAGTGTAGGCCTTAATAAACCAAAGGGATTGCCATTGTTGGAGTGAGGGAAATCAGAGATGGGTAAAGCGTCAGGATTGAGGGAGTACAGAGGTCTTGGAGTTGGCAAAGACAGAGTGAAGCCAGGCCTTAGAGGGATTTGAAAATGAGGAGCATGCTGGGTTGCTCATATGGGAAGACAAATTAATGCAATTGTGACACAACAAAGCACACCGTTCAGGATTCACACTGCCGCCTTCAGACACATGGAGTCATATAGTCCTCCCAAGTGTTTAATGCAACAGAAGAAATTCTCCCCTGCTGTGTTTTAATACAGACACTATCCATTTAAATTAAATATTAATAATTGAATGTCCGTGTTATTTTAATATATTGATATTTTTCACCCCATTTATCTTTCTTACAGTAATTGCATTGTGTACTCCTGCTGTGCATATAAAACGTTGCCGACTCAGCATCGAAGATAATTTTATAGACGATAAAACCTGTGAAAACGGTTTGCTATTTCTTCATGCAGGGCAGCTTCAGTTGGACAAGTCTCATTTGATTTTCATCGCTTCCTTTTCATTTCTCTATCAGCCCACCTCTTACCTATTTTTAACAAGTCATCAAAGGTGACATCCTAATCTAGCCCACAATTCAAGTTGCTCCAGTATGATCAAAGATCAAATGCAAAACTTTGAAAAGATTTATCACTGCTCCAACAAACTAACGTCACTGTGAATCAAAATGGCTACCTCATCGTCATAGTATTACAATTTGTTGAAGCTTGCTGTTTGTGAATTGGCTGCCCTGTATTCTGAATTGCAACAGTTCAAAAAACACTTCATTGGCTCTCAAGGGTTTTCAAATGTTCTCGGGTTGTGAAAGGTTCTACATAAGTGCATGTTTATAAATGCAAAGTTCTGAGGAAGGGTCGCCAGACCTGAAACATTAATGCTGTTTTCTGTTTGCAAAAGCTGCCAGGCCTGCTGAGCTTTTCCAGTAATTTCTGTTTTTGAATATAAATGCATGTTCTTTGTCTTGAGGAAATCTGAGTTTGCCAATGCATTGCCAAAGCTCGATGGCAAAGGATATCTGAGCACCCACTGTTTGCTGTAAAAGCATCCTAAAGTGCAGCTAAATCAGAAATGAAAGCACCTTATTCACATTAGTTGAATCATTGTAATTGAGGGTTTGGATGTGTTTGGGTTTCTGGGCTGTTCTTAAACTATCTTGTTAATCTTTTCTACCCTTCCTTCTGTGCATCTCAGTGTTAGAATGATCATGGAGCAGTACCACTCTTATACCTTGGCTGAATGAAGACTTGAGAGAATTTTTATTCGATTAGTATCTTTAAGGGTACTTACTAAATGAATGTGTTCACAGTGAAAACTCCACAATGCACACATAAAAGAAAATGTTTCTTCTGTTTCTTGTTGTGGATTATATGAGCGTATCATTTTGAATCCTTCCATTAGATTGTGACTTTTTATTCAATGCAGAGAGACTATTCCTCAGCAGATATACTGAATGTGGATAACAACTCAGTCAAAAACATTGCCATTTGAGGGAGTCAAACGTTGAGGATTTTCTGGCACAGAACAAAAATTATTTTCAAATAAAACTCTAGGTCTTCTGGCTGTTTTACTATAGTTGTTTGAAAACAATGAGTTGATTTTATTTACCTTGTGAGAATTTCCAAGCAACAATCTATCTGACAGCACAGAGAGCTCTCAGAAAACTGTCCTAAGAAATCAGTGACATCAATATTTATTTGATACTGTGCACAACAGTATCCAAAAAAAGTAATTAATAAAGCACCAGGAGGTATAACATCTGTAATGTAATCACTGGATTAACCTACAGTTCATAACACAGGATATTACTTATGTTGTGTAGTTATACGAAGTGTTTTCTGTTTTTCTACGATGGATCAATATATTATCGGATAATTTCTCCAAGAAAGATTAATATTGAGGTAAACTATGCTTCTTTACTAATTCAAAAAAGGGATGGATTTTCTGAGCACTTTGAGGAAATACTGGGAGTTAGGAGAGTCAGCAAATTGGTAAAGCAATTCATTGGGAGCAGAGCCCACCTCTTCCTGCAAGCTGAAGAAAGGACACCCAGTCAGGGAAGGCAGCACACATGACCCCAGTGAGCCTCACCCCTACGTAAACCAACTTTCTGTCAGAGAATCATTCAGCACGGAAACTGACCCTTTGGTCCAATTCATCCATTCCAACCAAGTTTCCCAAACTACTTCCACATGCATGCCCGTGGCCCTTTTCCCATTCATGTACCTGTCCAAATGTCTTTTCAATGGTATAACTGTACCTACATGCAACATTTCCTCTGGCAGGTCATTTCATAACTGCACCACCCTCTGTGTGAAAAAGGTTCCTTTTAAATCTTTCCCCGCTCACCATAAACGTATGCCCTCTAATTTACATATTTTTTCATATGTGCACTTTAAACAGCCAACCTTTCATTCTGCTTAATTCTTGGTTACACAATATAAAAACACAAAGTCCTGGTTTAAGTTGAGCTAATGTAACATATTATCGGTACAGAATCTGTCATTTACTTGGCTTGTTTTAAAAAGCAATGTTGCCGAATGGAATGGCCTTATGCTGCGATGGTAACTTGTGTCCCTTGACATAACCTTGAGCACTGTTAGGCTGTGTTTGTTCATCAGTGGGAGAGTAACTGTAACTCAACAATAATATCAGTGTTTCCATTAATGTTTCATGTCTTTGGTAGAGAATGTACTGGGAGGCCTGACAAAGTCAATCATTTACTGATATTAAATTCAGTTATGTTCCTGTCTTTGATACGTACACAGACTTTGGCTGTCTAGTTCCTGTTAAACTATCAGTACTCCAAAACTATTCATACTGTTTCCCAGGTGTAAGTTTCAGTGCCAGCCTCAGTGTTGTGATGTATTGTCTTATAAATGTCTAATGGTGAATTGAGGTAATGCCATTTGAAAAGGCTGTGAAAGTAAGTGATGCTAGATTGGAGAGTTCTTAAATCCCAAAAGTGCTGAGTGTCACAAACTCAATAGTCATCATGTCAGCAAGACTTCAAAACCGATAAACATGCTTCTGTCTATAAATTATTTGTTGTGATATTACAACATTCTCACAGTACATGGAGGGCACAACCCATACCTCAGATTGGGTTAAAATTTCTTGAATTTCCATTGAACTTCATATTTTCATTTAACAAGCTAATATGTCACCATTTCTTTTTTTTCTCTCATCCATTACTCAGGTGTAGCACACTTATTGCTTTTGTGCAGAAACTTGCATTGCCTTGTAAGCAATGTCCCACACAGAGGAATAAGTGGTGTAGCATTGCACAAAGCGTGCTGCAGTAGAAGAATAAACTCAAAGCAAAAACCACTTACCTGGAAGAGTGCAGCCCCAACAACACTCAACAATCTTGGCACCATCCAGAACAAGCACACCTGATTGGCACCAATTCCACTGCTCAGTAGCAGCAGTGTGTACTATCTACTGCAGAAATTCACCAAAGGTCCTGAAACAGTACTTTCTAAACCCACAACCACTTCCATCTAGAAGGACAAGGGCAGCAGATATATGGGAATACCATCAGCTACAAGTACCCCCCAAGCGACTCACCCTCCTGACTTGGAAATATATCACCATTCCTTCAAAGTTGCTGAGTCAAAATCTTGAAATTTCCTTCCTAACAGCATTTTGGGTCAACCTATAGCACATGGACTGCAGCAGTTCAAGAAGGCAGCTCAACACCACCTTCTCAAGGGCAACGAGAGACAGGCAATAATTGCTGGCCAGCTGATGATACCCATGGCCTACAAGTGAACAAAAAAAATTATGACTATCAAAACACTGTAGGAAGGAAAGAGGGGAGGGAGGAACAGAATGGAAGCCTCTCTGGACAGACCTCATTTTCCAGCATTTTTACTGGTTATGTTGCCTGAATATGTTGCAAAGTTCGTCTGTATCTCATGGACAGATCTGTATCCTTATCGATTTTATCAGTGATAGCTGTGCTTCACCAAGAAGAGTACTCAGCACTCAGTGTGACTATGAATCATCGATTAAAAGATTGTGTTGGAGCAGTGAAATTGTCACTTAATTATCCACCCCTCTTCTGAATCCTGAATTATCCGCTGGACTTCCCTTCATCTCTTTCGGTACAACTCGCATTGCTGGAGAGTGCATTTCTCCAAAACAAACTGTCATTGTAATTTCTTTGTAGAAGTGTTTAATCTGATGAGTTAAATTTTCTTTTCACAGCCTAGAACCTAATGATAAATTGGCGAAATTGAGGAAATTCAGGCTTGGTTTGTCCCTTACCCACCCACCATTTGTGGTTGAGGTAGATTTGACCAGCCAAGGGCACCTTTTAAATGGAAGCAGTCTTACCTAGAACTGTAGGCAAAGGAGTTGAGATGGAAAGATTCAGAAGATTGGAAGTTCCCTGCTCTTGCACTACCATGTTTAGATAATGTGTCAATGGAACTGACACCAGGAAGTGACAAGGACAGAAAGTACAAATTATTTGAGAAAAGGAGCTGTTAAAGTTATCATATAAGCACAAGTAGTTGTTGATGTTATACTTCTTGACTAAACATGGTATAGATGCAGCAAACACCCAATAAAGATCTTTACATGTCTAATGTCTTCTTCACTCTAAACCCAGGACAGGCCTGTGAATAAAGTTTCACAATGGACCAGTCTACCAACTGCATCTGACCTTTGAATGTTTCCAACACAAAAATACTTCCTCTCTAAATGAGGTTACAGAGATAGTAGGAACTTCCGATGCTGGAGAATCTGAGATAACAAGGTGTAGAGCTGGATGAACACAGCAGGCTAAGCAGCATCAGAGGAACAGGAAAGCTGATGTTTCAGGCCTAGACCCTTCTTTAGAAAATAATCTTTTTTTCTGAAGAAGGGTCTAGACCTGAAATGTCAGCCTTCCTGCTCCTATGATGCTGCTTGGCCTGCTGTATTCATCCAGCTATATACCTTGTTAACTCTCTCCTCTCTAAATGAATCTGTTGATGTTTAACATTTGGCAATTTCACACTGCTGAATAAGTAGGTCGCCTGCAATATTAGCTTCAGGTGCCTTTGAGGATGGAAAGTCAACAGGAATAGGCCTGATTTACAATTGTAGTAAGTGCAGTGTTTAAACAGCTACGTATTTTTCAATCTGTTCAACTTGGTTGCAGATTTTACCATGACTGGAACTCTTCACTTTTATGTATTGATTATCATCAGAATTATAATCTTTATTTTCTTTTACAAAAATTGTTTTCCACAGTGGCATTAAAAGGAACTGGCAGAAAAGGCAACCAGTTTGACAAAAAGGCAATGAGCAAGCCTGTGATTATCAGGAGCTGTACATGTGCACTCGCTAGTGAAAGTTGAAGATTACTTCAAATAATCTACTCGGGATGCAGGTCTGTGTAAGTGCAGCAGTCAGGGGGCAGATCTGATCTGCTGTGACAGGCAGTGATGAGTAATTGCTCTAATTACGCTCCTATCCTCTGGATCAGCTGGAGAAAGACGATGTTGCAACTACCTTCAGAAGGCAAATCAACCCCACAATCTGACATCCGTGACAGCAGCGCATTCATATTAATAGAAGGTAATTTAAAATTGCTGGCATTCAACAGGGAAGGTACACACAGGAGTGCAACAAACCCTGGGAAGCTATACAAAGATAAGGACCTCATTAGAGTGTCTGGGTTTTGTTGACTTGCTACCGCACTAAGCTGTGGAAAATGACAAGCACACAGCTTGTCACAGGCTGGGTGACAGTTTACATTTTCCTTTCACCTTCATTGTAAAGGGAGACTGTGATCACAATTTCAATATCAATGTTTTGCCACATTATTTCAAATAACATATCAAAAATGTTATTCCGTTTTGTATACTTCATCTGAATGCATAGTTGGCCATAACCTTGACAGATTGGCACAAAAAGAAAACTTACTTTAGCACTGCTATTCAATCAGCGTTTCTTGAGGATTTCATTTCCTCCAGTGGCTCAGTGCTTGATAAATTCTGATGAAGATTTTTTTGCTTAATGCTTAATGCAGCATTTCACCAACAGGTTAACAACTGCATTAAAATAGGCCACAAAGGAACTACACACAAGGATGGAGAAAAAAGGAAGCAAAAGTCAGCAGACCAAGCAAGAAACAAATGATTTCTCTCAGATTTCCCTGTCGGACTCCTGCCTCTCATACAGTGTGGAGCACCCTTTAACTATCTGGAGTTGCCAGGGGTGAAAAATGTTTAAAAAGCAGCGATAAAACAGTTCTGGAGCTCTAAGCTGAAGTATAGAAGGAATTTCAGACCAATATATAGCATTCACAAATGTGACTGGTCTTTCCTTCAGGTACCAGCAGTGCGGGCAGACCCAGAGGTCATCCCTGCCTATATGTAGCAGCAGCAGCCCCAGGCTGCTCTGTGGAGTTGCCCCCCTGTTCCAAAGGCCATTTTTTTAGAACATAGAACATAGAACAGTACAGCACAGAACAGGCCCTTCAGCCCACAATGTTGTGCCGACCATTGATCCTCATGTATGCACCCTCAAATTTCTGTGACCATATGCATAGAACATAGAACATAGAACATAGAACAGTACAGCACAGAACAGGCCCTTCAGCCCACAATGTTGTGCCGACCATTGATCCTCATGGATGCACCCTCAAATTTCTGTGACCATATGCATGTCCAGCAGTCTCTTAAATGACCCCAATGACCTTGCTTCCACAACTGCTGCTGGCAACGCATTCCATGCTCTCACAACTCTCTGCGTAAAGAACCTGCCTCTGACATCCCCTCTATACTTTCCACCAACCAGCTTAAAACTATGACCCCTCGTGCTAGCCATTTCTGCCCTGGGAAATAGTCTCTGGCTATCGACTCTATCTATGCCTCTCATTATCTTGTATACCTCAATTAGGTCCCCTCTCCTCCTCCTTTTCTCCAATGAAAAGAGACCGAGCTCAGTCAACCTCTCTTCATAAGATAAGCCCTCCAGTCCAGGCAGCATCCTGGTAAACCTCCTCTGAACCCTCTCCAAAGCATCCACATCTTTCCTATAGTACGGCGACCAGAACTGGACGCAGTATTCCAAGTGCGGTCTAACCAAAGCTTTATAGAGCTGCAACAAGATCTCACGACTCTTAAACTCAATCCCCCTGTTAATGAAAGCCGAAACACCACATGCTTTCTTAACAACCCTGTCCACTTGGGTGGCCATTTTAAGGGATCTATGTATCTGCACACCAAGATCCCTCTGTTCCTCCACACTGCCAAGAATCCTATCCTTAATCCTGTACTCAGCTTTCAAATTCGACCTTCCAAAATGCATCACCTCACATTTATCCAGGTTGAACTCCATCTGCCACCTCTCAGCCCATCTCTGCATCCTGTCAATGTCCCGCTGCAGCCTACAATAGCCCTCTATACTGTCAACGACACCTCCGACCTTTGTGTCGTCTGCAAACTTGCTGACCCATCCTTCAATCTCCTCATCCAAGTCATTAATAAAAATTACAAACAGTAGAGGCCCAAGGACAGAGCCCTGTGGAACACCACTCACCACTGACTTCCAGGAAGAATATTTTCCTTCTACTACCACTCGCTGTCTTCTGTTGGCCAGCCAATTCTGTATCCCGACAGCTAAGTTCCCCTGTATCCCATTCCTCCTGACCTTCTGAATGAGCCTACCATGGGGATCCTTATCAAATGCCTTACTGAAGTCCATATACACCACATCCACAGCTCGACCCTCATCAACTTTTCTAGTCACATCCTCAAAAAACTCGATAAGGTTTGTGAGGCATGACCTACCCCTCACAAAGCCGTGTTGACTGTATTTGATCAAGCCATGCTCCTCCAGATGGTCATAAATCCTATCCCTCAGAATCCTTTCTAACACCTTGCAGACGACAGACGTGAGACTTACTGGTCTGTAATTGCCGGGGATTTCCTTATTTCCTTTCTTGAAGAGAGGAATTACATTTGCCTCTCTCCAGTCCTCAGGTACGACTCCAGTGGAGAGCGAGGATGCAAAGATCTTCACAAGTGGCGAAGCAATTTCATTTCTCGCTTCCCAAAGCAGCCGAGGACAAATCTGGTCCGGGCCTGGCGACTTGTCAATCTTAATGTCTGACAAAATTTTCAGCACATCAGCTTCCTCTATCTCTATCCATTCCAGCATGCACACCAGCTCTTCAAAGGTTTCATTCACTACAAAGTTCGTTTCTTTCGTAAAGACAGAAGCAAAAAACTCATTAAGGGCTTCCCCTACCTTCTCAGACTCCACACACAAGTTTCCTATGCTATCCCTGATCGGCCCTACTCTTTCTTTGACCATTCTCTTATTCCTCACATAAGTGTAAAATGCCTTTGTGTTTTCCCTGATTCCTTCTGCCAAGCCTTTCTCGTGCCCCCTCCTGGCTCTCCTCAGACCTTTTTTGAGCTCCTTCCTTGCCTGCGAGTAATCCTCTCTAGCTGAACTTGACCCTAGCTTCCTCCACCTTATGTAAGCTACCTTCTTCCTTTTCACAAGAAGCTCCACCGCTCTCGTCATCCAAGGTTCCTTTATCTTACCCCTTCTTGCCTGTCTCCGAGGGACATATTTACTCATCACTCGCAACAACTGTTCCTTAAACAGTCTCCACATGTCTATAGTTCCCTTTACCATGGAACAATTGCTCCCAGTCCATGCTTCCTAACTCATGTCTAATCGCGTCATAGTTTCCTCTTCCCCAATTAAATATCCTCCCATTTTGCCTAATCCTCTCCTTCTCTATAGCTATGTAGAATGTGAGGCAGTTATGGTCACTATCACCAAAATGCTCTCCCACCACAAGATCTGATACCTGCCCCGGCTCGTTTCCGAGCACCAAGTCTAGAATGGCCTCTCCCCTCGTCGGCCTGTCAACGTACTGCGTTAGGAAACCCTCCTGAACACACATTACAAATACAGCTTCATTCAAATCTCCTGCTCGAAGCAGGTTCCAATCAATATTGGGAAAGTTAAAGTCACCCATTACAACAACCCTACTGCGACCACACTTTTCCAAATCTGCCGACCTATGCTTTCTTCAATCTCCTTGCTGCTATTGGGGGGCCTGTAGTGAACCCCTAACGAGGTGACTACTCCCTTGCTGTTCCTAATTTCCACCCATACTGACTCGGTAGGCAGATCTTCCTCGACAATGGAAGCTTCTGTAGCTGTGATACCCTCTCTGATTAGTAGTGCTACACCCCCTCCTCTTTTTCCCCCTCCCTATTCTTTTTAAATGTTCTAAACCCTGGAACATCCAGCAACCATTCCTGCCCATGAGAAACCCATGTCTCTGTTATGGCCACAACATCATAGCACCAGGTACTGATCCATGCTCTGAGTTCATCACCTTTATTCCTGATACTCATTGCATTAAAGCAAACACACTTTAACCGATCCCTTGGTTCCTTCCCACTAGCTGGTCTACCTCTTGCTACTGCCTCACCTGCATCAACTCTCACCTCCGGTATACAGCTCAGGTTCCCACCCCCCTGCCATACTAGTTTAAACCTTCTTGAACTACTCGAGCAAACCTTCCACCCAGGACATTGGTCCCCTTCCAGTTCAGATGCAACCCGTCCTTCTTGTACAGGTCCCACCTTCCCCAGAAGGCATCCCAATTATCTACATATCTGAAGCCCTCCCTCCTACACCAGCTGCGTAGCCACGTGTTCAGCTGCGCCCGCTCCCTGTTCCTCGCCTCGCTATCTCGTGGCACTGGTAGTAAACCAGAAAACACTACTCTGCTCGACCTGCTCTGCAGCTTCCGTCCTAACTCCCTGAAATCACTTTTTATATCCTCAATCCTATTTCTGGCTATATCATTTGTGCCAATATGTAACACGATTTCTGACTGTTCGCCCTCCCCTTTTAGAACCTTATACATCAGAAAAGGTCTAGGCCCGAAACGTCAGCTTTTGTGCTCCTAAGATGCTGTTCAGCCTGCTGTGTTCATCCAGCTCCACACTTTGTTATCTCTGGAAGAAAAAATATACATATTGTAGCAAATAAAGATTAGTGTTAACTAAAGTATAGGAAATATTTAAAAAAAACAAAATGAGTGAGAGAATAAATTGTGAAGTAGCAAGTAATATAAAAACAGACAGTAAGAGCTTCTTTAAATATGTGAAACGGAAGAAACAAGGTAAAATAAGCGTAAACCCTTCAGATGAAGAGACTGAGGAAATAACACGAAACCAGAAAGTGGCAGAGGAGTTGAATAAATATGTTGCAACAGTCTCATGACAAAGGACACTAATAGCATTACAATAATAAATAATTGAGGGGCTAAAGGTGTGGAAGAAGCAAACACAATACACACTGCAGAAAAGGTTCTAGTGAAACTAATGGTAATAAAGGTCAATCAATTCCTGGACCTGCTGGGTGTCACCGTAAGATTTTTAAAGAAGTTACTGCAGAGATTTTGGATGCACTGACAGTGATCTTTCAAACATCTGTAAATGCTGGAAATGTCCCAGTGGATTAGAAAACCGTCAATGTAACAGTGGCATTCAAAAAGGGAGTGATACAAGAAGTTATAGTCAATTGTCGGCCAGTTAGCTTAATATCTGGCATTGGGAAAATGTTAAGAGTCTGTTTTAAAAAATATAAAAGCAGGGCATTTAGAAAAGCAAAATCTAATTAAGAAGAGTCAACATGGCTTCATGAAGATAAAATCATGGCTGACAAATTTATTAGAATTCTTTCAAAAGTTAACGACCAGGAAAGATAAACTGATGGTACGCCACAGGGATCAGTGCTGAAGCCATAATAATTTACAATATATGTTTATGACTTGGATGAGGGAAATAACTTCACTATCACCAAGTTTGTGGATGACACAAAAAATGCATGGGAAAGCTAGTATTAAGAAGGATACAAAGTCTGCAGAGGTATTTTAACAGGTTAAGTGAGTTGGAATATGAAGGGGTTAAGTTAGTTAACGGTCAAACCTTCAGCCATATTGTCAGTAACAAGAAATCTAGTGATATATGTGGGAGCTACTAAACAAGGTATCCAGACTATCAAAGTTTATAGCTGGAAGCCGTTATATCAAAAGCATTGAGAGAGGAACAGACAATGTCTACAAAGACTATGGAAATCAAAGATAATATAGGACACATGGATGCTGAAGTCTGTGAATTATAATTAGAGTTGTTATTTCTATCTGAATAAAGCTTGAAGGTTTTCTGTCATTCAGCAGATTGAGTTCTGACCCTCCTGTGTTCAGGGCTGTCTCCATAAATGAATATGAAATAAATGATTGTGATCTGTTCTTCTGGAGTCCCCGATCAATTTGGCAACTATCCCCATGAAAAACATAATGTGGGGATATGTGATGTTATGCACGTAGTGATTGTGGCAAGGTCAGCCGGGGGGGCCTCATAGAATACGTAAACCAAAAGAAATGCTGTAAATCAGAAACATAAACAGAAATTGCTGGAAAAGCTCAGCAGGTCTGGAAGCATGTCAACAGAAATCAGAGTTTCGGATTCCATGACCCTTCCTCAGAACTGCCAGAACATGCATTCCCTGATTGGGGTTATTAATCTGGTCCAATCAGGAAGCCCCGGCTGATAGGAGTGTCCTATCAAACCCACCCAAACAGGAGTGTCAGAGGTTCTGCTCACTCTGAGAGCTGGCTCTGGGGGAACTGGATTAATGCCATGGACTCCACATTTAAATAAGGGGTGACTTGGTAGCAGGATGCCCCCCTCTGTGGAGTTACTTCCATGCATTTTGGAAAGAGTTATAGAGGAGTTGAAGATTATTTAAATGGGAAAGACGATATCAGCCTGCAAGACTAGAAGGATTTGAAGGTTAACAAATCATAAAAAGCTAGCATCTAAGTTCAGCAAGTAATTGAGAATGTAAATGGAATGTTGGTTTTTATTTCAAAGTTAATGGTGTGTAAAAATAGGAAGGTCTTGTGAAACTATGCAAAGCACTCATCAGACAGCAGTAGGGACAGCCTAGAGAAGTTCATTCAGCTGATTCTGGATACAGAAGGGTTTTCTTGTGAGGAGATGTTGAGTAGGCTATGCTTGTACTTACTGGAGATTAGAAGAATGTGAACTGAAACGTATAAGGTTCTTAGGGATCTTGATAGGGTAGATTTGAGGAAGATTTCATTTTACCATTTTGGGACATTCTAGGAGAAGAGAGCATAATCTCAGAGTTAGGAGTCACCTGCTTAAGACAAAGATGGGGAGGAATCTCTTATTTCCCATAGCACAGTCAATCTGGGGAATTCTTTCCTGCAGATGACTCCAGAGGCTGGATCAGTACGTTCAAGACTGAGGCAGTCAGGTTTTTAATTAGTAAGGGTATCAAGGGCTTTGGGAAACGGCAGGGAAGTGGAGTTGAGAATTATCAGATTGGCCATGATATCATTAAATGGCAATGCAGACTTGATGGGTGAACAGCCTACTTCTGCTACTACAGCTTTTGGCTTTATGAGCTTATAATGGCAGTGAAGTTGAATCTTTATCAGAATCATGTTGGCCACAACATTGCATTTGCCAGTAAGGCTGGAATTCAAAGGCAAAACAAGCTGTTCATGTGAAGTGGTAGAGAGGCATTCTGGTGTTGGGGCATCATTCTAAACCAGTTCAGTTCATTAAGCAGAGATCTGCCAATATACCAGCAAGAGAGCAGACACAGAGGATGCAGTCACTTCCATTGCTCTACATTTGCAAAGTGCCAGGAAAAGAAATGAAGCTTGCTCAGACATTAATACCAAGTTCCATTCATTCCATAAGAGGAATCGTTTTAGGATAGTTTGCAGGAGATTTTCATCCATGGGAGAAATTTTGAAACCAAAACTCTTTAATCTGCAGGTATCTGAGAAGTAGATGATATTGAAGAATAAGCTAAATTCCTCTCAGGGAAATGGTAGACCCAGGAGAGGATTTTTAATATGGGGATATCACAGTCAATGGCAGAAACACAAATTTTAAATTTTATGCAGATGTTGAAGTGTCTATTCTTTCTGAGCCCACAACATAGCTAAAGCATGAATTCCTCCAACACTCTTCCATCTAAGTTCATGGTTCAGGAGTGCAGCATACTCCATTCAGGTGCCTGCAACATTTCAATGCAACGAGATCACTGAAACTTTGTATTTCATTCCTACTTAGCATTGTTCTTTATTAATCAGAAAAGCTTCTTTGAATCTTATATAATTGCCAGTTGCAGAAGAAATACAGTTCATACAATATTCTGTGAATTGGCCTTTATTAAAGAAACTCCATGTCTAGGACTACTGTGTAATATTGCAGGTATTTCATCTTACTTTGAGGAAAAGTCTGAAGGATCAAGGAAGAAGTGTATCAGGAATAAAAGTGACTTCACAAGAGGACATTCTAGTCCATAAATTATTATTTCAGGAAAGAGTGGGAGTGAATGAGAATCAAAATAGCACTAGTACTAATGGCAATAGCAGGAAGAGATGCTGAACCCTGCATTACTTTTTTGAGGACAGAATGGGAGAGGTGAGCCATGTCCTGTTTTGCTGAGAGAGCTCAGTATGGTTTTCAACAATGTGATACACAGTTCCTTCATATTGAATGAAGAACTGAAAATAAAACTCTTTCTATTGCTACACTAGGTATTCTAGAACAAATACCTGATATTGTTGGTGATCAGAAAATGATACAGGAACTTACACAGATTTTAGTAATACCATGTGTTTTGTGAGATACTATATTATAAGTCTCATTACCAACCCACTCACAAGCTGTATATTCACTACTACCGCATTTTCATTTATTCATAACTCTTTTACTAACTTACTCACCGGTGCACCATGTTTAATATACCATATTTCATTCATTCATTCATTCATAAAACCAAGCTTTGTGGTAAATTTTATTATTACAAAGTAGACTAAATTAAAACATCCCCTCCAACCCATTCAGAGATAATAGGAGCTGCCAATGATGGAGTCTGAGATAAGAAGGTGTAAAGCTGAATGAACACAGCAGGCCAGGCAGCATCAGAGGAGCAGTAAAGCTGACATTTTGGGACTGGTTCCTTCTTCAGAAATGTGGGAGGGGCAGGGGACTCTGAAATAAATAGAGAGGGGGGAGGTGGTGATAGAAGGTGGATAGAGGAGCAGATAAGTGGAGACAAGATGGACAGGTCAAGGAGGCAAGGATGGAGGCAGTAAAGATGAGTGTAGATAGGAAGTGGGGGTGGGGGTTGGTCAGTGAGGTGGGAGGAGCAGATAGGTAGGAGAAAAGATGGATAGGTCAAGGAGGTGGGGGTGAGCTGGGCTGGTGTTGGGATGAGGACGGTGATGGGGAGATTTTGAAGCTTGTGAAGCCCACATTGAGACCATTGTGCTGCAGGGTTCCTAAGTGGAATATGAGGTGCTGTTCCTGCAACCTTTGGGTGGCATCATTGTGGCACTGCAGCAGGCCCAGGATGGACACGTCGCCCAAGGAGTGGGAGGGGGAGTTGAAGTGGTTCACGACAGGAAGGAGCAGTCGTTTGTCTCAAATCAAGCATAGTTGCTCCACAAAGCAGTCTCCAAGCATCCGTGATAATGGGAACTGCAGATGCTGGAGAATCCAAGATAATAAAGGGTGGAGCTGGATGAACACAGCAGGCCAAGCAGCATCTCAGGAGCACCTCTCTGATGAAGGGTTTAGGCCCGAAACGTCACCTTTTGTGCTCCTGAGATGCTCTGTGAAACTGCATGTATGAATGTGTAAGAACTGTCAAAACCAGCAAGAGTAAGTAAAATCTCATGACCCAGCTACAGTAATCAATTTAATATCGTCTATACTTTTATTCAGTACATGTATTATTTATAACTTATTTAGATCATACAGGTCTATTATTTTTACTAACTTAAAAGATGAAAAGACTAACACCTCTCAATTGTCATAGAATCCCTACAGTGTGGAAACAAGCCCTTTTGCCCAACAAATTCACACCGACCCTCTGAAAAGCCTCATGAAGGGTCTAGGCCCAAAACTTCAGCTTTTGTGCTCCTAAGATGCTGCTTGGCCTGCTGCATTCATCCAGCTCCACACTTTCTTATCACCAAGACCCATCTCCCTGCCCTTTCCCTGTAACCCTGTATTCCCATGGCTAATCCACCTAATCTACACATCCCTGAACACTACAGGCAATTTAGCATGGCCAATCACCTAACTTGCACAATTTTGGCCTGTGGGAGCACCCGGAGGAAAGCCATGCAGACATGGGGAGAATGTGCAAACTCCACACAGACAGTCGTCTGAGGGTGAAATCAAACTGAGGTCCCTGGTGCTGTGAGGCAGCAGTGCTAACCGCTGAGCCAGCATGCTGTCCATTGTACAAACTGACCAGACAAAGACTCAAATCCCATAAGGAGTAATGGTCAGTATTTAGCCAACATTTACCTGCTTCCCCAGGACAGATGTCACACAAAACTTTGTGTACAATAGATGCAATTATCTAACACCATGGTGCTAGAATTTTAATGCATGTAAGAATAGTGCACAAAGACGCTATGGTAAAAAGTGTATTTCAGGTTCCATCACCACCTCAAACTGTGCTACTGCAGATTTTGAATAAAGAGGCTATTTTTGCCACTTGCAGTTTTAAGGAAGGCGTAATATATCTGAATCTGCAAGTTGCCTTCACCAAAGATGTTGGTGACACTGCAGATCGTGTTAAAAATATCCAAAATGTTATTGGCTGCTGAGATGCTGACTAACATAGGAAAGAATATAAGAAGAACAACTACCTACATGAAGAGAAATTCCTACCATTTTAGCAAGAAAATCATCATTCTTCTTCAGGATGTTCTGAATTCTTCCTTTATTTTATCTGGCTCATTCATGGATAAGCCATGGCTTCATCCTTGATGTGTTGTGCCAGTGGAAACTGCAGCTAAAATGTTTTCACAGGAGCTGACTGAACTTCATTCTTTTAATGTACGAGGGGCTAACAGCTTAGATTTCACCAAAGTGCAATAAAGAAGAAGAAAAGAAAGCAGAGAAGATAAAAATCTTTATCCATCATTTTTCCACTCTAATTAAGAGACACAAATTTCAGTCTACAGATGGCAGTGCCTTCCAAAGAGAAAATTGTCAAAAGCATATCAGCTACACATCCCCCAAGACTGCCAAGAACATATTTGGTGATTGACACCTCTAGTGATGGGAGGAGAAGTAGCAGTCGTGTATAAATGTAAATAGTTTACGGGCAGACTTGGGGGAGATGTAGTATAAGAGGTTAATAGTGACAATACTAATAGCTAATATCTTTATTAATTTATAACATTTAGCCAACGTTTATTTGTTTCCCCTGGACAGATGTCACGCAAATCTTTGTGTACAATAGATACAATTATATAACACCATGGTGCTAGGAATTTAATGCACGTAACAAAAGTGTGTAAAGGGGTTATGGCAAAAACTGAATTTTGGATTCCATTGCTCAAACTCCGCTACTGTGGATGCTGAATAAAGAGGCTTTTATTTTGCCACTCACAGTTTTAAGGAAAGCATATTATATCTGAATCTCAAGTCATGAAGTTAAAGCAACTCCGATAAACTGGAGACAGACACTGCAGTGCTGTACTGAGGGAGAGCTGTAGTGTTAAAAGAGCCAACTTTCAGGCAAAATGTTACATGTAAGCCTGCAGCTCTCTTAGGTGAGTGTAAAATATTCCTTGGAACTAATTTCAAGAAGAGGGATGTGTTATTCCTAGTGTCTTGAATTAATATTTGTACTTCAATCAACATCACACAAAAAAATGGATTGTTATCACTTTACTGGTTTGGGATCCTGTTGAGTGCAGATTTGCGGGCAGCATTTCTTGCATTATAACCATGAGTACTCTTTAGAAATTATTTCATTAGCAGTAAAGAGCTTTGTGATGTCCTGTTTCCATAAAAGATGTTTTAGAGATTCAGTTTGTTGGTGCACATTATGCCATTCACCCACTGGGTAAACCTTTTCAGTATTAATTATTTTGAAATAGAAACAGAGAATCCATATGCTGTCATCTTTATGCACCTCAGAAGCTGTTAACCATTTTATATAATCCAATCCTAAAGAATATAACACTTAACCTCACAGAACAGGAAGATTCCAGTACAATTGTTATTGTAAGTTGAATAGCTTCTCTCAACTAGAGTGACAAGAGTACTTCCCTTAAAGACTGAGCACCTTAATCAATGTCTTGGCTCACGTACAAAGAAAAATCATAAAGGAGAAAATATGGAAATAGAGCTGGCATTTGTGGAATGGAATCCAGCATAAACTATCCAACTGAGTTGTTTAAGATAATTAAAGGATTTGATTGAGCAAATAGATGGAAGCCATTTCGTCTGCCTGAAGGGTTTCTATGAAGGGTTTCAGCCCGAAATATTGACCTTCCTGCTCCTCAGATGTTATCTGACCTGTGCTTTTCCAGCTCCACATTTATTGACTCTGGCTTCCAGCATCTGCAGTCCTTACTATCTCCAAGATATTTCCTCTGTTTGGTGAGTCTAAGACAAAGGGCCTTACATTGAGAATCAGGGCATTCAGTTGTGACATCAGGAAGCACTACATCACTCAAAGAACAGTAAAAAAATGAACACTGTCTCTCAGAAAGTTTTTGAGGCTGGCGGTCAATCAAAAATTTCAAAACGGAGATTGACCATTTTTGTTAGGAAGGAGTGTTCGGTTTTAGGCAGTTAGAAGGAGTTATGATACATGAATAATGATCTAAATGAATAATGGAACAACAGCCAGGAACTGAATGGCCTCACCTCTTCCCATTCCCTTACCTTACTTAGGAGATGAGACACGAAGACAGGAAACAATAAAAATATTGTTTGAATTATTTCAGTACATTTTCTAGGCATTCCAGGTTGGATTGATTTTCTGCCAATTTTAACACCCCACTTCACTGAAGACCTTTCTTGCTCCTGTAAAATAGCTCAATCAGCATCAGTTTTCTGCTGCTACTTCAGCAAATAACAATTCTTTAAGTGTGAGCATTGTTTGGCTATTCGCCTACAAGAGCATCATATCTGAGCCCAATCCTGTTCTTCAGGAGCGTGTGCATTTCCAGCTGAACTGGTGAAATATGATGACAATGATCAGCAATAGCATAGTGGCCAAATTTATGCTTCATAATATGAAGATCAAAGCCAAGATAGCACACCTACTTGCTTACCAGCTCCATTAGGCATTATCTAACATAGCCGTACAGTCCCAAAACATCAACTGCTGCCAGTTTTTTATTTTTTGTTTTCATCCATGAGTGCCGTCTCCCCTCAAGTGTTTCCTCTATACTGGCAATCAAATGAAAATCTCTACACTAACTGAATAGTTCAGAGTACCTCTAAAGCAAACAGACCCAGTGGGGTGAAGCCCTTATCTTGTCCCACCAAGCTCACTGTCACTCCTTTGGATTTGTGGATTGAATGTGATAAGTAGAGAAATCTGTGGTGCCAGGCTACGACTATCAACTGCAGGTCTTCACTGTCAGTTTTGAGATTCAAGGGCAAATATTGTACAGCAGAGACCAGGCAGTAGTGGGAACATCTATTTGCTTTCAAAGTGAAATAAGATTTTATTCCAATTCAATCTGGCCGCAGTTGAAATCCCATCAGAGTGTTTGGTAAGCAATCTGACAATGTTACCTCGCGATAAATGGCTTAGGAAACATAAAGTCGACTTTGCTATCCACCGTTACTGCTGTGGTGTTTTGCCTAAAGGCCACCAATGACTCGAAGTCCATAAGCTTGCTACATCAACAAGAATTAATGCTTGTAGCCATTGAAAAGGAGCATTGCAAGTGCATTAACATTTCAATGACCTGCATTCAAACATTACGCTGTTTTTATAATTGGAAATCTGTTTATCAAGGTAAGCATTGTCAGTGTGATGGGAATGGAATATTTTCAAATAAAGACTAAGTACACCCAGAGGAAAGCATAGGTTAAGTCCAAACCTTAAAGCAATTGCAAAGCTGAAAAGATTATTATTGTAGTCTTATAAATTGTGTACTAACAAGCAGCAAAGGGCAATTATGATTGGTGCTTTTTTCTGTCAATAAATTTCAATTTAGCCATTAAAATTAAATTCTCAATCCCACCTAAGAATGTGGACATTATTTCATGTCACATATTTTCCTTATGTAGATTCTCCAGGTTCCAAGCTGCAGTCCCACTCTAGGTCCTGACCACTGAGGTGCTGCATTAAAGGAATATTGTACTGTGAAGATACTAACTTTCAGGGGAACTGAAGTCCACTATGCTCACTCAGGTGGACACTAAAGATCCCACTGTACCATTTTGAAGAAGGTCATGGGGATTTGCCCCTGGATGGACAGGCCATTGTTTATTCCTGGATCAATTTAACAGAGAAACAGATTGCCTAATTGTTATCCTGGTGCTGTTTGTTAAAACAATGTCAAAGTTCATGAATGACTACAGGTCTCTGACATCTCCAGTACCCAAAGCGTTAGGTAAATGCAAGCTGTCTTTTAATATCCAAACCAGTACTACAACCAAATGTCATAACCAGGCAGCTCATATACTCCTCAAAGCCCTGCCCCCATCCAGTCCTTACAGTTGCCTGAATGTCATTGATCTTCCACTCTCTGTGTTGTCCAACTCACTCAACTTTGGTGTCAATATGATATTGTACCATCTGGCATCCAACTCATTGGTATTAACTTGACCAATTGCCCTGTGCAAAATTACCAGAATCATAGAATGATACAGCACTGAAGGAGGCTGTTCAGCCCGTTATACCCATACTGGTTTGTTGTCAAAATGATCCAATTATCCCCATTCACCTTGCTCTTTCCTTAACTCCACTTTTTCCTCTCTTTTTAATTAAACATTCAGTTTTTTTTTGGAAGGTGCTATTAAATCAGATTCCTTATCCCCCTCAGGGAGTGCATCTTTAAATGCTTCCCTGTTAATATTTTTTCTCCTGTAGTTGATGTCAGCAACTTGTCCACCTAATAAAGTAACTGTAAGGATTTGATTTTAAAGTCTTTTCACAATGCCCCTGAAGCCATTTCATCAGTGCAGTGGCCCTCACTTACTTCACACTTTAGTTCCAGTCATCTTTCCCCAATTAGTTTCCCACGTGATGTAAAGCTCTGAATGGTCGAGTCCACTGGGACAGGGAGAGGGTCTGCCCAGTCCTGTTTTACTCAAAACTGCTGAAAGCTGTCAGAAATGGGAAGCTTTCATCCCCTCTGTCTGAGCTAGATTCCTACACAGCTCCTGGAAGTGAATAGAGTTCTAAGCTACAATGTCACTTAGTTTTGCCAGTCTGAGTAACCATCACAAAGACATACTTTAAATTCAGTTCCAGGAACCGTGGAACTGTAAGTATAAAATTGCTTAACACATGAATAATATTTCTCTGGAATTTTAATAAGAACATTTCATCTTTTGAAATAGTGCCAAAAATGTTTTCGCGTTTTATATTAATTTCCACTTTTTTTTCAATGCTCAATGAAAATAGGTCAAACTTTTCTATTCATATATCATGATTCACACTGAAATGTAAAAAAGGAATAAACACAACAGGATTAAAAGTATCAGCAATTGTCTTCAGTATGAAGCTGACATTCAGATTAACCATAGAGCTCCAATGTATTAACAAAGCATGTTACAAGGTAAGGATCTGGGCTTGTTCTTCGCTCCAAGAAGAGGTGAGCTCATGCACAAAAAAATAAAAATTAAAATGATTCATGATATTAAAAGCCTAAGGAACTGCAGATGCTGGAAATCAGAAACAAAAACTGATATTGCTGGAGACGTTCGTCAGTTCTGGCAGCATCTGTGAAGAAAAATCAGAGTTAACATTTCAAGTCCAGTTCTGAGGAAGGATCCTTGGGCCCAAAACATTAACTCTTCTTTCTCTCCACAGATGTTGCCAGACCTGCTGAGCTTTTCCAGCAATTTCTGTTTTGTTTGTTATTCATGCTGTTGTTGAAAAAAAGAGACGTGTTGTTGAAACATTTCATCTTGCAATCATCAGGGCAGGTGCCAAGGATGCTGAATTTCACCTGACAAGAACAATTTATATAACAGGCGAAAAGATTACAGGGATTGCTTGGTAGATCAACTAAATTGCTGAGCCATGAAGAAAGCAGCAGGGCACTACAGCCTCACTAAGCCATTAAATAATTCCATGGCAATGTCTTAGCCAAATAGAGTCTATTTGCAACATTTTCTCCTCTGCTTAAATTGTTGTGATCACATGAAATTTTTGCCTTCATGCATTTGGCCTGATGAGAATAGATAGAAAGCTTTGGCCACACATTTCTCTCAGCAGTGTTTAAGTTCAATTATTGTTATTCATTTTCTGAATAAGATAAAATCACCAAGTCACAGGGCTGTTCTCCCATTAGACAGAGAGATATCTGGTGGTTGTTTAACCTGAGTGTCATTGTGTCTCAGGTGGGGTGATAGGTTAGAAGGAGAATCCTTCATAAGCATATGGACGTACACGGAATAATGTAGGTTAGATGGGCTTGAGATCGGTATGACAGGTCGGCACAACATCGAGGGCCGAAGGGCCTGTACTGTGCTGTAATTTTCTATGTTCAACTGGTGTGAGAACTGAACCCATGCTATCAGTGTCTTTCTGCATTGAAACTATTCATCCAGTCAAGTGAACCTCTGACAAAGTCAGTACTTTAAACTATTTTAGCCTTGTGCATAGCTAATGGCCTCTTGTCAACATCATTTTAAAGAAATGCATCAAAAATATGATTTCTGTTTTAGTAAAGGAACTTCTCTATTCTCACGATTGCAATGTCAGACAATCCATGAAGGGTTGAATGGATTCAGGAATTTGTAGGAAGTTTACCCGACAATTTGAAGTAATCATTTAAAAACAATTGATTTAGTTAATTTTATAAAAAACATATCTGAAAATCTCTGGGTTCCTGCTTGCTTGCTTCAGTGACCACTTGAAGGATGAAGGCAGTTTATGAACTTAAGAATATGCCAAGAAATTGAAACTTAAGGGAGATTAAACAGAATTAAAAAGCAAAAGGTTTTGATAAGATTCTATACCACAGTGATCATAACCCTTTCAGATTGATCCCTATCTGTCTTCTTGCCATATCAATTCATTCCTCCTCGCTCTAAAATCTCATGTTGTTGCCTCCTGAATACTTTCAAACTGTATTACATAGAATTACACAGAATGCACAACACTGACACATCCAACTACTCCACATTTCACAAGAAACTTCCCAACCAACACCCCACCAAATAATTTACGAAGAAATATTGATAGGTTAACTGTCAGCAAAAAATTGGCAAATGAAGTATGATGTGGGAAAATGCAAAGTTGTTTACTTTGGAGCAGAGAGCAAAAGGGCATAGTATTAATGAAATAGAGGAAAGCTGCAGAAAATTGCAACATGAAAGGACTTGGGGGTACTTGTGACAAAACTCAGAAAAATAACCCACAGGTGCAGCAGGTAATCAGAAAGGCTAATGCAACACAGTCATTTTTTAACTTGTGATCTTTGACATTTTAAACCATCACTCTGGTGAATAACTGGCTTGGATCAAACCTGTCAATTCTTTCATAATCTGTAACTCTGCTGTTTGATCCTGTTGAAGTAAATTCTAATTTGAAACAAACTGGTTTACATATTCCAGTTATGCTGTCATTAAACAATACAACCACAGTCAGCTGTCAGTCAGGTTTCTCCATACTGTTCTAGAGGTGGATATGATTAAAGATCCAGACAAGTTTCTTGTTACGTGGGTATCATGTATAGAAGACTATAGCAATAACAGTTTTATAAATACTGCCAAGTCACTGTAACCATATAGGTTGGTAAAGTCGACTTGTACAGCAGTAAAATTATACCCATGATAGCTGATGTCATTCACTTTCGCTGTATCATTAGCCCTTTAATTTTTTTTCCATTCAATTGTCTGCATGACCTTTACGTGAACCCTTGCATAATACCTTAAGAGTGACAACAACCAAGTGGCCGTTTTGGACAGAATAGGATTTCGAGACCAATAACTGCAGAGGAATCATACATTTATATCCAATCTACCATGATGGGACCAGGATGGCAGACAGCAGTGAGTCAGGCAAAGCAGATTGTGTTTGTAAACTTTTTGTCATTCTTTTTCAACATAGATGAACCCTTCACTTTCTCACGCAGAAAAAGATGATATTTGGGAAAATCGCCCTTAGCCAGAAGAAAGCTAGAATTTGAAGCAAAATCCTGACTTTGCGTGATGTGGAGAATATACTTTGGAAGTGGTGGCAACATAATGTGCCTTTGAGACTCTAAATGAAATGGAAATTAGCGTTACTGAGCTCCAACACTGTCGGCATCAGAGTCCAAATGAGACAGTATCCCCCTGCCACTTCACATAGGCTTTTTGTCAAAATACCACACACTGTTTATTAACTTAATGAAGAAGGAAGACCGGTGCTGCCATACAGGCTGATTCTTTTCTTTGACAGCCTATCAGGAATACTTCAGAACACGTTACGTACTTTTCACTGGTGCACAGAAGCACATGGGGAAGTATATAAAGGCCTGTGGAAAGGTTTATGTAATTTAAAATAATGTAGCATGGATTTTTATTCCTCCAGGCTTGAGAGGAAAATCATAGAATGGAAAGCAACAACAAAAAAAATCACTTGCAGCCACTAAAATGACTTGTGTATTGTTAGTGCGTAATAATATTAAACCTGAAATTGTCATCTTCAATTCTCTTCAGTTTTATACTAAGGATTTGTAGTATGTCTACAATTTATTCAACAGATGCCAAAATGTGTAATTTGTGATATTTATGCTTAAGCTACAACCGATAAGTTAAAAATGAAGAGTTCGTTTCTCGTCTGGTGGAAAATGTACATAGAGTACTATACATAATGCACAAATGTCTATCAAATATATTTAAAGTACACCCTACCAGTAGTCTCCAAAGTGCTTTAATCAGCAAGGATCCATTTAATTAAAGATTATTACCCTCTGACATCCCATAATGGAGAGCATCACTGGAGTTTTCCAACTTCTGCACTGGTCAGTCAGCAATCATCCAGCCATTGAAGTGAATACTGTGAAGTACACAAGTGGGAAGTCAGCCTTTTTGCACACATATCCTTACTCCAGGTAGTTCTTGTTGACAAATGAGGCCTTATTTCAAACATGCTGCCATTTTTATTGAATGATGGGACTTAACAACCCATATAAATAGATGGTGTTCTTCTTTCTTTTTAGCTCTGGTCCTGTTCATAACTTAGAGAATTGCAAAAGCATCTCTGGTACTTAGAAGACATGTTCAAGGAGACAAATCTGAGTAGCTGCGAGTACAAAAATCTACAGCTGACAACAAGCTCTGCTACAAATATGTAAAGTTGAAATCAGCAAATAGAAGTATGTGAATTTGTAAGTCATTTACAATTAAATGCATTTTATTTAAAATGATTTACTTCAGCTTTTTGTACTAGGCATTAGAAGTCATGTTCTTTCACCCCATCCCACAGGACCTCCCCTCTCCACCAAACTCACCCACACCCACAATGACAAGATAGCATTTTAGCAAAGGAAATTTATATTAGCACAGTATTGTTAAGGAGACTTTCAGAATTTAAAGACATGCCTATTTTTCAAACATCAGATCAGTCAGAGAAATTCTGCCACAGCACCTCATTTTTAATTGTTTTTCTCAGTATTTCCTCAAAGTTGCACTCACATTACAAAGGAATTTTTCCACTTGGCAATTTGAAATAATTAACAGCTAAGGTTACTCTGATAGGTAAAGTGAGATTGTAATTCACACCCTCTATCAGTCAGCATTAACAAGTGGCTATGCAACCAGGCAGGAGGGTTTGACATGAATGTATTACTGTGACTGGCCACAGGTGTGCTTTTACAAAAAGCATCTTTGTCAATCTCTGAAATTAACGGAGAAGATAATTAATTGTTTCACAAGAGGTTTGTGCCTATAGGCTCCTTGGAATCAAGGTTCAAAATGACTTTTCACTGGATTTTCCAAAATTATGTGCTCTACTTGCTTGATTAAAAAAAGGTCAGCTATGATTTCATAGAATAGCAGAACAGACTTGATGGGCTGAATGGCTTGCTACTGCTCCTATGTTTTATGGTCTTATCTTTCATTTCCCAATTTTTCTCAAAATCCGAAGTCAGCACCAAAACCGCATGAAAAATAAATGATTTGTGTCATGAGCAATAAGCTAATTCAAATGATGCCAAACAGAAACGTAGCCCAGAGATGGCAAACAGTTAAAGCTGCTGGAGTCACGATGTGTAATCTTTGAAATGAAATGTAGATTGTTATATGATAGCAGGACTGGGTATAAAACCACTGAACCTTGAATAGGTTACAGCTCAGCTTCATGTTTTTTTAGTGTCATGCATTTGGCCCAGAGGCTGAAATTCCACTTCAACCTCCCACTCCCACCCTATCTCTATACAGTCTCTAAGAGAAGTCAAAGCATTGTTTAGCATGAGCATAGGAACAACAAAAAGTTCAGAACTACAACAAGCAGATCATGTGGCCTGTCTCAAATCCAATACATCTCAATTACCTGCCTTGGCTAAAAATTGATTGAGTGTCCCCTTCAATGTTGCCACTCTGCCGGTTTTTGTGATGTCCCACAAATTCATTACACTCTGCCTCAAATTAGGTATGAACCATACTTTTTCTAAGGTTCAGAACCCATCTCCTGATTCTGTGGTTTGTATCAATCTCAAAAATATTATCTTGACAATTCTCTGAATGATCCGGAATGCTCAGATGGTTTCTTCCCCAGGTTTTGTCCACAGCGAATATCTTCAACCTGTCATCATTGCCTTTATTTATCCTTTCAAAGGATGTGGGTGTCCCTGGTTGCATCCCTATGTGACAGTATTGGAGTCCACACACATGAGGGTAGAAATTTGTCCAGAGGCAATACATAAATAAGATAGTATTAAATTGGCTGCCTGTTATAATTCATTCGATCTACTATTTCATTCCACTGGGTCAAGCAGGGTGCACAACAACCAGCTTATACACCATGCTGCCTGTATTGCATCATGCCCCAGGGAACTTTCCAACTCATTGATACCTCTAATTCTATTTTCTAAATATTCTGTGATTCAGTAAGCTTGCCACACATGTAGATATGGACTGATTGATTGATTGATTGTCATGTGTACCGAAATATAGAGAAAAGCTTTGTTTACGGGTGGTACAGGCAGATCACAGCAAGCAATGTACAGATTAAAAAAACTTAGAGGCACACAAGTAACTTTGCAGGTTACATTATTTGATGGTAGTGCCCATTCAAGAATTTGATAGCAGCTGGAAAGAAGCTGTTCCTGAGCCTGCTTGTGCATCTGTTCGGGCTTCTATATCTTCAGCTTGACAGAAGAGCTTGTAGGAGGTAATTATCAGGGTGAGATGGGTGTTTGGTGCAGCGACGAGCCATATTAATAGAGCCCGTGGATGGAAGGTTGGCTTCCATGATGGTCTGAGCTGTACACACTGCCTCCTGTAGTTTCTTACTGAGCAGAGCAGTTGCCATATCAGATCTTTATGTACCTGGACAGTATGCTTTCAATGGAGCATCTGTAGAAGTTACTGAGGGACGTTATGGACATGCCAAATTTCCTGAGCTGACTGAGGAAGAAGAAGTGTTGTTGTGCCTTCTTGACTGTCACATCTAGGTGGGAAGTCCAGGGCAGAGTCGTTGGTTATCTCCACTCCGAGGAACTTGATGGTCTTTACTCACTCAACCTCAGTGCCATTGATGCAGATGGAGACGTGTTCTCCTCCTTTCTTTCTGAAGTCAATGATGAGTTTTTTTGTTTTGCCAACTTTGAGAAACTTTTTTTTTCATTTCACCGTGTCACCAAGCCCTCTATCTCCCTTGTGTATGTTGACTCATTGTTGTTAAATATCTGTCTCACTACGGCAGTGTGGTCAGCAAATTTGTAGATGGCTTTTACTTGGAATTTGGCGACAGTTTTAGGTGTATAGGGAGTACAGTAGGGGCTGAGAACACATCCTTGGGGGGCTCCAGTGTTGAGTGTTATAGTGGAGAGCGTGCAGTTAACTATCCTCACTGACTGTGGCCTATGGGTCAGAAAGCTGAGGATCCAGTTGCAGAGGGCAGAGCCAAGGCCAAGGTCACACAGTTTTGAGATCAGCCTTGGGGGGGATAATGGTGTTGAACGTGGAGCTGTAGTCAATGAGCTGGAGTCTGACGTAGGTGTCTTTGTTGTCCAGATGTTCCAGGGATGAGTGTGGTGTGAGGGATATGGCATCCTCTGTGGACCTGTTATGTCAGTAGGCACATTGTCGGGGATCGAGGCAGGTTGGGAGACTGCAATTGATGTGGGTCATGACCAGCCTCTTGAAGCACTTCATGATTATTGAAGTCAGAGCTGTTGGGCAATAGTCATTAAGTGTTTCGGGGTTGATTCGTGACAATTACAGTGTTGGGGCTGATTCTTGACAGCAGCAGGCCTTGAAGGTAATGGAGTTTCCATTAAAAGTATTAGCTTTGCCTTGTCAAACTCCCCTCCTGGAAGTCAGCCCAGTTGTCAGGCTTGACATCCAGTCAGGCAAGGGGCACTCCAGACTAGCCCCAGCCACAGGTTAGCTAACGTCAGGAGTGAGAATGCAGTAACTGAGGAATGTTATGGGTTTGATTCCTGACATCATGCAGCAGGGGGAGATTGGACCATATGGGGAATTGGTCTTACCTTCTCCACCAGGCTCCTGTCCGCACACTCCTCTAACCTTCCTTCCACTGCCATGTTTCTCAAGGTCTAAAAGACCACTCCCTCCCCAGCCCATAGCCAGGATTATAGATGCAAAGTGTCTTTAAAATACTGAATTGGTTTCAAAGAGCAGGTTGATTGTCAACCCTCTTGTCCTGCTTTCCTTGAACCTAGGAGTAGTCAGGCAGGTGCCAGTCTCCACGTTGTTAAGCTTTCAGCATTTCACTCAACGCTCACCCTGAGGATAAGATTCCATCATTGATCGGGGAAAAGCAGGAGACTGGTACTCGGTAATAATGGTCATCTAAAGTGCGGGCTTGATGAGCTGAACTGTCTCTTTCTAATTCTGTGCTTGTGTCTGCCATTGATAAACAGCCTCCACAGCCTTGTCCTGCAGTCTTGAAGCTCCTGTGGAGAAAAATAATGTTAATGATAATAGATTAACAACTCAACAATTATTTGAAGTTGGCCCACAAAAATATCTCATTGCAGCTCCCAGGTGATCATCCCCTTTGTAACTAAATTGAATTTGCAAACAACATCCTTGTATTTGTGACATTATCTGACTCCAGTATATAGCCCTGTTGAATTGAGTTGTAACCTCTCTTCACTGCCAAATGTGTGCTTGCATATATGGAGTTAGACAGCCATGAATTGAGCCATATTGTCCTGAACCTGTATCATAATGTGACCCATTTGATCAACGTAGCTATCTCATTAATTAACTACGCATGCTTGGCCAGCAGTGACTTATTAGAATATTGGTTCTCCGTGGCAGCATTTGAACGACGGAAGGATTGTGACTGCTTCGCCAAAGTATGACCTTCTGTGTGCATTTAATGCCAACGAGAACAGCACATCAGACAGTTTGCAGTTTTAGCAAAAACAGGGTGAGAAAAGAAAGCATTTTTATCAGTAAATTATAAATAGTAAACAAAGTCCAAATTTACCTTCTGAATCCAGTAAAGTTACCTTATAAATATCTATCAAGCAAATTAAATCATCTGTACTCTGAAAGTTCTAGCTAGGTAAGGAAAAAAGAAAATGACTTATGATAACCTGTAGCTGGAAGACTAAAAGGCATCCATTTTAATAGCATATCTGCAATTTCAGAGCACCCCAAAACTCCTTAGTGCAGAGCACCCCAAAACCATCAAAGGGATATTTTTGAAGTAGATTTGTACTATGGGAAATGTGAAAGATCATTTTCATGCCAGATCTGACAAATAGAAATGAGCAGATCACATTAAATTCAGTAACATTAGCTGGAGAATAAAATTTGGTGCAGGACACTGTGGAGAACTCTCTACCTCTTCTACAAAATATTTCATTCATTAGTCTACCCCTTCAATGTTTCTGCCAACTACTATCTTTTGAATTGTTATTTGAGGGTTAAAATAAAGTTTAAAATAATTCTGAAAAGCACCCGAGAAGAAATAAATCTTCTGGCTCATTGTGAATGAGATTTCAAAATTTTAAAAGATAGGTAAAGGGTGTGACAATCTATACCCAGGAATGAGTGTTTGATTTTGTGTATAGACTGCATAAAACTCAGAGTGAACCTTGTGCTATGAAGACACTGACAGTGTGATAACAAACTAGTCCAAATACCTTTCAATTTTAGTACCTTTCAAACTTGTCCTGTTAAAGGTTTCAATGTGCCACATGGGACTGAGAGATGACAATACACCAAACTGTTCTTCACTCCTGGGTCAGAGTTGGGAAATAGATAATAAATAATGCTGTTTAACACAATGCAAATGTGTTTTCTGTCATTGATGCACGTTTGACATTTTCATTAATTTAATTTGGAAAATGCTGCTCCTACCAAACACACAATTTTCTCTCAGCTTGTTTTGATTGTGTGTATTATCAGTTTTAGTAAAGGCTGGCCTTTGCATAAAAGACTGCAATAAAGAATGATGTGATAAATCAGATGATTAATTAGTCTGCCTGCATCATTTGTTTTAATTAATTTAAAATGCAATCTCATGTACCAAAATTAAAATATGTTCTTCTTACAAACTTGTAATTGTTATTTTTCACAATATTCTATCCAATCCCCTTCCCTGCACAACCCCCATGCCTGATATTTTCTCTGCTTTGTTTTATTCAGTATGTACTCTTGTCTAATACCACAGTGACATCCATTGACTACATTATGTATTGCAGCTCTGCTTAAATATTGACAATCTCAATTGCAGTATGGTGAAATTACTAATTCAATGTGCTATCCAGTTCCTTGAAAAAGGGAGAGACAGCCTACATTGCCAGTGCCAAAACCTTCGAAAAATAGTACTCTTACATTGAAAAACAAGGGGGATAAGTTACATTTTGTTCACAAGAGGAAACAATTCATGTGATTGCATATTGCAACAGTCAAAATGAAAATAAAACAAATCATTGAACATCTCTGCCAAAGGAGCAACGCAGGACCACTGATGAGCTAAACAGTCATCTTATTATATGGTTCCATCACACTCATTTAGAATTATAGAATGTCTACAGTGCGGAAGCAGGCCATTCAGCCCATTGAGTCTACAGCAGCTCACCAAAGGACATCCTACATAGACCACCCCATCCTTCTAATACTGCATTTACCATAGCAAATCCACCTAACCTACATCTCACTGGACACTACAGGGTAATTTAGCATGGCTAACTCACCAAATATGCATATCTTTGCACAGTGAGGGAAAACCACAATACCATGGGGAAAATGTGCAGACTCCACATAGACAGTCACCCAGGGCTGGGATCAAACCCAGGTCCCTGGCACTATGTGGCAGCAGTATTAACCACTGTGCCACTGTGATACCTTAAAGAGTTTGACTCGTGGTCTTTTCCCTCCAACTGCCAACCTCAAACCTGCCATTTTGGTCACACCATCTGTTCATCCTAGCATTGGTCCAAGCTGGGTAAGCAAACAGATTTGGCTAGACGATCCTTAACAGTCAAATGGCCAATGATATCATCATTCATATTTTTGCAACTAATGAACAGCAACGTTGCACAAAATTGAGAAACAAATGGGCAATTTTTCTTCAACACCGCAGCGACTTTTCTCTCATGCATTCATTTTACAATTTGCAGCATTTTATCAGAGATTAATCAGTAATTTCTTGAAACTCCAGGACAATCTTGGAGTGCCATTGGAAATATACTAAACATTTAGTTGAGATTGTTTCTATTCTCTTCTGTGATATCAGTGCTTCTGACTTGGCCAGTGTCTATTATCATTTCTAATTTCACTTAAGAAGGTGGTGGGAAGCCATCTTCCTGAACCACCACAACCCATGTGTGGTAGGCATACCCATGGTTCTCTTAGTGTCAGAGAGAATTTTAGATCCAGCAACATTGAAAAGTGGTAAGTGACTTGGAAGGGAACTTCAGATAGTGGTACACCCATATATGTGCAACCCTTGTACTTCTTAATAGTAGGAATTTTGGATTTGGGAGGCACTGCTACAGGATATTTGGTGAGTTACTGCAGTGCATGTTATACATGGCACTCACTGTTGCCAGAGTGTGTAAATGGTATAGGGAGAGATTATTGAAGGTGGTGAATCTAGTCGCAGCAAAGCAGACTGCTTAGTCTTGGATAGCATCAAGTTTCTTGAGTGTTGTTGCAGCTGCTGCAATCCAGGCAAGTGAGCAGTATTCCATATACTCCTGACTTGTACCTTGTAGGCAGATATGTTTAAGTAAGTTTGGAGTTGATTTACTTGCTACAGAATTCCCAATATCGGACATGCTTATTTAACCACAGTTCTTATGTGTCTGATTAGTGGTAGCCCCCAGTATGTTGATACTCGGCATGCAGCAATGGTAATGCCATTGAATGTTAAGAGGAGATAGTTTGATTCTCATTTAACAAATATGGATGTTGTCTAGCACTTGTGTGGCATAATTATTACTTGCCACTTATCCATATGGTTTCAACATGATGCATGTACAACAGTCTATTGAGAGCGCTTCTGCAAGATGTTGAAAGTCTCGGGTGAAATGAATAACATCTGCAGCAGAAGGCTGGTGGTGAGAGGTGAATCTACTTTTTTTAAGCTTCACCCCTATCACAACGTAATTGCAATGCTAGCTTAGGGACAGAGGAAAAGCATATTCAGAAACATTGCTAATCAAGGACAATTAAGCAAGCAAATTATACAGAATTGATTGTGCATCATTAATTTATGGATGTTTTCATTAAACATTTCAAGAAATAATATCATCCAAATTGAAACAAATTTTTCCAAGCCAGCTCTGTTTAACTGAAGCCACATCCTGGTCTATAACACAAGGTCTCCTGCCTCCACAAATATATAAAACCCAACTACTGTTTGCATATAAGTCAGGCCTGAATGAAGAATAGATTTGTCCCAGTTGATTTTCATAATCCTTGCTATATAAGTGCAAGACATTCTATTTGCAGCCCAAAAGAGAGGGCTTGAGTGTTCTGGAAAGAGATAGAGGTAATGTTGGCCAAAGGATTATAAAGATCATTGCAAGATGATGCAATGTCTCCCATTAGCACAGTGTTTTATGATGAATCCTCACCACTGTTCATCATATTTTATGATCTAGCTAGACTCTTGGTCACCATAAAGTAGGTTTGGTTCCACAATCCTCCTTTTACATTACGATCTATTGGACCTGGTCTGTTTACAGCAGGAGAGAAAAAACACTATGTAGTTTAAGGAGAAGAGGCTCCTGTCTTAAAAATGATGTCGTTTATTTTATGATAGTGACCAGGTGCAAGTTACATTGGTACAACACACATTGTTACTAAGACAATGAGAGGATCTGCGTGGTAGGTAATTTTTCTTTGAAATCTAGTGCTGTTCTCCCTTTCGGAAACAAGCACCTTAAAATCGCTAATAGCATTAGCAGGTCCTTTCAAATTGAAGGAACCCTGTGAAGATTCTGAAAATCTTAAAGTATTCCTTCCATCCAAACCAATCGTGATTGATGTTGTGCAATTAATTTGAATCTGTATGCTGTAAGTATTGTACTACGGAAATAAAATAAATTGCATGTTTAGTGTTCATCTTATTGCTTCAGATTAATCCATCCAACTGCACAATATTCCATTATCCATTCCTTATAAATTTGCATAAATTTAATGTAATTACTGGAATTGCAATAATTATCAATCTAAAATAATTTAATCAGGAGTTTAATGCAATAGTCATAAGAGCTTTTACTTTCTTCCTTCAATGCAGTAATCTGATGATTTGAGGTCTCAGAGTTGTCTCAATTGAAGCTAATCCTTTGTCACATCCTCATAATTCATATGGGCAGTGTGTTTCAGTCAGCTTGCCTTCCAGCGCCTGAATAATTGTTTACGCATGATAACGAAGGTAAAGTGACAATGTGAAGAAGGACCAAAGACTAACCAATAATGGGCTATGTTGGCTTGTAGAGCCATAAAAAGAGCATCCTGTGCCCCAACCAAAAGAAATTTCCAAACACCTAGGAGCCACGTTTTGAATACCTCCCACTTCAAGATGAGGTATCAGTCTTTGGGGTAAAACACCATCAATTGATCAGAACTCCCACAAGCATCGGCTCAAATTGGCACCACATATACTCGACAGGATAGGCTAAAAAGTGACTTTTCACATACCGCAATTGCTTGGCACCAATTTACAACATCTGAAGGTAGACTCGAGAGGTGCCTGCCTGCCAAAGAATGGAATTGCAAAGCTCAGAAGTCAATTTCAAGGGCCAGAGAGTTGAAGAAAGCCAACATACATAAATATTGATTCTCAAAATGACCCACCTCCAGCTTGTAAACAATGTCATGGAGAATGAAGAAAATCAGTACCACTTTGAGCCAAGTCTTCACACAGAGTAGAGAAACCATCCCATTCAAAATGGAGCCAAGTGGTCAGCTCCATGAACACAAAAGTGGCCTAGATGAGATGCTCGGTCCAGAGGTCAAGATCTATGGCTGATTGAAGCCATGCACAAAACTATTTGAAGTGTCTGTGAAGCTTTTAGGATAGAAATGATCAAATATTGGTCCAGATATATTGTAATTTGAAATGCACAAACTGGTAAACATAGATCTTTAATTTTCTCAATTCAGCAGACTTCTTCTGCTCATGCCTGTGCTTATGGTAGCCTCAAATATACAAAATGCACAATACAAATTTCAATACATTACAGTGTCCTCAGGGAAACTTAGCTTTCTTCCACTTCTTAAAGTAAGCCAGAACCAAGAGAGGTGTCGCAGATGAGGCTAAGCACCAAGGCCCATTCCTTGAAGTGACCTGGGTTTGGGGAGAACTGCACCTCTCTCAAGTGGCAACCAATTAAACATAAAATAAAACAGTACAGCACAGAACAGGCCCTTCAGCCCACAATGTTGTGCCGACCATTGATCCTCATGTATGCACCCTCAAATTTCTGTGACCATATGCATGTCCAGCAGTCTCTTAAATGACCCCAATGACCTTGCTTCCACAACTGCTGCTGGCAACGCATTCCATGCTCTCACAACTCTCTGTGTAAAGAACCCGCCTCTGACATCCCCTCTATACTTTCCACCAACCAGCTTAAAACTATGACCCCTTGTGCTAGCCATTTCTGCCCTGGGAAATAGTCTCTGGCTATCAACTCTATCTATGCCTCTCATTATCTTGTATACCTCAATTAGGTCCCCTCTCCTCTTCCTTTTCTCCAATGAAAAGAGACCAAGCTCAGTCAACCTCTCTTCATAAGATAAGCCCTCCAGTCCAGGCAGCATCCTCGTAAACCTCCTCTGAACCCTCTCCAAAGCATCCACATCTTTCCTATAATACGGCGACCAGAACTGGACGCAGTATTCCAAGTGCGGTCTAACCAAAGCTTTATAGAGCTGCAACAAGATCTCACGACTCTTAAACTCAATCCCCCTGTTACTGAAAGCCGAAACACCATATGCTTTCTTAACAACCCTGTCCACTTGGGTGGCCATTTTAAGGGATCTATGTATCTGCACACCAAGATCTCTCTGTTCCTCCACACTGCCAAGAATCCTATCCTTAATCCTGTACTCAGCTTTCAAATTCGACCTTCCAAAATGCATCACCTCACATTTATCCAGGTTGAACTCCATCTGCCACCTCTCAGCCCATCTCTGCATCCTGTCAATGTCCCGCTGCAGCCTACAATAGCCCTCTATACTGTCAACGACACCTCCGACCTTTGTGTCGTCTGCAAACTTGCTGACCCATCCTTCAATCTCCTCATCCAAGTCATTAATAAAAATTACAAACAGTAGAGGCCCAAGGACAGAGCCCTGTGGAACACCACTCACCACTGACTTCCAGGCAGAATATTTTCCTTCTACTACCACTCGCTGTCTTCTGTTGGCCAGCCAATTCCGTATCCCGACAGCTAAGTTCCCCTGTATCCCATTCCTCCTGACCTTCTGAATGAGCCTACCATGGGGAACCTTATCAAATGCCTTACTGAAGTCCATATACACCACATCCACAGCTCGACCCTCATCAACTTTTCTAGTCACATCCTCAAAAAACTCGATAAGGTTTGTGAGGCATGACCTACCCCTCACAAAGCCGTGTTGACTGTATTTGATCAAGCCATGCTCCTCCAGATGGCCATAAATCCTATCCCTCAGAATCCTTTCTAACACCTTGCAGACGACAGACGTGAGACTTACTGGTCTGTAATTGCCGGGGATTTCCCTATTTCCTTTCTTGAAGAGAGGAATTACATTTACCTCTCTCCAGTCCTCAGGTACGACTCCTGTGGAGGGCGAGGATGCAAAGATCTTCACAAGTGGCGAAGCAATTTCATTTCTCGCTTCCCAAAGCAGCCGAGGACAAATCTGGTCCGGGCCTGGCGACTTGTCAATCTTAATGTCTGACAAAATTTTCAGCACATCAGCTTCCTCTATCTCTATCCATTCCAGCATGCACACCAGCTCTTCAAAGGTTTCATTCACTACAAAGTTCGTTTCTTTCGTAAAGACAGAAGCAAAAAACTCATTAAGGGCTTCCCCTACCTCCTCAGACTCCACACACAAGTTTCCTATGCTATCCCTGATCGGCCCTACTCTTTCTTTGACCATTCTCTTATTCCTCACATAAGTGTAAAATGCCTTTGTGTTTTCCCTGATTCCTTCTGCCAAGCCTTTCTCGTGCCCCCTCCTGGCTCTCCTCAGACCTTTTTTGAGCTCCTTCCTTGCCTGCGAGTAATCCTCTCTAGCTGAACTTGACCCTAGCTTCCTCCACCTTATGTAAGCTACCTTCTTCCTTTTCACAAGAAGCTCCACCGCTCTCGTCATCCAAGGTTCCTTTATCTTACCCCTTCTTGCCTGTCTCCGAGGGACATATTTACTCATCACTCGCAACAACTGTTCCTTAAACAGTCTCCACATGTCTATAGTTCCCTTTACCATGGAACAAATGCTCCCAGTCCATGCTTCCTAACTCATGTCTAATCGCATCATAGTTTCCTCTTCCCCAATTAAATATCCTCCCATTTTGCCTAATCCTCTCCTTCTCCATAGCTATGTAGAATGTGAGGCAGTTATGGTCACTATCACCAAAATGCTCTCCCACCACAAGATCTGATACCTGCCCCGGCTCGTTTCCGAGCACCAAGTCTAGAATGGCCTCTCCCCTCGTCGGCCTGACAACGTACTGTGTTAGGAAACCCTCCTGAACACACCTTACAAATACAGCTCCATTCAAATCTCCTGCTCGAAGCAGGTTCCAATCAATATTGGGAAAGTTAAAGTCACCCATTACAACAACCCTACTGCGACCACACTTTTCCAAATCTGCCGACCTATGCTTTCTTCAATCTCCTTGCTGCTATTGGGGGGCCTGTAGTGAACCCCTAACGAGGTGACTACTCCCTTGCTGTTCCTAATTTCCACCCATACTGACTCGGTAGGCAGATCTTCCTCGACAATGGAAGCTTCTGTATCTGTGATACCCTCTCTGATTAGTAGTGCTACACCCCCTCCTCTTTTTCCCCCTCCCTATTCTTTTTAAATGTTCTAAACCCTGGAACATCCAGCAACCATACCTGCCCATGAGAAACCCATGTCTCTGTTATGGCCACAACATCATAGCACCAGGTACTGATCCATGCTCTAAGTTCATCACCTTTATTCCTGATGCTCATTGCATTAAAGCAAACACACTTTAACCGATCCCTTGGTTCCTTCCCACTAGCTGGTCTACCTCTTGCTACTGCCTCACCTGCATCAACTCTCACCTCCGGTATACAGCTCAGGTTCCCACCCCCCTGCCATACTAGTTTAAACCTTCTCGAACTACTCGAGCAAACCTTCCACCCAAGACATTGGTCCCCTTCCAGTTCAGATGCAACCCGTCCTTCTTGTACAGGTCCCACTTTCCCCAGAAGGCATCCCAATTATCTACATATCTGAAGCCCTCCCTCCTACACCAGCTGCGTAGCCACGTGTTCAGCACACTACCTTTGATCAGGTGTAATTACTGTAGCTTAGGGACTGAGTGCAGATACTTCTGGTGTCTCCAAAAGCTATTGTAATTCTTGTCTCCACCCACAGACTATGTGTGACTGCAGCAGGATAGGTAGAGGCAATGTAACATGAACATTAACCACTTCAGAACCAATACACTCAAAGAGAAACAATGTATTAGCATGAGCAGTTGTTTGCTCAATGATGTTTCCACCAACAGGTGAGCCAGCAGCCTTATCAGATTGACCAAGAACCAGGAAGGTACAGGGTGAGAAACAATAGCTCAGCCTATCAGACCAGTGACCATAACAGAGTGGTGTTATCACTGGACCTACAATCTAGAGACCACCAACTTTTAATGTGAGTTCAAATGCCAACATAGCAGTTGGCGGAGTTTAAACTCAATTAATTGAAAGTCTGGAACTGAAAATTAATATCAGCATATATAAGCATGAATCAATCATCAACTGCTAGTTCATTAAGGCCCTGTTGGGAATAGAAAACTTACCTCGTCTGACCTTAGTGGCTCCAGACCTCCAGTAAAGTGGTCAGCAATGACCTGCCCTCTGACATTGCTCATGAGCTACTCTAATAAGAGCAATTAGGGACAGGTAACAAATGCATACACTCCTTGCAAGTAGTAAATATATGAATACTCATTTATTTACCTTTCGGATCACTCAGCATATTGATCAGTATTCTTTGCAACCCAGGAGAACTATTTTCCCAGGATACACAGTTGGTGGATAATTGGACTGTGGAGGAGAGAGTAACCTGTAATACAGCAGCTTAAATGCTACAAGAAGGATTTTGAGCAGTGTGCAGTGAGAGAGCAGGCAGAGTGTGGTGGAGCAAGGTTACAGGAGGATTGGGAGAAGAACTTCGAGTAGCGTCAAGCGTGGGTGGCATTTCTGATGTTAGAACAATTAAAATAGTCAGAGATGTGTAGCCACCAACGTCGATTTTCTTTCTCTGAACTGAATTTTGTTCATTTTATAGATAGCTTATATTCCTTCCATTTATGTTGATTAGCTCGAGGAGTAGTCACCAGACCAAGAGTTGAGGTTGGCAGGGTGACAGTACAGAATGTGTTAGCGGCAGAAATAGTCCTATTCAGAGGAAATGCCACAGTTGTGGAGGAAGATTGGAGCAGCTTTAAGGAGGCATAAAAGAAAGAGAAAATGGTCAAGGTGATCTTGTTGTTGCTAAGGTGCACATGAACATTTCATCTCAGCATATATTATTCAAATTACATAGGTCTGATCCCATTAGACCATGTGGTACAATCCCTCTCAGGACACTGTTTTGGCAATCATTTTCCATGTAAAACTAACATTAATCTTCTGTTTCTTGTGATTTAAATTATTTACCTGATGTTCGAAGGAATCTGTCAAATGTACAGTGAGGAGAAATTATGAGTCATCATGATTTTTTCCCCACCAGGCCATACAATACTGCCTTGGTTATTGGTGCCTTCACCAAAATGAGCCACAGTCAACTCAATTATCACTCATGAATAATAATGTCAGTCCCATCCATAAGATGTAAAATATGTCCAATAGCTCCTTCTACTGGCATATAAGAATGATGGGTGGTTACAGACCAGATGGTCTCGCAAACTCACACTTTGATGCTTGGAGAGTCCAGAATACTGTACTTCTACCCTTGTTGCCTTCACCCCTTTGAAAAGTTCTTCTCTTACCTCTTCAGGGGAACTAAACAAGTCCAGCAAAACAAAACAAGTTACTGGCCACATGCATAGCACCTGTTTATAAATACATTTCACGAACCTGTGGAGACATATGACAACACAAACTGTGGTAAGTGGCACTTGAACCTAGACTTTCTAAACCTAGAAGTAGGGAAACAGCACTGCACCACAGAACCCTGACTTGTTTACAAGTATGTCCCCTCTACGTAATTAACGTCTACCAAGTCAAGAACCTGTCCAGTTCATACTCAAAATCAGTACTGAGAGATTGCGCACACTATGTCTTGCCTCTTATAACTCTCCATGCAGGGGCTTACTGATTCCATAGGGATGGATATTAGCACAAATTCTCTCAGCAGAACTGTGAGACACCACATCCCATAGCACTCCATCATCTGTACCAATTGCCACTGCCATCCTGCTGATATCCATCACTTCCTCCTCCTCAGCAGAAAATGTGACATAACACAACAAGGCCAATGCAAGTCTCACTGCCTTGAAGAGAGCAAACAACTCCAGGAAGAGGCAGTGAGACAAGAGTGAACAAATGGATTCTGAGGGGAGAGAGCAGTGGGAACAATTAAAGGCAGTAGTTGTAGCGTATGGATGTGAGGTGGAATATTTAGTTGGAGATGTGAGGAAGTGCCTTTGAGGTGGATGGGAGAGAGGGGAGGGGGAAGAGAGAGAGAGAAAGAGAGAGAGAGAGAAATGAGTCGAGCTGCAAGGTGTGCTTGTTTGAGGAATTAACCAGAAGTGACTTCACCTGAGGAAGGGCCAGCACTCCAAAAGCTTGTGATTTTAAATAAACCTGTTTGACTATAACCTGGTGTCATGTGACTTCTGACTTTTTGCACCCCAGTCCAACACCGGCATCTCCACATCATGGGGAATGAGATTCAGGAGATTGTATGGGACATCAGAGTGTGGGTATTGGCACCTGGAAGTGAAGCCTATGTATTGTTCAAAACCTTATGATGTCAGTCAAGTTCCTCAGGCACAGTATCTAGGTTTAAGGGACCTTGAGCTTTGCTGACAGCTTCAGAAACTTCCAGGCACGCTTGTTAATATTCTCTCATTGTCCTGTCTGCAGAAAAGAACATGCATCTTCAGGTCTCCAGCATGTCCAACAGGACCTTCAGAGAAGAGTCAGAGAACAGTGGCAGTCTTCCCACATCTTGCTTCAATGCTTCTTCTTCCTACGTCATTCAGAGATTTGGCTGCAGCCATGCTGCCCCCTATCACTGTAAACAGAAATCTATTCATTGGGAGGTGGGGGTTGTTCACACCCACATTCTGTTTTCAGACAGGAAAACTGGGATCAGGACTATAAAACCATAACTGAATTAAATTTAGAAAACTATATTTTCAGTTTCCTGGCCTGTTGAAGGCTCCTCAATGTGAGTCGGTAAGTTCAAATAAAATTCCATCCTATCTCTCTATAATAGCCCCATCTCCGCTCAGTTATTGCAAAATACAATCTGTTAGAATTCCTCCAAGCATCTTCCCTCTGATAAATGTCAGGTTAATTTGTCACCTTTTTAATGTATATTTTATTCATGAAAAAACTTACTGTTTGCAATATTGATGTACATACACCTTACATGTACACATGACCTCCCATTTGGCCCTGTTTGAAGAATTGTCCCATGAATGCACTAAATTATTATGTTATTATGTTAATGCCCCTTCTAGGTTTATATATTTCCTCAATAGTTTTGAAATAATTGCTTGTGATTTATCTATGTATTCTTTTTAATGAATTAGATGGCATTCAATAAGTTATTTACTTTCCTCGTTGCTTAAAAGCTACAGGTTTTACTGCCTAATAGTTTAATAGATTAGGTTTTACTTGCTGATAGTACAAATGCTGCAAATTGAGGTTTTTTTTCACAGCCTTCAGCCATTTAATTGCCAATATAATCATATTGAGTTTCATCTAATGTATATTTGTATCTGTGTATTTCTACTGTAAATGAACAAGGGAGTTGATTCGCACTGCCACAGAGCATAGAAACCAATTACCCCAAACCATGTTTTCATTTTTAAAGTAATTTTGGTGGAATTGATTTTCTGAAAACACCATAGATACTGTTCAACATACCTGTAATTGAAAAGACAAGCAGGAATTAAAACATTGCCTACAATACAAAATAAGTCATGTCTGAAAGGGTTTTGTTGTCCTTGTATATCAATATCTCTATGCAGATATGCATTTAGATTCTTAACCAGGAAATCAGTGGCATAAAGCCAATTGGTATGTTCAGTTAGATATTTGCATTGTATTTTAAAAAGAAGACTATTATAGACAAATATTTTTAGTCCCTGTAGCAATCATGAAAATGGCATGCAGCACAAGCATTATGATACTGGGCTGGTATACCAGTGCCTTGTGTTCAAATATCACTGAAGGCAGGTTTTAAATTGAATTAAATCAATCCAATATAGGAATATAAGAAATAGGAGCAGACATGGACAATACAGCCTCCTGAGACCACCCTAGAATTCAATAGGATCTAGCTGATTTTCCGCATCTCCTCCATTTCTCTGCTCTCCCCATATCCTTTGATTTCCTAAATGACCACAGTTCAGTCCTTCTCAGCCTGAAATATATTCAATAATGGAGCATCCACAATCCTCTGGGACAAAGAGTTACAAAGGTTCACATCCTTTTGAGCAAAGAAATTTCTCCTTATCTCATCTCAGCCTTAATTGCTTTGCCCCTCAGACCGTATCCCCGTGTTCTTTTTCTCTCAATCAGAAGAAATAGTGTCTCGGTGACAAGCCGCCACTTCGTTTTTCTGCCTTTGCTCATAACCTTTATTCCCTTACTGATTAAAAATCTATCTCAGCATTGAATATAGTAAACAGTCCAGTATCTACAGCCCTCTGCCAGAAAGAATTTCACAGATTGCCTGCTCTGAGCGATGATATTCCTTCAATGGCCCGAAACGTCAGCTTTTGTGCTCCTGAGATGCTGCTTGGCCTGCTGTGTTCATCCAGCTTCACACTTTATTATCTTGGATTCTCCAATATTTGCAGTTCCCATTATCTCTGATGTTCCTTCACATCTCTGTCTTCATACTCTGAGATTATGCCTTAGGTCCTACACTAACCTGCAAATGGAAACAATTTCCCTTGGTTTACCCAGTCAAGTTTCCCAAAAAATTTGCATGTTTCAATAAGCCACTCAATATTCTAAAATCCACTGAGTACAGGCATAATCACGTTAGCCTCTCCTTGTTAGACAATCACTCCATACTTACCAGTGAACCCTCCTTGGACTGTCTCCAAAACCAATAAATCTTTTATTTTTTTTTAGATGGGCCAAAAATGTTGCAATCTTCCAGATGTGGTCTAACTAGCACTAGTACTTGTATAGTTTTAGTAAGATTTCCCTATTTTAGAGTCCCTTATCTTTAGAATAAAGGACGACATTCCATTAAATTTCCCTATTACCTGCTGAACTTGTATGCTGGCATTTTGTTATTTAGGGATGAAGACTCATAAAACCCACAGTGATACAGTTTTCTGCAGTCTTTCTCCACTTAAATAACACATTTAGTGCATAGCCTCATATTTTGTCACACTATATTCCATCAGCCAAGGTTTTGTCCATTCAACTAATCGATCCATATCCGTTTTTGTCATCCTCGCCACTTGCTTTCTCACTAATTTTTATGCTACCTCTAAACTTAGTTAAAGTACATTCCCTTTCCTGATCTAAGCTGTTAATATATACAGGCAGTCCTCAAATTGCGACCAAGTTCTGTTCTGGAGACCATTCACACGTTGATTTGTTCACAAGTCAAAGCAGAATTCTGAATGAAAAGCAGCTGCTACAAAGTACAGGAAATGTTCATATGTCAGGTCCTGTAATTTGTGGGATTGTATTTGTAAATATGAGTACTTGTAAGTCGAACATTCATAAATCGGTGACCCCCTCTATCAAGTGTCTGTTGACATGAACAGTACAACATGAAATTCCAATTGCACATTTCACCACCATTTATTTCCACACTGCATATGTGAATGCAATATAAAGCACATTTTAAAAAATGATTAAAAGACTACTTTGATCAACAGCTTTTTCTCTTTGTTGATCTACTTTTCTTTTTTAGGTGCTTGTTAGGTTTTTAATGCTCCTTACTTTAAGTTAATTCAGAGATTTTTGTGTATGCTCCAGGCTGTTAGCAAATGCATCTATTTTGTTTCCTTCCTATTTTGAATGAAAATCTTACATTGGTGTTTTCCAGTTCTTCAGTTTTCCAGAATCTAAGGATTCTCGGAAGATTACTAACAGTGCACCCACTATCTCTGTAGCTATTACCTTAAAATCCTAGGATGTATCCTGTCAGGTCCTACTGGTCTATGGCCCCAGTTGCCACAGAACGTCTTCACTAATGATGCTTGTTATATTTATTTCCTCTCCAACTTTTGCTCCTTGATTATTCAGCATTTTCAGAATGCTGCTAGTGTCTTCTACTGACACAATGTATTTATTCAACTTATCTGCCAGTTCCCCATTATTATTCCCCCAGCATCAGTCTCTAAGGAGCTATGTTCACTTTGGCTTTTCAAGCTGTTTTTTGATGTGACTTGCAAGTTTACCCTCAAAATTTATTCTTTACGTCTCTTGTTTTTGGTCATGTTTTGATTGTTTTTAAAACTTTCTCGATCCTCAATTAAGGGCTTACCATTATTATTTGTCACCATGTTTTATTTTCTTTCATTTTGGTGCTACATTTAACTTCCCTGGTTAACCAAGGTTGGTTTATTCTCTTCCTGGAATCCTTCTTTCTCACTTGTTTGTGACTTTTGCTGTGAAGCATGAATTGTTTTCCTAAAAGTCTGCCATTGTTCCTCAACTGCCTTCGCTGCTAAACATTTTTCTCAATCCACTCTAACTAGTTCTGCCCATATTCCTTTCTAATTATGCATATTTAAGAGAAACACAATTGTTTTCATCCCACTTTCTCCCTCTCATGTTGAATATACCAGGTAGGTATCTCAGTTTTCTGGAATCACATTGAATGTCACAGAAATGAATGTCTGATCATAGAATCATATAGTACAGAAGAAGCCCTTCAACCCATTGAGTGTGTACTACCAGATCCTCTCACTGTGAAATCCCCTATAGCTATTGCTCTTCCATTCATCTCGCTCCTCCCACGAACAGCTCAATCACCCATGGAGCCATGGGCTTAGTTCTGGTTGCACTCCCCTAGTGGAAGGACGGTGACACTGCTGCCTCACAGTGCCAGGGCCCTGGATTCGATTCTACCCACAGGTGACTATCTGTGTGGAGTTTGCCCATTCTCCCTGTGTCTGCATGGGTTTCTTCTGGGTATTCCAGTTTCCACCCACAGTCCAAAGATGGGCAGTTTATGTGGATTTGCCATGCTAAATTGCCCATAGTGTTCAGGGATATGTGGCTTAGGTGTGTTATGAGGGATGGATCTGGGTGGGATGCTCCAACGTTGTGGTGAACTTGTTGGGCTGAAGGGCCTGTTTCTACACTGTAGGGATTCTATGATCTATGATCTAAAATGTATCACCCTCACCAGTATCAGAAATGGAATACCAATTGGCCAGCGAAACAGGCACAAGAAATTCCTGCACTACCTGCCTGCCATACTTAGACTGCCTGGTGGTCACCCAATCCTCTTCTGCCTGAACACTTCTAATCTGCAGTGTGTCTACAACACTGTTTGATCCTCTGGTCCATTTGCCTTATGGATGACAACTGTCACTCCAACTGCTGCTCAAGTTCCAAAACCCAGAGCACACGTTTATACAGCCAGTGACATATTCTGTGTTTGTCTAGGACACATGGTACGTTTATGACTTCTCTTGGCCCTTCTGACCTGTCATTCCAGTAACTGTGAAACTACTTGTTACCCTTTGAATGACATAGTATCTGATCCAAGGAAGAAGCATACAGATTGGCCAAGAAAAATAATGAATGTGAGGATTGGGAGCAGTTTAGAATTCAGCAAAGAAGGACCAAGGGATTGATTAGAAAGGGGAATATAGAGTGTGAAAGTAAGCTTACAGGAAACATAAAGATTGATGCTCAGAGTTTCTATAGGTATGAGAAGAGAAAGACATTGGCAAAGACAATATAGGTATAAAAGGGGACAAAGAAATGGCTAAGGAACTGAATACATACTTTGTTATCTGTCTTCACAAACGAGGACGCAAATCAGATATGAGAATTATTGGAGGAAGTAAGGTTTACAGAGAGGGAAGAGCTGAGGGAAATCAATATTAGAAAACAAATGGTACTGGGAAAATTGTTGGGATTGAAGGTCAATAAATCCCCAGGGCCTGATAATCTCCATTCCAGAGTACTTAAGGAAGTAGCTCTAGAAATAGTAGATGTATTGGTGGTCATCTTCCAGTATTCTATAGACTCTGGAACATCCCTGCAGATTGAATGTGGCAAACATCACTCCAATATTCAAAAAAAGAGGTAGAGAGAAAACAGGGAATTATAGACCGGTGAACCGGACAAGGGGGTATCAGTCAATTTAGTACATTTGGACTTTCAGAAAGCATTTGACAAAGTCCCATTTAAGAGATTAATATGCTAGATTAAAGTGCATGGGATTAGGGACAGTGTATTGATATGGATAGGAAACTGGTTGGCTGAGAGGAATCAAAGAGAGGAATTAATGAGTCCTTTACAAATTGGCAGGCAGTAACTAATGGGGTGCCACAGGAATCAGTGCTAGGGCCCCAGCTATTCATCATATAATTTAATGATTTGGATAAGGGAACAAAGTGTAACATCTGCAAGTTTTCAGATGATACCAAATTGGCTGGGAGGGTAAAGTGTGACAAGGATGCAGAGATCCTTCAGCATGATTTCAACAGGTTGGGCGAGTGGGAAGATCAATGGAAAATGCAGTATAATTTGGATAAATGTGAGGTTATTCACTTTAGAAGCAAAAATAAGAAGGCTGATTACTACCTAAGTGGTTGTAAATTGGGAGAGGGGGGTGGGCAGCGGGACCTGGGTGTCCTTGTGCACCAGTTGCTGAAAGTAAGCATACAGGTGCAGCAGGCAGTAAAGAAGGTAAATGGTATGTTGGCCTTCATTGCGAGAGGTTTCGAGTATAGGAGCAGGGCATGTTGTTGCAGGTATACAGGGCCTTGGTGAGACCATACCTAGAATATTGTGTGCAGTTTTGGTCTCCTTTTCTGAGGAAGGGTGTTTTTATTCTTGAGAGAGTGTAGAGAAGGTTTACCAGCTGATTCCAAGGATGGTGGGTCTGACATATGAGGAGAGATTGACTAGGTTTTCGCTAGAGTTCAGGTAAATGATGGGGGAATCTCATAGAGACTTATAAAATTCTAACCAGACTAGACAGGGTAGATGCAGGGAGAATGTTTCTGATGGTGGGTGTGTCCAGAACCAGGGCTCACAGTCTGAGGACTTGGGGTAAACAATTTAGGACAGAGTGGAGAAGACAATTTTTAACCCAAAGAGTGGTGAGCCTGCGGAATTCATTCCCACAGGAAGTAGTTGATGTCAAAACATTGAATGTATTCAAGAGGCGACTAGGTATAAAACTTGGGGAAAATGGGATCAAACGTTATGGGGAGAAAGACGGATTAGGCTATAGAGTAGTACAGTTAGCCATGATCATGAAGAATGGCGGAGCAGGCCTGAAAGGCTGAATGGCCTCCTCCTGCTCCTATGTTTTATGTTCTATGTTTCTATGAGTATAAACTTACTATGAAAACTTAGCAATCTATTTCTCAGAAAAAAGAGTTTAGAAAACAATGCCAGAGATTAAAATGCAAGCTAAATACCCAACTCTCATTTTAAAGATTGGAAATACGGACCAATCTTACCGACCAATCAGCTGCTTTCCTTGCATTCATGACACATTTATACAATTAGTCTCAGTGCAGGTACGTCTCTCGATTTGAACCTCGCTTCTCCTCCCACTCACCTCTTGCTCTGCAGCCTTTAATTCTTGTAATAAACCTCAACTAAAGCACCTCTTTGCCCCCGACCCTGAATTCCCAGATGCTCATTCCATCTCTATCTCACGTGAGAATGACGCCAAGAATGAGTATCTCCAGTTGCACAGGTAGATTGAGAAGTTGGGACTGTTTTCATTGGAAAAGATGTTAAGAGAAGATTTGATAGAAGTATTCAAAAGCATGAGGGATCTCTGAATACCAAATAGGCATCACAATTTCTTTTTGTTATAATACTAGACATTTTGTAAAGAAAGCTAATTTGTCTTTAAAATAAAGACAAGGTCTTACAAAATAGCCCCGAAAAGCCACTTGATGTCTCTTGAGGATTTGTGCAGCCAGAAGTAAACAATTAGACTTAAGAGTCAATCACAAGGATTCCAGAAGTGTCCATTGCCGATCCAAAAGGTGTGTGAACTTGAAAAGTTCTGTACTGTTGCACAGAAGACCGACATTGCAATGAATTCCAGCATAATTAACTTTGTATTGTGTAACAATAATTCATCAAAATTAACATTAGCAGCCATTTTGTGTGACTGCAATAAAAAGCTGTCTGGAAAAAAATTGTGGAGAAACATCTGACCACAATTGGAGACACGTCATGAAACAGAAACATCTTTCAGCAGGGAATTGAGAGAGGCATGCAGCTGAGAGATTGCTGTACTGAACCAGGCTATCAAAAGCCACAAACTGCAATAACATGAGAGTGAAACACACAAGCCTGCAATTACAGCTAGAACCTGTTCTGCTCAGTCTACCTGTGGAAGCAAGCTTCAACTATTCCACTTCCAAAGCATTGTAGCTGCTGAGTCTGACTTCAAAGTGTTCACTTCAGAAAAAGAATTTTTCACCAAGTCACACCTTCAATGATATTAGACACTGATTTCATTTTTATCTTCACTCATAACATTTATCCTTTAAATTTCTTGATCTTGTATTTTACCCCATAACATTGTTACTTTTTATTTATGAAACGTTTTGCAATAGTTGTGTAATAAGCTAGCATTATGTCTTGTTTAAAGTATAAAGTGGTACAGATGATTATTTTTAAACTGAAACACTCAAAGGGGCTACACACAAGCCTTGACAAATTCCTATTTTTGGACCACTCCAAAGACATGTCTAATATGTCATTGTAAACTGTTCCTAATAGTGGAAATATTGGGAATGAGAAGGCACAGATTTAAGGTAAGTGAAAATAAGCAATGCAGAAAGGAGGTGTTATGAATTGGAATGCACTGCCTGACAGTGAGGTGAAGGCAAATTCAATCAAAACATTCAGGAGGGAGGCTTATGTTTACCTAAGAATAAAAGAATGTGTATGGTTATAGGCTGAAGATAAAGATGGGGTGGCATGAAGTACATTGTTCATTTGCAAAGTCAAGCTGACAGAATGGGCTGACGAATCTCTTTCTGCATTTTGTGATTCAGCCGGGTGCATCCTCAGGCAACTACCTAGGAAATTGATAGATTTGGTAGCTAAAGAACGGAGTTTCTTGTAACCTCGGAAGACAATGGCTTCACCTTAGTTGGAGGAAATTTGTGCTCATTCAATACTGAATATCAGACAAACACTGGGGCAAATCAGAGGTAGTGGATGGGCTGAGGGGCAGGGGCTCAGATGGAACTGGGTGGCATCTGCTTACATGTGGAACCTGACATGCAGTAACAGATGATGTCGCCAAAGGCTATCACAGAGATAAGTAATGATAGCCTTATTTTACCCTGAGTCATCCCTTATTCCTACAGTTAATACGTTAGAGAGCCTTTCCAAGGTTGCATGAACACTGTAACAACATCATTCATTCTTGCTACAGTCAATACTTCATGGGGCCACAGAATTGACAAGGCACTTGCACAGTGAGCACATTAATAGCCACTTCCAGCAGGTTAGCCATTATTGAGTGACTTCATTACTGAGTCACAGTTAGCTCCTGGTTCTTTATGAGCCTAACACCAGGAGTTCGCCAAAGGGGAACTGCACAAAAATAGAAGTATTATGGTCACTCGAGGATGAGTGGTCTGAAAAGATTGAGAGAGGAAAAAGTTAGGAGCAACTTTTAAAAGGTGGCAAATGACTTGCATATATTTTCCAGTATTTGCAAAGATTGCTTAGTGCAAAATAAACCTGTCAGGCAAAAAGCAAAATTGGGATCTGTGGGCAAATAATGAAATGTTGTATTATGAAACCTCCCAGCCACTGTCGAAGGAGGCAGTGCAGCATGAAGTGTAGATAGGGATGGCTGCCACTTTTGGCACTCCATGCCACCCTGGCCAAATAGTAACAGCACAAATTGCTTGTAGGGGTTGGTAGAAAAGAAGTTTGAAGGACGATGTATTCTTAGCTATGATTTGCTGTGTTGTCCTTACAGTGCAGGATTTCAAGAGACGAGTCTGCAGAAGGAAGAAACCTTGCATTTATATGACGTCTTTCATATTCCAACATGCTTTACGACCAACAAAGTACTTTTGAAACATAATCATGAATAGCCTTCACTATTTGCAATGCACAGATAAGCAGCAGTCAATTTTCAGACAACAAGCTCCCCAATCATGTGACAATGACCTGATAATCTCTTTGATGGCCTAGATTTTCATATTGTGGGACAAACTTTGTGGAAGGATGAAAATGGTTGGGATCCCAATTTTGCGAATGCCAACCTCATTCTGTGAGTTTCCAACTTTTACCAAGGCTTTTTAAGGGCACAGTATGTGATCATAGTGGAAGTAGGAACAGGTTTCTCTTAGAGATAGCAGGAACTGCTGATGCTGTAGTCAGAGATAACACAGTGTGGAGCTGGAGAAGCGTAGTGGGCCAGGCAGCATCAGAGGAGCAGGAAAGTTGACGTTTCAGATTGGGACCCTTTATCAGAAATGTTTCTTCTGTGCAATTTTCAAGAAGTTAGGGCAGTTTTTCAACAAGCTGTGGCCCACCTCACTTCAAAGGCATCATGAAACATAATAAAAACCAAAAGAACTGTGGACGCTGTAAATCAAAAACAAAAACAAAGTTGCTGGAAAAGCTCAGCAGATCTGGCAGCATCTGTGAAAGAGAAAACAGAGTTAATGTTCCATGTTTGGTGACCCTTCCTCAGAACATATCATGAAACGTCGTCTGATTGCAAAAACCTTTTAATGAGGAAGTTCAAAAGTCCTCCTTATGCACTATGTCAGGGTGTGCACCTGCAGACGTTCCACATAGTACCATTAGACAAAGTAGGCCATCCGGCCAAATGAGTCTGCTCCTCCATTCAATCAGAGTACGGCTAACCTGAATCCTTAATTCCACTTTCGAGCCTTTTCCCCAAAACCTTTTGATTCCCTTGCAGATTAAAAACTGTATCTATCTCAGTCTTGAATATACTTAATGACCTCTGCAGTAAAAAAATATTCCACACATGCAACAGCCTTTAAGACAAGGCTTTCTTCCTCATCCTTGTCCTAAATGGGTGAACCTTATTCTGAGATTATGCCCTCTGGTTCTAGAGTCCCTCACAAGAGAAACAATCTTCCTGCATCTATCCAATCAAATCCCAAAAGAATTTTGCATGTTTCAATAAGGTCACTTCTTATTCTTCCAAACTCCAATGAGCATAGGCCAAACCTGATCAACCATTCCTCATAAAGCAATCCCTCTATACACAGGATCAATCAAGTGATCCTTCTCCAGTCTGCCCCCATTGCCAATATATCTTTCCTTAGATAATGGGACTAAACACTTTCACAAATTTCCAGGCATGGTCTAATTAGACTAACAAGACTTCCCTATTTTTATACTCCATTCGTAAAGGCCAACATTCTATCTGCCTTTCTATTATCTGCTGAATTTATTCGGTAGCTTTTTGTGATACATGCATGAGGACACTGAAATCTCTCTGTGTTCCAGTTTTCTGCAATTTTTCTGCATTTAAATAATATTCAGCTCTTCAATTCTTCCTGCCAAAGTGCATAACCACACATTTTCCCACATTATATTCCGTTGGCCAAGTTTTCGACCACTCCCTTAACCTGTCTATAAGCCTCTGTAGATTGTTTGTGCTATTCTCACCAATTGCCTTCCCGCCTATTTTTGTTTCAACCACAAACTTGGCTTCACTTCATTCATTCAAGTCATTAATATATATTACAAATATTTGTGGTCCCGGCATTGATTCAAGTTGCCATCCTGGAAATGCCCCTTTTATGACTACTTTCTGTTTTCAGTTAGGTAGCCAATCCTCTTTCCATGATAATAAATTATCTGCAATACCACGGGCTCTTATCTTATTAATTGTTGTCTGATGTGAAGGTTCACCGGACCTGAAATGTTAACTCTGTTTTTTGCTTCACAGATGCTGCCAGACTTGCTGAGCTTTTCCAGCAACTTTGTTTTTTTTCCTGATTTACAACATCTGCAGTTCTTTTGGTTTCCGTTTCTGTTTTGTTAAATATAGAACATAGAACATAGAACATTACAGCACAGTACAGGCCGTTTGGCCCTCAATGTTGTGCCCACCTGTCATACCGGTCTCAAGCCCATCTAACCTACACTATTCCATGTACGTCCATATGCTTGTCCAATGACGACTTAAATGTACCTAAAGTTGGCGAATCTACTACCATTGCAGGCAAAGCGTTCCATTCCCTTACTACTCTCTGAGTAAAGAAACTACCTCTGACATCTGTCCTATATCTTTCACCCATCAAATTAAAGCTATGCCCCCTCGTGCTCGCCATCACCATCCTAGGAAAAAGGCTCTCCCTATCAACCCTATCTAACCCTCTGATTATTTTATATGTTTCAATTAAGTCACCTCTCAACCTTCCTCTCTCTAATGAAAATAGCCTCAAGTCCCTCAGCCTTTCCTTGTAAGACCTTCCCTCCATATCAGGCAACATCCTAGTAAATCTCCTCTGTACCCTTTCCAAAGCTTCCACATCCTTCTTATAATGCTGTGACCAGAACTGTACGCAATACTCCAAGTGCGGCCGCACCAGAGTTTTGTACAGCTTCACCATAACCTCTTGGTTCCGGAACTCGACCCTCTTTTAATAAAAGCTAAAACACTGTACGCCTTCTTAACAGCCCTGTCAACCTGGGTGGCAACTTTCAAGGATCTGTGTACATGGACACCGAGATCTCTCTGCTCATCTACACTACTAAGAATCTTACCATTAGCCCTGTACTTTGCATTCCAGTTACTCCAACCAAAGTGCATCACCTCACACTTGTCTGCATTAAACTCCATTTGCCACCTCTCAGCCCAGCTCTGCAGCTTATCTATGTCTCTCTGCAACCTACAGCATCCTTCGTCACTATCCACAACTCCACCGACCTTAGTGTCGTCTGCAAATTTACTAACCCATCCTTCTACGCCCTCATCCAGGTCATTTATAAAAATGACAAACAGCAGTGGACCCAACACCGACCCTTGTGGTACACCACTAGTAACTGGTCTCCAGGATGAACATTTCCCATCAACTACCACCCTCTGTCTTCTTTCAGCAAGCCAATTTCCAACCCAAACTGCTATATCTCCCACAATTCCATTCCTCCGCATTTTGTACAATAGCCTATTGTGGGGAACTTTATCGAACGCCTTGCTGAAATCCATATACGCCACATCAACCGGTTTACTCTCATCTACCTGTTTGGTCACCTTCTCAAAGAACTCAATAAGGTTTGTGAGGCATGACCTTCCCTTCACAAAACTGTGCTGACTATCCCTAATCAATTTATTCTTTTCTAGATGATTATAAATCCTATCCCTGATTACCTTTTCCAACACTTTACCAACAACTGAGGTAAGGTTCACTGGTCTATAATTACCAGGGTTGTCTCTACTCCCCTTCTTGAACAGGGGAACCACATTTGCTATCCTCCAGTCATCTGGCAGTATTCCTGTAGACAATTACAAGTTAAAGATCAATGCCAAAGGCTCGGCAATCTCCTCCCTGGCTTCCCAGAGGATCCGAGGGTAAATCCCTTCCGGCCCAGGGGACTTATCTATCTTCACCTTCTGAAGGATTTCTAATACCTCTTCCTTGTGAAGCTCAATCCCACCTAATCTAGTAGCCTGTATCTCAGTATTCTCCTCGACAACATTGTCGTTTTCTAGAGTGAATACTGTTGAAAAATATTCATTTAGCGCTTCCCCTATCTCATCTGACTCCACACACAACTTACCACTACTATCCTTGATTGGGCCTAATCTTACTTTCGTCATTCTTTTATTCCTTAAATACCTATAGAAAGCCTTAGGGTTTACCCTGATCCTATCCGCCAACAACTTCTCATGTCTCCTCCTGGCTCTTCTGACCTCTCTCTTTTGGTCTTTCCGGGCTACCTCGTAGCCCTCAAGTGCCCTAACTGAGCCTTCACATCTCATCCTAACATAAACCTTCTTCTTCCTCTTGACCAGAAATTCCACCTCCTTCATAAACCACGGCTCCCGCACTCTACAGCTTCCTCCCTGCCTGACAGGGACATACTTATCTAGGACACACAGGAGCTTTTCCTTGAATAAGCTCCACATTTCTAATGTGCCCATCCCCTGCAGTTTCCTTCCCCTTTCTATGCTCCCTAAATCTTGCCTAATCTCATCGTAATTGCCTTTCCCCCAGCTATAACTCTTGCCCAGTGGTATACACCTATCCCTTTCCATCACTAAAGTAAACATAACAGAATTGTGATCGCTATCACCAAAGTGCTCACCTACTTCCAAATCTAACACCTGGCCGGGCTCATTACCCAGTTTCTACATGTCCTTTATAATAGACTTTTAGCATTTTCCCATTAACATCACCTGACCTCTTATGCCTCCACACAAAGCTCTGCTCCCCACCACTTTCAATGGCCCCTTATACTAAGCTGCGACTCCACCAACCCCCTTGCCACTCATGCCCTCCATCCCTAGAAATTGTGCTTTTATGCACTTTCATCTACTATATTCTGTAAAGAGCAAGTGAAACCTTATTACGGTAGAAGAATGTGTGAAGAAAAGCTTTTTTAGATAAAGTAATTCCTTCTATACTTGCATTTTCTCGAGAAAAATCTTCTTATAAAGGTCAATGAAAACATTACTCATACAGACCACTTGAGGAGTCAATTGTGGTAACTGAAAGCACTTGACGCCTCTGTCTTGTGTAAATAAACATCTGCAATTGACAGAGGAGACCAGAGGGATGGAACTGTGAATAAAGTAATGCTTTCCCTGAGGTTCAGCTGTTTCCACAGTCTGATTGTTATTAGTTGAGTCAGGAGTGACACCCTTATGGAGCTGATTAACGTCTATTACATGGTTATTTGTCAAATGCATGTGCCTGTTCTCCAAATAATAGGAGTAGCATTATGGCAGCTAAAACAGTCCAGCTATGATCACCTTGGCATGTCTCCTTCCATCCTGGGTCACTTCAACTTTGTGCATTTACCGGCACACATTGCAATCCCACTAACGGTCGTTGGGAAACTGTGAACCAAATTTGCAAGGAGTACTTGGTTATCTGTGAGAATAATAGGGTGGTTATGGTAGGGGATTTTAATTTTCCAAACATAGACTGGGACTGTCGTCGTGTTTAAGGGCTTGGATTGATAGGAATTGGTTAAGTGAGCATAAGAAAATTTTCTGATTCAGGATGTGAACGTACCTACTAGAGAAGGTGCAAAACTTGACCTACACTTAGGGAATGAGGCAGGTCAGTTGACTGAGGTGTCAGTGGGGGAGCACTTTGAGGCTAGTGACCATAATCCTATTAGTTTTAAAATAGTGATGGAAAAGGGTAGACGAGGTGTAAAAGTAAAGCTCGAAATTGGAGGAAGGCCAATTTTGACAGTATTCGGCAACTTTCAAAAGTTGATTGGGGGTGGATGTTCACAGGTAAAAGGATGGCTGAGAAGTGGAAAGCCTTCAAAATGAAATAATGAGAGTCCAGAGACTGTATGTTCCTGTTAGGGTGAAGGGCAAGGCTGTTGGGTGTAGTGAATTCTGGATAAGTAGAGAAATTGATGTTTGGTCAAGAATTAGAAAGAAGCATATGTCAGGTATAGACAGCTGAGATTGAATGAATCCCTAGAATAGTATAATTGAAGTAGGAGTGTACTTAAGAGGGAAATCAGGAGGGCAAAAAGGGGACATTAGATAGCTTTGGCAAATAAGGTTAAGAAGAATCCAAATAAAGAGAATCTACAAATATATTCAGGACCAGAGAGTACCTAGGGAGAGAATAGGGCCCCTTGAAGATCAGCAAGGCCGCCTATGTGCGGGACCAGAAGACATGGGGGAAATGCTAAACAAATAGTTTCCATCTGTGGAGAAGGAAGTGGAAGATAAAGAATATGTGATAAATAGCAATATCTGGAAAATGTCCATATTGCAGAGGAGGAGGTGCCCTGGTTGTCTTAAAACATGTAAAGGTGGAAAAATCCTTGGGACCTGATCAGGTGTGTGCTAGAAGTCTGTGGGAAGCAAGGGAAATGATTGCTGGGCCCCTTGCTGAGATATTTGTATCTTGGATAGCCACAGGTGAGGTGCCAGAAGACTGAAGATTGGCTAACATGGTGCCATTATTTAAGAAAGGTGTTAAGGAAAAGCCAGGGAACTATAGACCGATGAGCCTGGCTTCAGTGGCAGCAAGTTGTTAGAGGGAATCCTGAGGGACAGGATTTGTATGTATTTGCAAAGGCAAAGGTTGATTAAGATAGTCAACATGGCTTTCTGCATGCAATCGTGTCTCTCTAACTTGATTGAGTTTTTTGAAGAAGTAACAAAGAGGATTGATGAGGGCAGTGTGGTGGACATGCTCTGTATGGACTTCAGTAAGGCATTCCGCAAAGATTCCTCATGATAGGCTAGTTAGCAAAGTTAGATCACGTGCAATACAGGGTGAACAATCCATTTGGATATAGAAGTGGCTCAAAGGTAGAAGACCGACATTGGTGGTAGAGAGTTGCTTTTCAGACTGGAGGCCTGTGACCATTGGTGTGCCACAAGGATTGGTGCTGGGTCCACTCTTTTTCATCATTTATATAAATGATTTGGATGTGAATGTAGGAGGTATGGTTAGTAAGTTTGCAGATGGCACTAAAATTGGATGTGTAGTGGACAGCGAAGAAGGTTACCTCAGAGTACAATGGGATCTTGATCAGATGGGCCAATGGGCCAAGGTGTGGCAGCTGGAGTTTAATTTAAGTAAATGTGAGGTACTGCATTTTGGAACAACAAATCAGGGTAGGGCTTATATACTTAATGGTAAAGTCCTTGCGAGTGCTGCTGAACAAAGAGACCTTGGAGTGCAGGTTCATAACTCCTTGAAAGTAGAGTCCCAGGTAGACAGGATAGTGAAGAAGGCATTTCATATGCTTGTCTTTATTGGTCAGTGCGTTGAGTTTAGGAGCTGCGAGGTCTTGCAGTGGCTGAACAGGAAATTGGTTCGGCCATGTTTGAAATACTGCGTTCAATTCAGGAATCTCTGCTATAGGAAGGATGTTGTGAACCTTGAAAGGGTTCAGAAAAGACTTACAACAATGTTGCCAGGTTTGGAGGGTTTGAGCTATGGGGAGAAGGTGAATAGGCTGTTGTCCCTAGAGTGTCAGAGGCTGTGGGGTGACCTTATAAAGCTTTATAAAATCATGAGGGGCATGAACAGGGTGAAAAGACAAGGTCTTTTCTCTGGGGTTGGGGAGACCAAAACTAGACGGTATAAGTTTAAGGTGAGAGGGGAAAGATTTGAAAGAGACCTAAGAGGCAACTTCTTCACACAGAAGATGGTGCCTGTGTGGAATGAGCTGCCAGAGGAAGTGGTGGTGGCTGATACAACATTGGAACGGGATCTGGATGGTGATATGAATAAGAATGGTTTCGAGGGGATATGGGCCAAATGCTGACAAAAGGAATTAGATTTATTTCGGATATCCGGTTGGCATGGATGAGTTGTTTCCATGCTGCACTTCTCTATGACTCTAAATGCCTCATTTCAGTCATAGGTTAAAGGTGTAATCAATGGAGACAATTATGGATTTAAATGTTTGAATGCAATCCATGCAAATAATATCTATCACTAAAAAAAACACCTTTTATTGAACCTTCGACTCACACTCATCAGGACAATTCATAAGACATTCAATGTAAACGAGACAAAAACATTAATACTGTATGAAAACAAGGTGTAGAGCTGAATGAACACAGCAGGCCAAGCAACATCAGAGGAGCAGGAAAGCTGATGTTTCGGGCCTGGACCCTACTTCAGAAAAAGGAAGGGTCCAGACCCGAAACATCAGCTTTCCTTTTCCTCTGATGTTGCTTGGACTGCTGCGTTCATCCAGCTCTACACCTTGTTATCTCAGATTCTCCAGCATTGACTGTTCCTATTATCTCTAATACTGTATGATAGATTTGTCTGCAAGTGAATTCTTGTTGATACAAGCATTGTATTGAAAGCACCAGTTGGATGTTGACTGACAGTTCACTGTTATGCTTTTTAAAAATTTCATAATAGGCTGGTTGACTCTTTTAAGGCACTGCCCTGAGATCAGATTAAAAAGTGATATAAATTTGTGCAAGTGATAATGGGAACTGCAGATGCTGGAGAATCCAAGATAACAAAGTGTGAAGCTGAATGAACACAGCAGGCCAAGCAGCATCAGAGGAACAGGAAAGTTGATGTTTCGGTTCTGGACCCTTTTGTGCTCCTGAGTTGCTGCTTGGCCTGCTGTGTTCATCCAGCTTCACACTTTGTTATCTATAAATTTGTGTACTTAAATTTAAACCTAGCTTGGCAGTTAATTATCAGTCATCGTGTAACTGGCACTTTCTCCATGGCAATGCCTCTACATTGGACTCCATTTGCTAAACAATCTGCATTGTCCTATCAAACAGTATAAATCTTAGTTTTCCTTTGCATTTGTAGTCTTAACAAAGTGACTTTTTTCAACAGTTTTCAAGTTCTTTACTACAAAATGACTTCATTGTTTATGTTAAATGTAATTATTTCTCAGGCACTTTTATGACATTCTTCGGTATGTTTAACTTTATTAACGTGAGTTGTATGCTTATGAAATTAATATGTTTCTTTTTTGCATTCAAAATCCCTGGCTGTATGGTAATACTCTCATCTAAGAGTTCTGGACTAAAGTCCCATTCCAGGTCTTGAGAACAAACATCAAAGCTGATATTCTGGTGGCCATACAGAAGGAGTGCCACAATGTTTGTGATACTGTCTTTCAACTGGAATCTTACACTGCAAACCCCGTTGACTGCCCAATTACATGTAAAATAAGCCATTGCACTCTTTCAAAGAGCAGGAAGAGAGTTATCCCAGAGATAGTAAGAATTGCAGATGCTAGAGTCAGAGAGATAACACAGGGTGGAGCTGAAGGAACACAGCAGGCCAGGCAACATCAGAGGAGCAGGAAAGTTGACATTTTGGGTCAGGAACCTTCTTCAGAAAATGTGTCCTGGCCAAAATGCATCCATCAATGAACACCACAATAGCAAACTATCTGATCACTTTCCAAGTGCTGTTGATGGGAGCTTAAAGTGTGTAAATTGACAGTTTTGTTTCATGCACTAAAACTGCGACTACACTTCACAGGTTCTTAATTGGCTATAAAGCACTACTAAAATATTCAGAGATAACAAAGTATGAAATTTCTGAAGAACGGTCCCGACCCGAAACGTCAACGTTCCTGTTCCTCAGCTGCTGCCTGGCCTGCTGCATTCCTCCACATCCACATTTTGTTATCTCTGACTCCAGCACTTGCAGTTCTTGCTATTTCAGCTAAAATATTCATGGCATTATGAATAATTCCAAATCATTCAGGAAGTTCTGCTTAACCTTCGTATCGTGAAGGATGTGCAGGCTTCTCACAACGATGGCTGCACAAGGAGTGGGTGGGTTGCAGCAGCACGAATGATTTGAGATAATAAAATGTGAGGCTGGATGAACACAGCAGGCCAAGCAGCATCTCAGGAGCACAAAAGCTGACGTTTCGGGCCTAGACCCTTCATCAGAGAGGGGGATGGGGTGAGGATTCTGGAATAAATAGGGAGAGAGGGGGAGGTGGACCGAAGATGGAGGAGAAAAGAAGATAGGTGGAGAGGAGAGTACAGGTGGGGATGTAGGGAGGGGACAGGTCAAGGAGGTGGGATGAGGTTAGTAGGTAGGAAATGGAGGTGTGGCTTGGGGTGGGAGGAAGGGATGGGTGAGAGGAAGAACAGGTTAGGGAGGCAGAGACAGGTTGTACTGGTTTTGGGATGCAGTGGGGGGACGGGGTGAACTGGGCTGTTTTTGGGATGCGGTGGGGGAAGGGGAGATTTTGAAGCTGGTGAAGTCCACATTGATGTGGACTTCACCAGCCTCAAAATTTCCCCTTCCCCCACCGCATCCCAAAACCAGCCCAGTTCGTCCCCTCCCCCCACTGCACCACACAACCAGCCCAGCTCTTCCCCTCCACTCACTGCATCCCAAAACCAGTCCAACCTGTCTCTGCCTCCCCAACCTGTTCTTCCTCTCACCCATCCCTTCCTCCAACCCAAGCCGCACCTCCATCTCCTACCTACTAACCTCATCCCACCTCCTTGACCTATCCCCTCCCTACCTATACTCTCCTCTCCACCTATCTTCTTTTATCTCCATCTTCGGTCCGCCTCCCCCTCGCTCCCTATTTATTCCAGAACCCTCACCCCATCCCCCTCTCTGATGACGGGTCTAGTCCCGAAACGTCAGCTTTTGTGCTCCTGAGATGCTGCTGGGCCTGCTGTGTTCATCCAGCCTCACATTTTATTATCGTGGATTCTCCAGCATCTGCAGTTCCCATTATCAGGAATGATTCGAGCTCCCTTTAAAAATTGGCCTGCAAAGCTTGGGCGCAGATGGCCTCGTGACGTGGGAGGCGCTGTGGGGTCGGAGGGCGGGGCCTATTCCCATGGTCACAGGGGCGGAGCCAAGGGTGTAGCGAAAATGGCGTCGCCGTTGGTTGAGCTCGAGTCGCTTGAAAAGACGTTGGGACTCCAGACACGAAGTAAACTGGTGTATAGCAAGGGCGATAATTCGGTGAGCAAAGAGACCGAGCAAAACTGGGAGCGGAATAGAGATCTAATCGGTCGGGAATAGAGAGGAAAGGCGATTTAAATTCGAATCCCTTCCCCCACCTCTCCATCACCATCTGGGCATCTGGTGGCCATGGTGACTGCCTCGGCATAGCCGGCCGTGGAGATTCCGTCCGTCAGCTGTTTAAGTATACGTGGCCGTGACAGAATGTGTTATCTCCTTGCGAAACACTTCTGAATGATTGATTTTAGAGTTGTAAGACCATAAGACATCGGAGCAAAATTTAGACCGTTCAGCCCATCGAGTCTGCTCCGCCATTCATTTGTGCGATTGATAAGTTCCTCAACCCCATTCTCCTGCTTTCTTCCCATAACCCTTAACCCCTTTGACAATCAAGAGCCTATCTATCTCTGTCTTAAATGCACTCAATGACCTGGCCTCCACAGCCGCCTCTAGCAGTGAGTTCCATAGATTCACCACTCTCTGGCTAAAAAAGTTTCTCCTTATCTCTGGCCTAAAAGGTCTTCCCTTTACTCCAAGGCTGTGCTCTCAGGTCCCAGTCTCTCCTACCAATGCAAACATCTTTCCAACATCCAATCTGTCCAGGCCATTCAGTATTCTGTAAGTTTCAATTAGATCCTCCCTCATCTTTCTAAATTTCATCGAGTATAGACCCAGAGTCCTCATAAATTGATAGTTATTTGTGAACTTCACTTTGCCGTAGAAGATGTTGAGGTTATTGGTACTTATTATCGTACGTGACTAAATTTCTGTAATCCTCATACCCACTATGCATATGATGCAGCCTTTAAGGTTTACAAACAAAATACCTAGCCAGGGCATGTCAGAGGCAAGTTGTGAGTTAACTACATTGCTGTGGGTTTATGAAACCCAGACTGTGTAAGGAAGATAGATTTGATGATTGCATTTGTCAAATACATGGTGTTTGCATCAATGTGGAAAGTTCATTGTCAATAACATTGATACTAACTTTCCTCAAAATATGATTAATCATATCATTTGAATTTAATTTTTCCAGCTGCTGAAATGGGATTTTAATTCCTGCCTCTGGATCTTTGCCAGTAATCTGGATACCTGGAGTAAAACGATTATATGCCTTGTGACTTGAATACTTGCCTCAGATTTCCCAATTTCTGACCTGTTCTTGTAACAATCATTTTTGTATGGCTGGCCTAGTTCACTTTCTGGTGAATAATAAGATCTAGGATCTTAATGTTGGAAAATTCAGTGACGATAATGCCATTGAAGGTCAAGGGACCATCTTGGAAATGATTATTAAGTGGCACTTGTTATGACACAGAAACAGATAACCAAACCAAATCAGCTCTTCTGCCTCTGATTTGCATTGCAGTAAAATTAAAACCTTCAAATACCCTAAAAATTAACCCCACTGATTCCAGACTTATTGAAGAACTGATCTTAGATTTTATAAATAATCAATTCTTGACATAAGTTTGTAACTTAAATAAAAACTTAGCAATTTATTAAGAATACAATAACTCCAGTTAAATAAAAGTAAACAAGCTAATTATGCACTCATGATCACTGGATGTGGCAAAACTACAGATTTAGCCCTATCAATGGCTGCTTTCACCTTTGCACGGAAGTATTCTTGTGTTTTACCCTCACTGTGTCTCCACATTTTAACTATGCCTGGTATTGCTTCTAATATGCTGTCTGCACTCTTTCTTGACCAGAGGTAAACTCCGGCATTGGTGGGAAAAGTAGAGTGGGATATACCAGACCATGAGGTTACAGATTTGCCGTTGAAAGCAGTTCTAAAGTTGACAGTTCACAACGCCTCATGGTTGGCTAATTTTGAGCTACTAGATTTCTTCTCATCATGAGGTAGAAGAATAAAAATTGGAATACTGTATTGGTACGGAACATTCCTAAATACTGCTTTCGTAAACAGAAAACTTTGGAGTGATCGAATTGTTTTAAAGTTAAAGTATTTGTTAATTTCAAAGGTTTTAGGGGAGAGTAAGTACACATGCAGCACCATTAGGAAGCTTGATGCAGGATTTTGACCCAGCAACACTAAAATTCTGGGCAATACAGTTCCATACCAGGATGATGTATGGCTTGGAGGGGAAATTATCGATGGGAATTCCCTTGCGTATCTGCTGCCTTTGTTGTTCTGGGTGATAGAGGTAACCAGTTTGGAAGATGTTGCCGAAGGATCCATGATGAGCAGCTAAAGTGCACGTTGTAGATAGTACACATTGTGCTGCTGTGCATCAGTGTAGGGAGTGAATTTTGAAGATTATGGATGGAGGTGCCACTACAGCTTTCTCCTGGATGTTGAGTGTCTTTCATTTTTGTCTGAGCTGCACTTATCCATGTGAGTATTCTGTCATGTTACATTCCCGACCTTGTAATTTGCAGATAGTGATGTAGTTTGGAAAGTCAGAAGGTGAGTTACTCCTTGCATAATGTCTAGACTCTGACCCACTCTTACAGCCACAGTATTGATACAAGTCTACCAGTTCAATTTCTGGTCAGTGGTAACCTTGAGGATGTTTATTGTTGGGAATTCTGTGGTGGGTTTGCCACTGAACATCAGCTGAAACTTGTTAGAAAAGTTCTTGTTGCTTGGTACTTGGGTTGATAAGTGGCATGTAACATTTGCACAAAAGTTTGGATGTTATCCAGATCCTACTGCAAAGACATTTTTAGAGTCAAAGAAATTGCCACATTGAGTAATAGATGGCTGGTATTATTTCTAAGAAAGTTGATACTAGAAAGAATGCAGAATAAAAGAGGAAATTGATACGTGTACTCATTTTTTTTTCTGGATGTTGAACTATCAATTTGTTATCATTTAGAGTTTGTTACAGAACTGGCTGCAAATATTTGCAGTATGTAGATGAAGTTTACTTGAAGCTGTGGTAGAAACTGAATTGCATTTTGAATGACTGGAGCTGAAAATAAAATTCTGTGCTGAATCTTAGAAATCTGTTTCATATCATGATGGGCAAACTCTCAGTTCCCCATCTCTTGTTGTACATGTTCTACAAGTTACATTGCTAGGTTTGGAAACAGCAGAGTGCTTTGACTTGCACTGGCTTCTTTATTCATACAGCAAAGAGGAATGAGAGAACTGTATTCCGGAAGGTCAAAAATCACAAGACACCAAGTTATAGTCAAATAGGTTTATTTGAAGACACAAATTGTTGGAGTCTTGTTCCTTCTTCAGGTGTCGGTGAGGGAGGTGGCATCAGGCACAGAATTTATAAGCAGAAGATCAAAGGGTCATAGACCAGTCCAAATGTGTCAAACAAACCCAAGATGGCTGTTAAATTTTTCATCAGTTAGGAAGGATTAATATGCAAATTCAAGAATTTCTTTCAAGTCACTGCCCCAAGATTCAGAAAAGATCTACAAGGATGTTGCCTAAGCTGGAGGGTTTAAGCCATAGGGAGAGGCTGAATAGGCTGGATAATAAAGTGTGAAGCTGGATGAACCCACCTCCTCCCTCACCCCCATCCCAGGCCCCAAGATGACTTTCCATATTAAGCAGAGGTTCACCTGCACATCTGCCAATGTGGTATACTGTATCCATTGTACCCGGTGTGGCTTCCTCTACATTGGGGAAACCAAGCGGAGGCTTGGGGACCGCTTTGCAGAACACCTCCGCTCGGTTCGCAGTAAACAACTGCACCTCCAGTCGCGAACCATTTTAACTCCCCCTGCCATTCTTTAGATGATATGTCCATCATGGGCCTCCTGCAGTGCCACAATGATGCCACCCAAAGGTTGCAGGAACAGCAATTCATATTCTGCTTGGGAACCCTGCAGCCCAATGGTATCAATGTAGACTTCACCAGCTTCAAAATCTCCCCTTCCCCCACCGCATCCCAAAACCAGCCCAATTTGTCCCCTCCCCCCACTGCATCCCAAAACCAGCCCAGCCTGTCTCTGCCTCCCTAACCTGTTCTTCCTCTCACCCATCCCTTCCTCCCACCCCAAGCCGCACCTCCATTTCCTACCTACTAACCTCATCCCACCTCCTTGACCTGTCCATCTTCCCTGGACTGACCTATCCCCTCCCTACCTCCCCACCTATACTCTCCTCTCCACCTATCTTCTTTTCTCTCCATCTTCGGTCCGCCTCCCCCTCTCTCCCTATTTATTCCAGAATCCTCACCCCATCCCCCTCTCTGATGAAGGGTCTAGGCCCGAAACGTCAGCTTTTGTGCTCCTGAGATGCTGCTTGGCCTGCTGTGTTCATCCAGCTTCACACTTTATTGTCTTGGATTGTCCAGCATCTGCAGTTCCCATTATCACTGAATAGGCTGGAGCTATTTTCTGGAGAGTGTCAGATGAAGGGCATGAATAGGGTGAATAGCCAAGATCTTTAACCCCACGTTGGGGCAGACCAAAACTAGAGGGCATAGGTTTAAGGTGAGAGGGGAAAGATATACGAACCGAAGGGGCACCTTTTTCACACAGAGGAAGTGGTGGAGGCTGGAACAATTATAACATTTTAAAAGGCAGCTGGATGGGTTTATGAATGGGAAATGTTAGAGGGATATGGCCAAATGCAGGCAAATAGGACTAGATTAATTTAGGATATCTGGTTGGCATAGACAAGTTGGACCGAAGGGTCTGTTTCCATGCTATACAGCTGTATGATTCTATGGCTATGACTCCAGAGTGACAACAATGTGGCTGCCTCTTTACAGCCCTCAGGGCAAATAGGAATGGGCATAGCCATTGACACCCACATCCCATAATGAATTTTTTTTCAAAAAATAAGAGTATACAGAAGCATGTCACATTGGAAAATTGTTTGCAATGTTTTAAAGTGCTTGGAGGGAATTTCCTCAATACAGCTCAAATTGTAGGGGGCATATCTGAAGTGTCCTCTCAAGTTCAGGACAGGTAAGGATCAGTTCAGCGTCTGCCTAAGTTGCCTCGATCTGCTGTGCATTCTCAGGGCTGCGTACCACAGTTAAGAGACTCTGGATGGCTTTTGCTGTGTCCAGGAAATTGACTGATGCCCCAATCACCTGCTTCTCAGACATCAAACACATTGCTGACTCTAGTCACCCGAGCTTTTGAAGTCCTGTCCTCCACCAGCCACCTTGCTGATGAAGAAATCCACTCCTGAGCAGTGGCTCCCATACAGCAGCCACCACCTCTGCAGGGAGAAATCTTAGACCATGTCCTACATCTTTATCAGGCAATTCCTGGAAGAATGTCAAAGGACTCATTAACTCCATAATCCAAAAGTATGTGTATTGTGAGGCCGTGCATCCGGCAGAAGAAATACTTGCCTTTGTAAGCTGTGCTCAAGTTCCACACACAACAGTCAGCAACAGAATAGCAATTGCGACTTGAGCTTGGCAGTAAAAAATGCAGGTCATCAGGACCCACCGCCTTGGAGGAGGCTTAATAAAATTGCCTCAGCATCTGAAGATGCAAAGTCATAATTGGAGTGCTGGAGTCCAGTGCCTGACCACCCTTGCTAAGTAGTAGCCTCAGTATATCAGCAGCATTCCGGTGTTACTTTTGATTCCAGAGTAACTCTCTTGAGTTTTCTCTATATACGGTTGTCACAAATGTAATTATTATTTTATTTACTTAGACATTGTTATGAGACAATTCTAGGGCAAGTGGGACTTGAACCCAGACTTGTGGCCCATATGTAAGCCTGTTACTACTACAGCAGGACCCTAAAATAGACTTCCTGGACTAGCTCGCGCTTTTTTTTGTTTACCTTCTCCGCCTTGGCCAAAAGTTAAGCCTGTGAGCCAAAAGAAAATTACATTGCCTTTTTTTAAATAAGTGCAGATTTTTATTAATTTCCATTCCTGTTCCAACAGCAGTTGTTTTGACTTGAATCAATGTCACCAGTGAAACATCGCCATTTATCTACCCGGAAATGTTATACCGCATAAACGAAAGACTCCACCATCGCCACCCACCCCCCCCCCCACCAAGATTTTCTGTTTTATTTTTAAACATAATCCAAAATAACATCACCACTTGAATGTTTGTTTCTTTTTATTATTATTACCAGCTGTGCAACCTGAGAGTTTTTTTCTCAAAAAAAAGTACTGGCAGGGTACCATGCATGTGTGTTTTGCACATGCACACTGACAGTGGTTTTGGAGTGTCAACAGACATTCCATTACTCCTTGCACCATAGTTCCCCCACTCTAGAACAAGACCTGTAAGCACACATTTTTTGGTTTCCCACCTCCCTGGTGCACATACGCACACATGCTTCCATTATCATCAACATTTAAAATTCTGTATTCTGTCCAATTATATCTGAAAAGCAGATGAGAGGCTTAAAATGAATTTTCTTTGACAGGCCATCCATATGTTGTTTCTGTAAGAGATAGCAAGAACTGTAGGTGCTGAACTCTGAAAGGTCCCAATCTGAAATGTCGACTTTCCTGTTCCCCTGCTGCCCGATCTGCTGTGTTCCTCCAGCACCATACTGAGTTGACTTGATGTGGGTGGTCTGAATTGTTCCTGTTTTCTCAGTGAATTGTTGTGTTCAATCTTGGATGATAATCTGAAGCTCGTACAATACTAGATATTCTTTTAAGAATATTATAATGATTTATTAGTCCTAGAATGACTTTCCTCCAGTGGTTAAGCAGAGAAGAATCAAGCCATTTATGGTAAATAAATAAGATACCATATCCATGTTGCCTTCTAAGGTTTCAGAAATAAAAGATCTTCGCCGCATGAAATTTTGACTTGAACTGTTTTTAAATCAGCCCAACTTCACATTTACAGTACTTCTTTCCCCTTTAGTGAACAATTCATGGCATGAGAAATTTGAGGTGATGTATTATTAAACTGTTCCATTTCTCCACCTTTTCCCAAGAATACAAATGGCTCCAAAATCTCTTCAAAAGAAGCTTTCATCTGTTCTATTAAGTCCAATTTTGTTTTCCCTGTAGCGTATTGATACGAATGTGATCAATTAATCCTATTGACTTCAGTGGATATATCGTGTGTAATGTCCTATGTAGCCTGGTTTCTGTTTCATAAGTCAGCAACTTCTTAAAAAAAATTGGTTTGATTTTTCACTAAATCATGCACCTATCTCTATCAGCATGTCCTGTGCCATTGTATGCTGTTACTTATTTGATTCTGAGCTATTTGAGTTGTGTTTCTAAACCTAGTTTTTATTATTCCTCTGTAGGTAGATCATTTATTACCTGGTCTTTTCAACTTTGCAGGTTCCTGTACTACAGACTAACAATAGCTGTGGTTTAGTGGGGTTGACTACCATTGCATCCCATCTTGTAAAAGTGGCCAAAAAAGAGGTCCTCTTGGGAAGCACAGCAGAGAAGAGTGCAATAGTTCAGCAATGGCTCGAATATAGAATCACTCGAATTGACAGTTGTAACAGTCAAGAGGATAGAAAAATGATTTTAAAGGTATGGTTAATTTCATTTCTGAAGAACTGACTGACTGTAACTGGAACATCTCTATCGCTTCTTTTTAAATTGAGATGTTTTGTCCTGTGCCTCATCAGAATCCTCCCACGGGGAGGAGTTCAAAATTTGAACATAAATAAAGCATGCATTTTAGGCCAAGTCCGAAATCAATTGAACTTGCATTTACAAAGGAGTTTACACTAACTAGTGATACACCAAAATACATAAAACGCCACTGTCCACATCGAGTGTTGAAAGGTGGTTGTTAGAGTTATATGCACAAAAGCCTAGCAGTTGTCGCCTGCTATTTGGCATTTCCTAAATTATTTAGTGGCAGCACCAACCAAATAAACTTTAAATAAAAGCAAAAGCCACAACTATCTTGATAGTGGTTTTCTGACACTCTACATTTTGAGATCTGATTAATTTAATAATTGCAATTTAAATTAGCAATATATATATCTGAGTGACTTTCTCCGAGGGTGTTAGTTTGAATAATTTCTTTTTTCAAAAAAGAAATAACTAAGCATCTGGACATTTCTCTGCACATCCATTACAATTCTCAGCGATTAAGTTGACTGCATACATGAAGTCTATTAATAGACATTAAACCACGATATTTTGGCAAACTTGCTCAGTCCAGGCATTGCTGATGTGAATGTTATGATTATGTTCAAGACTTGTTGGAGGAACTAATGTGCTAATGCACCCTCGTTATTCTAAGCAGCAGCAACAATGCCAGCACAAAGTTGGTACTGCAGGTTGAGCATTCTTTGATATTTGATACATCAATACTGCAACCAAGGAAATTTTTAACCCCAGTTTATTTGATTTGACCCTTTTTAATTCTGATCTTCCATTTTCTTAACCCTATATGGCTGATCCAGGCCAAATCAGTGAAGAGCCACTGTAACCAATCTCTGGCTCGGGTGATGAAGAATGACCTGAATTTGTAAAGCCATGACTTCTAGCTTGGCAATTTATTATGTATGTGTCTCAATTTTTGTTTGTTTTTGTTATGTTTTTGTAGGAGCTCAATTGTTACCTTGAAGATAAAGTATACCTTGTTGGAAACAGCTTGACATTAGCAGATATCATGGTGTACAACGGCCTTCATCCTATCGTGGTGAGTGATTTGTAGAACCTTGGTTAAAAGTCCATTTTCTAACTTAATCTCTGGGTAAGATTATAAAGAATCTATTTAACTGCTATAGAATGTTAAATTCTTCACAGAATATGACATTAAAATTCTCTTATTGTATGAAAATATCTCAAAGTACCTCACCATCAACTTCTAAATTTTAAAGGAAAAACCTGATTGTGCTATAACTCCTTTCATCCTGCACAACCTCCAGTTAAACCAGCTGACTGACTACACCCTGTTTTAACTACTTTTAGACTCCCCCATACAGGTACAACTGATGCTACTGTTCTCTGATTCAGTTATGCAATCAATTGTGTAAGTAAGAGGAATGTGGAACACCTTATCTAACCAAAACCGTTGTTTATTGGTTGCCTTTTTAGGTTCATTGGGAATGTGCCTGAGTAATTCAGCATCTGTCAGATTCGATCACTTGTGATAGCAACAGCAAAACAATATGAGAGATTTGTTTACGCAGTCAAATTTGGGTTTCCCTCAGCAGATATGCCTCAAAACATCATTAGCAAATCTGTGCTTAAAATTAATATGCATAAATCATAAGCAGAGGTAATGCTCAGAATTGGCATTGATTTAAAATCAGGGAGGTGCTTTGTAGCATTTTGGACTAAAATGTGTGACATGTTTTTCATAAAGCTTGTGAACTTCCACCACAAAAATACTGCAAGGTATCAAATATTTTGAAGCTTGAAATATCACCATTGCTTGATGTTATTAATGAAATAACTTTTTGCTGTTCTAAAATATTCTAAAGTTGGATTAGATAGTTCTATACAGTCTATCAGATGTTTAATTTAGTGGATTTCTGGGATCAAAATAAGTATTCCAGTTCTGCATAACTAAAGTCAAAATTTGAATGATTATACCTTCTATACTGGCTATCATAGAAGCCTCATTTGAACTGATCATTTATTGGCAATTAACACTGAATTATGGAGCAGTTATATATCTATATCTATATAATCTATTCAGTTAAATCGGTAGATTGGAGAACCTGCAGTGGTTCTTCTAAATGATTGACAAAAGAACCAAAAGTCACATGGGGGAAATAGGTTTTTTTTCCTTATGAAGCACGTGTGTCTAGAGTGCACAGACTGAAGAGAAGATGGAGTCGAACAACTCATTTATTACGTGGTTCTGTTATGTTTTAATGACCCACTGTTCTTCAGGTTATTCAAAAATATGTTTGCATTAATGGAGTTGACTTGCATTTAGCAGGGTTTGCTTGTCAAGAGACTAGGTAGAGCTGATTCTGTTTTCTCGTCAGCCACATTGCGAAATAGGACTCTAACAGTCCAAAAAATTCCCTCTAGAGCTCTCTTTAACCAAGCTTTAAGTGTTGCATGATTGTGAGGAGCAAACATGGCCAGGCATGGAAGTTCACCTTCTAGTTTTGTCTTGGCCTCATCACAAAAGACAAAATCTCTTTTATATACTATGAATTCAGCAGATGGAGCAAGAATTTTCCAATGGAAGTCAAATGCCTTCTAGAACGAGTATTTAAATCTGGGCATCCTCAAATCTGACTGCTTTCAAGTTTCCGTGGAACATTACAGTACCAGCATGAGAGAATGTCTTAGCACAGATGAGACGGAATTTCTTCTTCGAGGATAGAGAATCTGTGATTTTTTTTTGTTTTCCTTTACTGTAGAAGGCTGTGAGTCTAGATTGTTAACTAGATTCAGCACTGAGATTGGCAGATTTTTAATCAGTAAGAGGATCAAATGTTACGTGAATTAGGCAGGAAAGTGGAGTTGAGGATTATAAAATCAACTCGTCTTTGAATAGTGAGCAGACTACTTCTACTCCTTCATCTTATGATCTTATTCCCAAGTTTTAAGCACTTCTGTGCTGGCATTTGGAGTTCAGCTCATACTGACAGAATGCAATAAATGCCCTCAAGAGCATTTTCCCTACAAAGAGAATTCCAGTACTAATGCAATATGAGCAACAGCACGTATTTGATTTGTTGTATGATACCCTGTTTATTGTGTGTCTAGAAGATTTTATTGAAGACTAGTTTGCACTGTTGTTACTGATTCATCTAAAAAGTAGGTGTACACTTGTACAGAGGCAAAGAACTCCAAATACTGAAAATGACTACTGATGCTTATTTCCTGCTCATATCCCAAACTGAAAAGTTTTTAATTAACAATTACTTCAATTTCCATATTTCTTTCTTTCATGTGGCTCATTTGCAATTGTCCCATTTCCTTCTTTGACTTATCTATTTCCATTTCTGGGGATAGGCTATTGATTGAAAACCACATGTAAACTCAGTGACTCCAACCACTTTGACTACACTTGCTCCCACCCTGCTTTCTATAATGATTCAGTTTTCATTCCATTTCTTTTCTAATTTCTCTGTCTGCATTCTACCTGATGTGACAATGCTACATGAGTGGTTTTGACCTGTCTTCCTTTTTACTCATCCAAGATTCCCTTTATTGGTTGGCAGAGCCCTCAATATTTCCAATAATTCTGTTCTCATAGGATTTCACTTGTCATTGCCTTCCATCCTACTAATCTTATGATCAGTGGCACGCATTTATGCCACTCCCAACTCGATGGAACCACCAACACACCTTGCCTTAGTTCTGTTTTTGCATTGCTGTAATACATTCTTTCCAACATCCTGATTACTCCTAAGTCACCCCAGCACTTTGATATAGCATCATCCCAGGTAAATAGTAGGAGGCACAATATTTAGGAAAGACTGTGACATGGTAATGAGTTAGTAATCCAGACCCCAATTTAATGTTCTGGAGACATAGATTGAGTCTCACCATGGTAGATGGTGAAATTTCAAATCAATGAATCAGTCTGAATGAAATACTAATGGTGGCTGTGAAACCACTGCAGATTTGTTGTAAAAACTCATCTGTTTCACTAATGTCCTTCAAAGTGCTGTCCGTACCTAGACTGGTCTACGTGTGGCTCTAGACAGACAGTAATGTGGTTAACTCTTAACTGCTGTCTGGACGTTTTGGGATGGGCAATAAATACTGGCCTAGCCACAACACCCAGATCACGTGTGAATAGATAGAATTTGACTTTTTATCTCACTGTTAGCATCCAGCTAAAATGTTGGTTTACTTACTTCAGTTATTCTGCTATTACCTTGAACATTTCTAGGCCCATCTCTTTTTTTTAAAAAACTTGTCCCATTACCATCTCTTTTTGTCTTACACTGTGTCATTCATTTTTCATTCCATCTCTCGGTCCTTGTACCCTATTACCAATCTCCCCTGTTTGTTCTTAGTCCCAGCTGCAGTCCTTGCTGAAAACCTGTAATGTCTGTAACATTTTCCAGTTCCAAAAGGTCATTGACTTGAAACATCAACTCTTGTTTCTCTCTTCACAGATGGTGGTTGACCTGCTAAGTTATGCCCAGCATATTCTATTTCTGTTTTACATTAAAACACTTTCTCACCTTTTGAACAGGCTCTACAATGAAATACAATCTGAATCATCTTATGGATACCACAGCTGTTGACAGGCCTTGACCTGCATGGACTACTTCACAGCTGCCATAAAGTACTTATTCCATTCTGTTCACATACTTAAGTCAGTCATGATGAGCAGCTTTGCACTCAGCATTTCAGGGATATGTGTTGTGTGGGACTCTGTTCCGCAGGAGCTGAGTTGGACACAAAACAGATGTGGTTTTTTGTTAAGCTCTGTACTAAGAGAAAACAAATTTCACTTCACAGTTGTTACTACATGCCACTCGTGATCATACTGTTCTCATGCCATAACTGCACAGCTGGCAATCATTCACTTGACAAAACCCAGATCAGCCAACTCATATGCCAGCTGCTTCACAAAATCATTAAATGTCAAACTACAACACTGGGTGGTATAGCTTATCAAATAATTTATCAAACATTTAAGGCAATTGTAGTATTTCCAACTAACTGATTTCTCGCTTAGCGTCATGATTGACACCTAAATGCTTCATGCTCAGGTTGGGTCGATTTGGGCATGAATTTTGTTGTTGAGCAGCATGCCCTGAGAAATTGTAAAGATGGTGCATTTACAATTCTATCCCTTGTTCATCTTACCACCTGATTGTTCCATTCCCCATGTTGCCTTCAGTCTCCCTTACATTGCTGTCTAAGTATACACTTGATGTGTGGAACAAGCTGTCTACTTGATAATCCCCTGTTTTTTAACATTTGGCAAACTGAAGTTCAGTCTGCCACTGATTCACTTTTTCTGTGGTGTTTGCTGAAGCCAACTTCTGAATTTTTCCAAGCAATGAGAAATTATGGGAGTGGAGTGATGCAGTTGATAGGTTAGTAAGACATTCAGAAAGAAAGTTTTGAAAGAGGCTATGTAAGGAAGATTGTTAAAGGAACAAATTTAATCTTTATTTCCTTTAAATATGTTTGATTTCTTGGTTCTTTCATTTAAAATGGCTCCCTTCTAATTTTATGGTCTGCTAATAAGATCCTGTAGTACACTTCCAGTGTTCAGAATAGAGCGGTATTTATGGATTATCCCTACCAGTAATGATTTTACAGAAAGTCCAGTAATTAAAGTTGAGATACGTCCACTTATACACAGGAGGTAAAGTCACCATTGTCCCGGAGGACCATTGGGCTTGCTCTCTCGTGAAAGACAGCTGGTAGTGAGTTTAACCAAATGACCACCACACCTTAGGTGAAGTTGGAAAGGCGAGACCTTCATGGTAACCTTAACCAGTATGGGAATTGAACTGTTACATCATTCTGCATCACAAACCAGCCATCCAGCTAACTGACTGTTCAATATGCTTTTTACAATTCTGTGCACTTGACTATTTGTCATAATTTCTAGACAATTGTGGTGGCTCTCTATTGTTTTTAATAATTATGTCTGAACGTGCTTTAACCATAATATGGTCCCCATTGAGACTGATATTTCCAAATTCTAGTGATTGAAAGGATCACAGGCTAATATTCCAAATTTTCAAAGTTTTCCTGTAACTAAAAACAAATAGGCTTAAGTGTTTCAATGGGCAAATTATATCGTAAGCTTCAAGAAAAAAAATTCCCATTAATTTTTTAGAATTACAGAAAATTTCTCTCCACTGTTACACTTTGTTCTGTCCCTTAGACAGCTTATTAGGATTCTTCACTTAAGAGGGTTTGTTTTTCTTCTCCCAGCCAGGTAATTCCTAATGGCAAAAGTGACTTTTGCAGGTACAACTCAAAATTAGCCCCTTTAGCCAGGTCTAGGTAAATGATCCAAATTCTTTTAAACGTTCACATGTTTGTTCTCTTCAATCCAAGCAGGGTTATCATCCACATCCTGCACAGAGATCTGCTTCTGTCTCTGTCTGTCCGTCAGTTTATTGTGTACTGACTACCTGATATGTTCAGAGATCTTTCAGGAAAACCTGTAACCCAATCATGCAGTGTTTTCCTGTTGACTCTCCCTCTCTCAAAGCCCAGTCTCTTTGGCAGTGCAAATCAGGCAGGCTTTTCATCCAGGTAAAAATGCTAGTTAACAGTTCTTTAGACCCCAGTTCCATTCTGTCTTGAAATTTAGTGAACAGCTTTTAAAGTATGAGCTTTCACATTATTAACACCTAATGGTCTACTTACTGTGCACAGCTGCCATTGTGTCAATGCTTATAGCTGTGAATATCTTGCACTTTCTTCCCAATCAGACAGTCTTGAGCACCCCACCCCTAAACCTGTAACAGCCAAGCCACCTAAGTGTTTTGTTGGGAAAAATCCATAACAGGTCACGTCTCTCCTAATTCCTCCCTTTTATCCAAATTTAAGTGTACATTCATAAAACATCATCTTAAAACTTTCATACTCTTAATACTGTGTAAACATACAAACATGATAGATATAAAGTGACCAGCTGGCCCATCAAGTCTGTTTGTTACAAGTCTTTTTGTTACACTGCACAATCCTTTAATGTTGTTCTTGCTCTGTGATATGTTCTGGACCCAAGCAGTTTAGAAAATTAATTAGTACCTCTTGCTATTGTAGACCTGCAATTAATTGTCATGTGCTGTGAACATGGAAGCAATGGAGTGTAGGCAATTAATACAATGTACAAATTTACAAATTGCCTTTTTGTTTAGTCACAAATGTAAATCATTTATCTTGGCTTTCTATGTAAAATTGAATTCCCATACATCCCTGCACCCTTTTATCGATTTAAAGTTTTCCCTTGTGTACAAATGCACACTGTAGCTCCAACTATCCTCCGTTTTCTGCTGACTGTTTTTTGATCTTTGCTTCTAAAAGTGCACAACCTTCTTCCACCTTATCCAAAAAGTTATTACTTATGTGAGTACTCTCAGTAACTATTAACAAGCAGGTCGACCATGAATACATCACAGGTGAACCCAATTTCAAGCAGCTTTTAAACGGGCATCTGTTGGGTAATTGGGAATTGAAATCCTAGTTTCCATGTCCAAGTATCTTTCTTCCTCACCCCAGTGATGAAATAGTTTTGGCTTGACTTATGATTCTAGGATTAGACAGAGCACTTTAGTTCCCTCTGCTACATTCTCAGCTGTGGTCAATTAATTCAGCATGTATCAAACAAGGGACAATTTCAAATCTGTTTGATTCAGTCATACATTGTATTCATTTTGATTATTGGCCCATTTGTAACTAAAAATGTTTCACTATGTTAAGCTGCTATTCTTGTTCTTAACTATTTTTGATATATCTGTTTCTAGGTTGAACTAAACCATGAAGAGCGAGAGAGATATGTAAATGTTTCCCGGTGGTTCGACCATATCCAACATTATCCGGGAGTCCGACAACACACTGCTGCTGTTGTCTTCATGAAGAACAGGCTGTATCCTACCATTCACTAGGAAAGCTTCACACAGTCTTCATGAGTCATGCTGAATTGGAACATTTTGCTTGTCAGAATTGAATTAGTGAGGGTTGACATGGGCACATTTTCTGATTCTAGAGCACAGGAGAACATGCCTGTTGTTCTTCTGTCTGCTTGTTGTGTTTCTTTGTTGTGAAAATGTAACACAGCAAAATATTTTTTTAAAAATTCCATTTGCATTTTATTTATTTAGGTCCAAAATTAACTTCAGGTGTCAATGTTAGGTTTTACTGTGCTACCATTTCTGTTTTTTAGTAAATCATGTTAAAAGCGGTTAAGCAAAGTTAACATGAGTCTTATTTCTGAGTAGAACCTTGTCCATTTTACAAAGTGTGTTGTTGGTGTGCTTCAGTCACTAAATAAGTTTTGGAAAAGTCTCTGTATAGTAATTCCAGTTGATGAAGACAAGTGCCTGGAAATCACATTTGGGCTGAAATTTCCAAAGTGCATCTCCATTAAGTGGAGTGAAAATGTCGTTATGCTTTCAGTGCATAATACTGAAGAAAGATTGAAACACATTTTTCTGTGCCATCCAATATTGGCAATGCATTGGGTAGTGAAATTATAGTAACACTTGGTCTGGATTATTCTGTTTAATTCTGGAGCATTAAATGGAAGTGAGCTGTTAAACATATTTTTCTAAATGTTCCAACTACCCAGTAGCACTTTTTCTCATTGTGACTGAGAAGTTCCATAACCAACCAACTTTTTTTGTAGCGTTTGCAATTATTTAAAATATGTTGTTTACATCATTTTATTTTAAGATTTGTGAAAAATGTGCCAATTCTGAAGAACATGTCAAAGGGTGCCAGCAACCTTAGCTTGACTGTGAAGATTCCTAACTATTTGCAACTGTATCATTTGACTCCAATGGTAATCCCCTGTAGCATTTCTGCAGCAAATGATCAGTATTTATTGGTGGGTATCTGGAATTCATACTCTAAGATATGTGAAAATAAATCATAAATTTAATCATGAGTGTGAAAGGTATGAATTAGTACTATTAAACTAGAGACTCCAATACATGATGCCACATGTTTGAAGCTAAGTACGCTCCAAACTTGGAAATGTAATTTAGCATTTTTCACTTTATAGTTTCATAGCTCTGTAATGCAGAATTATTCCGAGGGGAGCGCAAATCTGGATGACCATCCTGGCGCTATGATTTGAGGGGCCCATTCTGGGACGTAGGCAACCAGGAAGAACCAGAAGGCGGAATAGGTTGACCTTTTGAATTTGTGACATTCATTTGGTGAATGGACTGAAAAGCTGAAGAATCATAGGAAGAAGGACATTTAGGAGGAGTTGGCAAACAATGTGATTTAGCCTGGGGAGTGAGCAGCTTCCAGGCCTCTGTGATCTTAGGGATAACTCTGCTATTCAATTGGCAGCAACAATTTAAACTTTGACACCATTAAAATTAAATTCCCAAGTTGTTTTCAGCAGTCAGTTGGATGGCTGCTTTCAGTGCAGGCAACCTCAATGGCAAGGTTGAATTCCTGTACCAGCTGAGGTTACCATGAAGGTTCTGCCTTCTCAACCACTCCCTTGCCTGAGGTATGGTGACCCTTGAGTAAACCACCACCTGTCCTTTTCTGTAATGAGAGAGAAACCCACTGATCTTCCAGCACTAAGTTGATTTTGCCTTACTAGTAAAATGGCTGTTAAAATAGCCACTTGCAAAGCTAACTTTATAGCTGTGATAGAAAACGGCTCTTTTTGAGGCTTACTGTGGTTTAGTTATAGCAATTGTACCTGGCATGTGGCCATGAGAGAACAGAACAGGCATTCATTGCTGTTTCCCCACTCTGCCCCACCCCTTTACTGTACACCCCTCCAACATTTATTGTCTGGTTTTTTTAAAAAAAACACCTGCATACCAGAGAAGTTGGCCAACTGAATCAATCTGTTTGTGCCAGTCTTTATTGAACACATGATCCTCTTCAAATAAGACTTCAACCATACCAGCATTTCCTTCTATTCCTTTCTCCCTCATTTACTTACTTTCCCTTAAAGATGCTATTTACTATTCAATAATAATAATAATAATAATATAATAACAGGAAATTGTGTCTATGGATTTGTTTTTAATCAGGATCAAATGGAGCCACAGCGCCATTTAAAAATAAAAAATCCTATTGAAGCCTTCAGCCCAAACATGGAAACAAAGCATACACACACAATGGTATCTAAACTCAAACAGCATAGGTTTGCTGTGCTTTGACAACCCTGTTTAGTCTTTGTTTTCTGTACTTTGAAAAGGAATTATTATTGAACATTCACCAATGGAATTATTGCAAAGTCATGTAAAGACCATACTTTATTTAACTTTTATTTTTGATTGTTGACTGAAATGGAAAACAAACCTTTTTTAAAAAAAAAGATTTTTCAAGGATTATTGCAATTTTTAAGGTCCAGGAACTTGACTCATTCTAAGTGCTGTTTACACAATTGCCTGTTTGTGCAGTGGATGTGGCGAGGGGGAACACTTCGTTTGCAAATGAGATGCAGCCAAGTTGTGTCTACAACTGCACCTTCGGTTGATGATAGTTAGCAAATCGGTCTGTGGACTTGTGACCAGTTATTATTGGCAAAGACCTGCCTGCTAACAACTATGTTGTTGGAACTTGGGGGGAAAAGGATGTTTCTGCTCTGCATTTAAAAGCAAATGAAGCCTGAATATAGGTTTTTATTTTCCTTCTCAGCAATTCTAAAAACTGTGACTTTTAACAGTAAGTCTGAGACTGTATAAATGTGAACTAACACCTAGTACCTTCTACAAGCAAGTGAAGGTATCTGGAGACGGGTAGTAAAGGAACAACATGTATTATCAATTCGTCTCACTGTATGAACAGGGACCACTTGATGTCTCTTTTTTTTCCCTACTGTCCATGATTTGTTTACTACGTGTAAAGTTTCAAGTAGTATATAATGTCAGTAGTTCATAATTGTACATCTGTAGATAGAACCTTTTTATAGAAATAGTAATTTTTGTTAAATATAGAAACATCGTCCATGCTTTCTCTCAATCTTAGGTTTAATAGAGAGATAAATTGGAGAATTCTGCATTTCTTTTTAACATGTTTAGCTTTTGTGATGACTCCAAGAATATTGGAGCTTGATTTTCAATGCACTACCCCAGTGAGGTGTAACTGTGTTTTAAGAAGAAAAAAACATACTGGTAAGAAGGATGTGCTTTTCTCCAACAAGACTTTTGGATTTTTTGGAAATTCTGAAACCACTTCACATTTTGAATCATTTCAAGTAGTTATTGTTGCTGTGTAGATGAGGCGATCACTTTATAAAGAGCAAGAACCATTAGCTACAATAACTGGGTGACTAGTCATAATGGTGTTGGTAAACTGAGGAGTAATGCTGGGGTGAGGGGAGAAAGCCCATTCTTTGAACAGTACTGTTTGATCCTTAGCACCCACTTATTATACTTGGTGGAGCCTTAGTTAATCTTTTAGCTAAAATAAACTGAATTCTCAGTGATCCTATCAGTACAGTGCTGAAATCCCAACAGGATGTTCCAATGACTGGAAAGTCCAGAACGCGGGGCATAGTCTAAGGATTCAGGATAGGTCATTTTTGATGGAGATGAGGAGAAATTTCTTCACCCAAGAGTAGTGAGCCTGTAGAATTCTCTGTTACAGAAAGCAGTTGAAGCCAAAGCATTGAATGTTTACAAGAAGGAATTAGAAATAGTGCCTGGAGCTAAAGAGATTAAAAATTATGGGGAGAAAGCAAGAATAGGGTACTGAGTTGGATGATCAGCCATGGTCCTTTGAACAGCAGAGTAGATGTGAAGGATCAAATGGTGTATTCCTGTTATTTTCTATGTTTCTGTACCCATTAGAGTTTAGAGAAATGAAAAGTAAACTTATTGAAACATGTAAGATTTAATAAGGTGGAAACCAAGGGACATTTCTGCTTGTTGTGGAGACTGGAACTAGAAGATGCAATTTAAGAATAACATATTTCTCTTTTAAGATGGAAATGAGAATGAGAACTTTCCTCTTCAAAGTTTCTGGCTATTTGGAATTCTCTTCCCCAGAAAGCAGTGTCACTGAGTTTATTCAAAGTTGAGTTTGACACATCTTTGAAAGACACCAAGTGGAGGGTCCTAAGGACAGACAGGAAAGTGGAATTATGATTTCAATCAAATTGGCCATGATCTTGAATGATGAAGCAAACTCAAAGGGATAAATGGAACACAATCCCACAGTTAATTAAGAGGCGTATGTGCCATCAATTGGCTAATCTATGCTTTTACATTACTGTTTGTACTATTTAAAGATGCATTGAGTTACATTGGAAAGCAATCAGTAATGCCTCATTTTCCACACAATGATATGCATAAGCAATGTAATACATTAACTTACATTATCACATTGACACATTGTATGCTTACTACCCACATTTGCAGTGGCAACATTTAAAATAATTGATTGTGAGGAGTTGTATAGTATGATTTGAATTAAAGAAGGTAATGCGGTTTGCATAGATCAGGTTATATCAATGATGATAATTACTCTAATGATTTTTTTCCATAGTAAAACTGCACTATGATGTTGTCATTACCCATGCCTCTTTCAATTTACATCATCTGCCAACATAGGTGAATGTATTTATAAGATGTCATAAAATCAACTCTTCCCAGCAGGGAGAAAGGATTAAATTACAACCCCGCAGACACAGAAATGTGTGGTAAGGTCCTTATCTTTTCAGGATTCCTGCTGTAAAGATTGAGACACCAGGCAGGGATTGTACTGAAATGGAACTGAATTAACTATTTTAAGCAGCTTCCAGGCAGGATATTCATTTACACATTGTTTGTTACAAAAACTGCATGACATGATCTGCTGGTATAGTCTATTATTCTATTACTAAATGTGTTGCTGTTAAATGAGCAATGATTTTTCATCCATTTTCTTTTTAGTGACATGAAACTGTTTGAATGACTTTTTCTTAAAGAAATTTGTATCATCCCATCTATCAGCAATATTTTGGGTTAATCAGAATGGTCAAGACATCCCATAAGTTTATGATACTGATCAACACTTTGTACTTATACACTGCTTTTAATGTCTGAAAACATTCCAAGGTTTTTCACAAGCGATTACCAAACAAAATTTGACACTATTAAGGAGACTTGCTAAATTGTAAATTTTTTAACCTTTATTATTATTAGTACAGGAATTAACTAAGAGTATTCAAACTCAAGCTGAGTAGGCTGTTTTTAATATCACATTTATGATTTACAATATATTAGGAAAAAATCAAGACAACCTAATCTGGGAAATAGCGGACAACAAATCCCAAACATACTTCAGTGAGGCTAAGTTCATAATTTTGATGTCAAAATCATCTATCTTTGTAAAAATTAGAGCCTACTACACTCTGCAACACATCCATCTTTCAGTCAGAAAAGACACTAGTTTGCCTGAGTCTATTAATGCTGTGCAGATAAATAAAATCCAAATTTGTTCCACTTTTTGGAGGAGAGTAAGAATTTGATTGGTTAGTTGGAGAATAAATGGGCAGAATAACCCCTAAGTTTTGTTTTGATATTACAACTTATTAAGAATAGATTTGCTTAATTTGTTGCAAGAGTTGAACGCCCTTGAGGTTTTTCTCAAGAGTCTTGGGATCTGAGGCCCGCAAGCTGTTTTCTGGCAGAGAGCTAAATTACAGAACACAATCATCAACCCTGTCACTTTGTATTTGGGCCCATGGATTGCTTGAGTCTACAAGACTGTTCTGTCTGTCAGAAATCTGATAAAATATTTTTGAAAAGAAAACTGTTTGACTGGTTGAAATTTGTTACCTCAAGTGTGCTATTTTCACTAAAATGTGCACTGCAAATCAAGTGAACATCAGTGACATTGTAGACACCTTCAGATTTCTCCTTAAATCTGTCAAATCAGTGAAACTTTTATAAACTGTTGCATTGGAACTCATAGTTTAGGAAACTTGAAATGCAAGCAATTGCTTTCCAATACATTTGAGAGATTACTTTTTTGAAAAGAATCTGCCACTTATTGCTGCAGAATAATCAAAATTTGCAAAACACATTTATTTACAGAATATTATGTGAAAACAGCAGGGAGAAGGGACAAGTTGGATTACACTTACTTAGAGATGGAATAAGGATGGGCCAAATGGCGCTCTCCTGTGCTATAACATTCACCTGTGATTCTGGTTGTACTTGTGTATCAGATTGACAGCTTATATTGCTCCTTCGTATTGTATCTTGGTATAGTGTATGTGTTAACAAGGCTGAATGGCATTTTCATTATGAGAACTGGAACAAAGTTTGGTTGCAATGTAGTGCAAGACTTCTTGTGGCCGCATTTATAATGGGAAATCCTTAATGTCAATATTTTGTCGCACTAATTGTAGACTTCTCCACTAAATACTGTTATAAATGTTTTATTTAGCATAAATTTGCCCATTACTTTATATATTTTCTTAGTCAATCGTCAGTTACTTTTATCTAGGTTTTCTGTTTTTGGTATATATGTTTGTTTAGTTCAAATGGCTGGATAGCTGGCTTATAATGCAGAATAATGCCAGAAGTGTGGGTTCAGTTTCTATATGGGCTTTGTCAATCTCTCCCCTCATCTTAGGCATGGTGAACCTCAGGATATATTACCACCAGTCATCTTTAACGACAGAGTAGTCATATGATTTGGTAAGACTATGGTGACTTTACCATCTCTTTATGTCATTATAGTCCTTCAAGTATGTATTTGTCTATTGCGTTTAAATGTTGTACTTTGTTTAAGCAAAATATATGAAAAACAAATACATTTGCTTGAAATAGAGAAACTCGAGCACATATCACCAGAGGCAGCAGGGAAATGCAAAACAAACACAAGAGAATGCTGGAAAAAAACTTCACTCCACAGATGCTGCTAAAATGAAGAACAGTTATTGCTTCAGAGTTAATATATTAACAGTTATAGTCCTGTATAGCTCTTGTTCAGAACTTTATATAAGCATAAAAATGTATTACTGTTACTTGCTGGTCCTTTTGTGACCTCTTCTACACTAACTACTGCTGCTTTCCATTCTGCTCCCCACCCCCACCCCCCCCCCCCCCACCCCACCCCCCAACTGCCACCTGCTGAATAATTCTGAATGTGCGAGGAATTCTGCTAACAACCAAGTTAGGACTGTCAATTGTGCTCAGTGTGGCACACTTGCTTATACTGGACATATATAATGAGCTATTCTTTGCAGTCATAAAGAACATATGCATGTTCTAACTCAACAAAATGGGTCACAGATATTCACTGGTTCATTTCTCACAATAATGCCCTGACCAAACAGTCAAGCTGGCTGGTTTAAAATCTAACAAACTCTGGCTGTTAACAGCCAATCAGCATTAATGGGTACATGCTCCATGGCAACAACTCTAGCAATCTGAGTCCAACCAATCAGCACCTTCCTCTTGTGTAATACAAATGTTGATTTCCCCTTGAATCTGTATTCTTGCAAAATGTCCTGAAGAATGCAAGGTGAAAATCTTCAACAAAATGTGTCAATTTTTTCAGTAACTTTAAAGAATAATGAATTATTTCTCACTTTTCTCATGTTGTGTAAAACACATTACTTTCCACTTCAGTCAAATTCTAGGCTAGCAGCTTGTAGTTTTAGGGGAATCAGTTGGGTATAACATTAAGAATTCTTCAGTCTTAGTATGGTAACATCTTAATTTTAATGTTCAGGAAATCTGCTGAAGATTTAGGGTTGATAACCCTGCCATGACCTGAAGTTTCCAAGTATGAAAGATTACTCACTAAGACATTACTGCAAGTTGGATAAAAACAAGTAATAGGGACATTACAAATAAGTGTTTTATGTTGAAGATTTTCATTTATTACAATATTGTTGGAGATTGAACTAAGAGGTGGTTTGACAACAGCTGAATTATCCAGTTCATACTGAAGAATTTGTTTGCTTTCTAACTGACATCCTCTCCTGTCAATCAGCAAGAGTGGAAATTTTAGGGTCTTAACTCAGAAGTACATCTAAGCAGAGTTTGCATTCCTGTTGCAGACTGGTGTGATTATGTTAAGCTGATCATTATTGGTTGTTGCAGTGCAGTGTGTTCTTCTTAGAATACTCAATCATTTTTGGCAGTTACGGTTAGCAGAATGAAATGGTAGCCTGGTTAGACCTGCAATGTCAGTGAGCATTTCAGTGACCTGATGCATTGATTTGTCACTTTTTTAGTGGTGAATCATGAGGATGTTTAAAAAGGTTATCTTTATGCTTGAACTAATGCAGAGAAGTGAAACTTTTGTGTGAGAGCTATAGATGGCTTAATGCCATGCCAGTTAGGTAGAAATTGAAGGTGCTGAGTCTCTTTTAGAGAAGAGCTATGAATAAAGGAGTTCTTAACACCACTTTTATGTTCACTCCGCTAAGTAACAATGCTTGTTCTGCAAGTAAATATGTCTAATCCTAACCACTCTCTGTAACTGCATTTACATCTGGCATCCATGCTCAGTGATTACATAATCAGGGGTGCCAGAAGACATGCATTTACAAGAATTGGCAAAAGAACAAGGGGAAGATCATTTTGTGCTGTACTTGAATGCATTTACTGAAAAATGTCTTGGAAACAGATCCAATAGTAATGCTGGAAGGGGGACTGTACACATTTTATAATCGTAAAGGAAACAGTCACAGGTCTATGGGGAAAGGGCAGATGTTGGGATTCATTCAACAGCTGTTTGGAAGAGCCATAAAAACTCAAATGAACTAATAGGCCTCCTGAAGAACTATGCTGGAGAACAATGACATATTGGACAATATCTAGAGACGACAACAACTCATTTAAACTCTGACCATATTATATGTGAAAAAGTAGTGACAAACATTGGCTTGAAGGGAAAATTGCCCATGGTACAGTCAACTCACAGCGGAATTATAATTCTCAAATAGGAAACCTGGAAATGGGGGGGGGGGGTGGAATATGATTATGGGTCAAATAAGGAGTTTGTAATGGATTATAGATTTGCCAAATGATTGGTTAAGAAAGGGGCTGATGGGGAATAAATGTGATCTAGTTGAATTATGCAGTAGGCTCAAGGGTCAGTATGGATACGCTTTTTTTCTTATGTGCTTATGCAATTTTGTTTGTTTGGATACACAGTCCAAGGTGACTTAGTGGCTCATGAGAACTGCAACATGTGTTGAGTTCCTGATTTCAAATTACTAAAATGAAGAAATATTAAGTAAAGCCCAAGTACTTCCCCTAGACGAAAATTTTTTTTTTAAAAATTGCAAGACCAGTCACTCTGGGTTGTCTCCTCACATTCCCAATGGCTAGCTATAAAACAATATTGGCTGCTAAATATAACTCCAAACTATCTTTAGTGAATGTTGCTATGTTCTGGATGTGAGTTTGCTCGCTGAGCTGGAATGTTAGTTTTCAGACGTTTCGTCACCATTCTAGGTAACATCATCAGTGAGCCTCCGATGAAGCGCTGGTGTTATATCCCGCTTTCTATTTATCTGTTTAGGTTTCCTTGGGTTGGTGATGTCATTTCCTGTTCTTTTTCTCAGAGGATGGTAGATTGATTTGGAGCCAATGTGTTTGTTGATGGAGTTCCGGTTGGAATGCCATGCCTCTAGGAAATCTCGTGCGTGTCTCTGTTTGGCTTGTCCTAGGATGGATGTGTTGTCCCAATCAAAGTGGTGTCCTTCCTCATCTGTATGTAAGGATACTAGTGATAGTGGGTCATTTCTTTTTGTGGCTAGTTGATGTTCATGTATCCTGGTGGCTAGCTTTCTGCCTGTTTGTCCAACGTGGTGTTTGTCACAGTTCTTGCAAGGTATTTTGTACATGACGTTCGTTTTGCTTGTTGTCTGTATAGGGTCTTTTAAGTTCATTAGCTGCTATTTTCGTGTGTTGGTGGGTTTGTGGGCTCCCCTGATGCCAAGAGGTCCGAGTAGTCTGGCAGTCATTTCTGAAATGTCTTTGATGTAGGGGAGAGTGGTTATGGTTTCTGGGCCCGTTTTGTCTGTTTGTTTGGGTTTGTTGCTGAGAAATCAGCAGACTGTGCTCATTATAATAAATAGAAAGCAGGACGTAACACCAGCACTTCATCAGAGGCTCACTGATGATGTTACCTAGAATGGTGACGAAATGTCTGAAAACTAATGAACACAGTCTGCTGATTTCTCAGCAACAAACCCAAACAAACAGACAAAACGGGCCCAGAAACCATAACCACTCTCCCCTACATCAAAGACATTTCAGAAATGACTGCCAGACTACTCGGACCTCTTGGCATCAGGGTAGCCCACAAACCCACCAACACACGAAAATAGCAGCTAATGAACTTAAAAGACCCAATACAGACAACAAGCAAAACGAACGTCATCTACAAAATACCTTGCAAGAACTGTGACAAACACCACGTTGGACAAACAGGCAGAAAGCTAGCCACCAGGATACATGAACATCAACTAGCCACAAAAAGACATGACCCACTATCACTAGTATCCTTACATACAGATGAGGAAGGACAACACATCCATCCTAGGACAAGCCAAACAGAGACATGCATGAGATTTCCTAGAGGCATGGCATTCCAACCGGAACTCCATCAACAAACACATTGGCTCCAAATCAATCTACCATCCTCTGAGAAAAAGAACAGGAAATGACATCACCAACCCAAGGAAACCTAAACATATAAATAGAAAGTGGGACATAACACCAGCGCTTCGTCGGAGGCTCACTGATGTTACCTAGAATGGTGACGAAACGTCTGAAAACTAACCTTCCAGCTCAGTGAGCAAACTCACGTTCAGAACCTCAACCTGAGCTACAAATCTTCTCAAAACTTGCTATGTTGGTATGTGATATGAATGCAAGGAGACAATAACTTTTTTTAACGGTGTAATACATTACCAGATGCATTTCCTCTGTATGCTAAAGCTATGTCAACTTATTTTCAACTGCCCTTCATTCCTGTGTTCCACAAAAATTGGTGATCATTGACAAATCAGCATTTCCAAAGCACAAAATTTTGACCTTTTTTAATGTGGATATCTGGGACGATAAGGCCATTTAATGAACAATGAAAATTGAATCATATTCTGTAAAGTGCACATGAGCAAACGCACCCTCAATAAATAGGGTTAACTTAATCATATTAGGAATATCCCCAGTGTGCCAGACATGATAAGTAAGAGTTGTGATCCTTTTTTTTCATGCACTGCTTGTGACTAGCACGTGTGAAGAGGGCAAAAGGCTGACCAGAGTTCCTGTGGCAGATCTGAACAAAATGATCCATGGTAGGTCAAGGACCAGGTTGTAACAGGCTGCGGTAGGTGTACAGCAGCACAAAGGTGGTACTCCTGTCTCTGAGCCAGAAGGTCCAGATTCAACTCCTATCTGTGTTTCCTCACATATCTGAACAGGTCGAGTAAAATAATTAGATTATCATTCTATCAGCATTCAATAAAGGTGGAACGTCACATAAGTACACAAGTACCTTTTACAGAAATGTAAAGATCAACATTTAGTGACTAGAATACTAGGTATAGATACTAAATCAAGAAAAATATAGATTTTTGTTTTGCGATGGAATGTGCGGTTCTGACACAGTTACAGCTATCACAAGCAAATTTTACACAGTTAAAATTCTTTTGTGAAATGGCATCATTCAGTACATGACCCAGTGTTAGTTTTTTTTTCCAACTGACTGAGGCACAGATTTCATATTGGACAGCATTGGAGGCATTCTAATGAGCGTCTTGACTCATTCAATACATCAACAATGCTTCATCACTTTGTTGCTTTCGGGAGCTTGCTGCGCACATATTGACTCTGCATTTCCTAAGTTAGTACAGTGCCTGTGCTTCTAAACTACTTTATTGGCTCTAAGTGCTTTGGGAGAACAGAGATGATTGCAATATCAATACAATTTTTTTTAACTTTGTTAGCAAGCTTCACTTTGAACATACAGGAACTAATATGAATTGAGTGAATGACTATATCACACAGTATGTTATAGACAGCAGCACAGCTTTGCAATATTAAATTAATTAAATATAAATTAGCTCACCTAGAAATTATTTGGGAGCAAATTGAACGTACAGGAATTGTCAGCTTTACATGAGAATAATGACAGTCTTCAATCTTTTTAGCCTGCCCTGGCTCTCCAGAACTTCTTTTTCTTTTCTTTCTGTTCCTAATGTTACTGATTCCCAGGCCAATTTAGATTAAGTGTACCTATCATCAAATGCATCTGACATCGTTCAAATTGATATCTCAGCTTGGGTGTGGCAACATTCAATTCCCACAAACCCGCTGCACATTCTGGTTACCAGTGTGTTTGGCCAACTGGGCCACGCAGAGCATCTTTCACTGCATGCCTACTGTGCTAAGGGAGAAGAGAATATTGACAAGGAAAGACAATATAATCTATTTGAAAGACAAATGCTATCTCACTGTTGGGGTAAGCAGAACAGGCTATTTTGTTAGATCCAATCTTGCTTTTTCAATGTACCTTTAAATCAGCAGTTGAACCAGCCATCATAGCATTCATTATGTTCAGCATATTCTATGAATCAGACCTACTTTATAAAAAGTTCAATAATCTGTCACATGTAAAATTAGCAGGGCTAATAATATTTTAAGCTTTTCATTGTCGTAAATTTCCAACATGCAGTCATGTATAATCTACATGTAATCTCATCAGTAACTGTTAAGAGTGGGGTACTCAGCTCCACATCAACAATTGCGAAATATAAAATTGAATTTAATTTTCACTTGGCATTGCCACTGTCTTTCATTTTATGTTTCCTATTGGAAGATTCCCTTCAATAACTGTTTGAAAACCCTGCCTTTACTGAGCATGAAAATCACTTCAGCCTCCCCAGTCTGGTGTGTTAATTTGACATTGAATTGACAATGTTGAGTCCAGTTGTAGCAGGCAGGAGCCCCAAAGGCAAACCAGCTGTAATACAAAATCTGTACATTCTGTTTGCCGCTCCTGCTGGGTGTCATCTGTCTCCACCATCTCACAGTGGATAATTCCTGTTCTCTGACATCATTTGCTTGAACAGCTTCTGCCTGAGGCCTTGTCTGTCCAAGTTTGCCATCGAACGTTGGAGCCCCATACTTAACTCGACTCGGCACGCCTCCAAATGCTGCTGCCTCGGGTCGTCTTTCTACCAGAATCAAGATCGGACCCCACCATTGCATAACCGTCATGACTGCGGCCTTGGCTTTCCATGGTAAATACTGCCCATGGACTTACTTTGCTCAAGCAAAGTATGCCCATGTTCTAAAGCTGTCATTCGCATTACGTATATCATTGATGAAGTCTGCCTCAACAGGTTTGGATTTCCCTGCCTGTTGCAAGCAGCTGACCTGGACACAGCCATTTGGATGACAAAATCCTGCCGCAGATGATCATCATTACATCGCCTGTGGGTAAACATGACAAGACTCCGCAAATGAGTATAGAGAGATTTCTAAATAAAATGTCCTGCACACTAATCCTAAATGACACCATGGCTTCTGGAGGACAAGACGGTATATGTTGGAAGGAGGAGAAAAGTGACAGAGTTTGCTGTGGATATCTTTTGTTCTTTAAAAAATGATGATGACCACATATGCTGATATGCACGCTCTAAGCAATTGAGATTACCATAATTCTTTATGCTGGGATGACTGCTTAATACCATTTGACCAGTAGGGCTCCAAGAACATTTTGTTTTGAATTTATCTGGTTTGTTTTATTGGGTTTGTTGAAAATAACCTGCAATACTGTAAGATTTACACAGTTATTTTCTCATTAACTTTTGACTATTGCAATAGCATTTGATTTACAGCATTAAGTATGTGATTCAATTTGGAACTAGCATCCTTTCCTTCTTGGCATAAAAATTGATCACCTGCAAGTCAAATCCCATAATTATTGCAACCAAGTGCAAAGATGCAGACCAGTGTTATCAGAAGTGTACGTGCAATCTGTTTACATTCACTTACAAAAGATAACTCTGCTATTCTGTAAACAGCAGTGAAGATAATGCAGGGTACCAACTGCAGATAATGTCACCACAGCACTAAAATTGGACCACAAGCTTGTGTAAACATTTTATTAGAGTATTGGGGAAATCTACTGTCATTTCTCGCCAGTAAATTGTAATTTTAGTTCCTTGCCCAGTTGTTGAAGAAGACAAAAGATGAAATAGCAGGGGCACCTACAAAAATGTTCAAATCCTCTCTAACCACAGAACAGGTGCCAGATGACCAGAGGCCTGCTGATTATAGTACCATTATTCAAGAAGGGAGCAAAGGGAAACCAGGAAAAATACATGCCAATTCATCTCATCTTGATGGTAGGGAAACAGTTGGAAGTAATTCTGAAAGACAGAATTAATCTGAATTTGGAGAGGCAGGGATTAATCAAGAACAGTCATAATAGTTTTGTTAAGGGAGATCATGTCCGATCAATTTGAATTCTTTGAAAAGATGACCAGGGGAGATGAGGGCAATGCTTTTCATGTGTTCTACTTGAATTTCAGCAAGGCTTTTGATAAGGTCCAGTATGGGAAACTGTTAACAAAGGTAAGATCCCATTGGACCAAAGTAATTTGGCAAATTGGATCCAGCATTGGCTGAATGACTGGAAGCAGAGAGTGGTGTTTGAAGGATTTTTTTTCGACTGAAAATCTGTGACCATTGGGATCTCTCAAGGATCAGAACTGGGGCCCTTGCTGTTTGTAGTTTATTTAAATGATTTAGAATTGAATGTAGGAGAGTTGGATCAGTAAGTTTGCAGATGGTATAAAAATTGTTGGGGTGGTAAATCGTGAGAGGGATAGTCTTAGATTACAGAAAGATATAGACAGGCTGGGCAGGTGGACTGATCAATGGAAAATGGAATTCAATCTGAATAAATGTGATGTGACGCACTTGGGCAGGACACACAAGGCTAGGGAATGCTTGATGAATGATACAACCCTGAGAAACACCAACGACCAGAGGGATATGGTGTGCATGTACGCTGGTTGCGTAACGTTTGGGGTCAGGTGGGTAAAGTTTTTAAGCAGGTATACTTGCCTTTATTAGCTGAGGCATTGAGTTTAAGAACAGAGAGGTTATGCTTGAACTACAGTAGATATTTATCAGGCCACAGGTAGAGTGTTGTGTGCAGTTCTTGAATCCACATTATGGGAGAAATATGATTACACTGGATGTCGCCTGGGATGGACAGTTTTAGTTATGATGAGAAATTGGAAAGACGGGGATTGTCTCCTTTAGAGCAGTGGAGATTGAGATGGGATATTATTGAGATGTATAAAATGATGGGGGACATGATAAGGTAGACAGGAAGAAACATTTTCCTTTGGTGGATGGAACAATGACTAGAGGCATAGATTTATGGTTGGCTGCACAAGGTTTAGAGGGGATGTGAGGAAAAACATTTTCACCCACAGCATGTTAAGAATCTGGAACTCACCAAGCAGAAACTCTTATAACATTTAGGAAGTATTTAGATGTGAACTTGGTAATGCCAAGTGATGGGCTGAAGTGCCATATTTCTGTGCTGTAGATCTATATATCTCTATAATGTCTCCTGAAAATAGCCCCACCGGTTTCTGCAAACAGTTATGTTTACATTCCCATTAGTTAACGGCCAATGCTTTACAACTCAAAACTGGAGTGCCATTGATTTATTCAAGTGCTGTGAGACATTTCACAAGAGTTTGGTCAGGCATGGCGCCATGCAGATATCATGGCAGAAACTAAAGATCTGGTCATTAAGACCATAAGAACTAGGAGCAGGAATAGGTCATTCAGCCCCTCGAGCCTGCTCTGCCGTTTGATACAATCATGGCTGACCACATCTTGGCCTAGCCTCCACTTTCCTGCCCATTTTCAAAACTGTTCAACCCACTATTAATTAAAAATCTGTGTATCTCTTCCTTGGAGATAAGCAGGGTTTTTAGGACTGTCTTATTGGAGGAGAGAAAAGGCAGAAATTCCAAAGGTGCAGCGACTTAAAAATAAGGGACGTTGCAGAGATCAGAGGGGGAGTACCTCTGGGGATGGTGAGGCTGTGTTTGGATCCTGAAATAGAAAGAAAAGCTGAAGCTGTAATGGCACTTTTAAAACATTGCTCAGATTGAGGGAGAGTGTGGCAGCGTGATTCAGGATATGGGCAGTGGAGTGCTGGAGAGGCTGAAGCTTAAAGGGGGTCATACATGAGAGGCCAACCAAGAACACACAGCAGTAGACAAGGAACAAGAGCATGGACAAAGTGATTGCTGAACCAGTCTTTAAGAAAGTTTGCTCTGGACTCCAACCCTTAAATTTGCGCAAGAGCTTGTCCACACTGAGAACCTATACCAGAAACCTTTGCAGATTAAAGGTACAACTTCGGTTCCGGTTTTGTATGAGAAGTGGCTGGTTCAGTTACCACTAGCTGTAGTAAAAGGCTCGAGCCCTAGCTTATTGGGCTGAAGTTGGTTGAGAAAGATTCACCTTGATTGGCTCAACATTTTTCAATTGGAAAATGGCTGTGCAAGTGAAGTTCCAGTTAAATACCCAAATGTTTTTTCAGGAAGGTCTAGGGACTATCAAAGAAGCCAAAGCTACCTTGCATGTTGACTAGGAAGCAACTCCACAATTCTGCAAGGTCCACCCAGTGCCATTTGCCTTACATGCAAAAGTAGAGGCAGAAATCAGGAGGCTAGAAAGCACAGGAATCATCAAACCAGTGCAGTTTGTGGAATGAACAGTACCAGTCGTGCTGCTTATGAAGCCCAATGGGTGGGTTCACCTTTATGGGGATTATATACAAACAGTAAACTGCTTCGCGCAGCTGGATAAATAACACCCAATCTCTTGCATGGAGGACTTATACACACCATAGGCAAGGTCTGTGCTTCACAAAACTGGACCTGAGTCAAGCATACCCGCAACTGTGGTTAGATGTGAGGATTCCCAGAAGTACACTACAATTAGTACCCATTAAGGTTCATAGCAATATACAAGGCTGCCATTTGAGGTATTGTCAGCCTGTGCCATGTTTCAGTGGATAATGGAGAACATTTTACAAATCTATCCCAGGTGCCATTTATCTAGATGACATGGTAATAACAAGGAAAGCCAATAAAGAGCTCCTGGAGAACTTGGACATAGATTTTAGACATTTCCCAAAGATGGGTGTTATGCCTTAGAGGGGAAACATGTTCCAGGCACTCCAAGTGGGCCACAGAGTCAAAACGACTTGAGTTACTGAAAGATAAAGTGAGGGCGATCAAAGATGTTCTGGCCCCAACTTATGCCTCGGAGATTAGGTCTTTTCTTGGATTGGTGAATTTAATACAAATAATTGATGATCCAACCAAGGTTTGGTGCTTATATGTGATACATCCCCATATGGTATTGGGACAGTGTTGACTCACATGGTCCAATGGAGATGAACACCCTATAGCATATGCTTCCCGGACTTTGGCTGATGTAGAGTGCAAATACGCCCAGACAGAGAAGGAAGGTTTGGAGGTCATATTTGGCATAAGAAAGTTCCATCAATACCTTAACAGACATAAATTTGTAATAGTAACAAAACACAAACCCCTGCTGGAGCTACTAAAAGAGGACATGGCCATGCTGCAGGTTGAATTCAATGGTGGACTCTCATTTTAAGTACATACAATCACAAGTTGGAACACCATCTGGGAGGCCAAATAGCAAACGTGGGTGCCTTGAGCCACCTCCTGCTGGTAGATATACCACCGGTGGTGCCACTTCTGGAAGAATCTGTTCTGGTTTTAAACTTTCTAGTCACTCTTCCAGTCACTGATGACAATATCAGACTGTGGATGCAAAAAGATCTGGTCCTGGCAAAGCTAAAACATTTGGTATTAATGGGGGAAACAAAAGAGCCATCACAACCAGAACTGAAACCTTTCTGGACCAAGCGAGAGCAGATCACCACACAGGACAGTGTATTATTATGGGGAGCAAGAGTGACTGTATCAAGTAAAGTTTACAGGCGGATACTGGTTGGACTCCACCAGAGTCATCTGGGGTGTCCAAAATGAAGATGTTGGTGAGAATGTATATCTGGTGGCCAGGGCTGGATGCAGATATAGCCACATGGTAGGGCCCGGAGTGCCAACAAGGACAAAAATTATCACTAGCAGCTCCCCCACATTCATGGGTTTGGCCAAGTGAACCCTGGACTTGGTTACAAGTCAATCATGCCGGCCCTTTGATGGGCTCAAGGTTCTTAGTCATTGTGAACACTCACTCAAAGTGATTCGACGTGCATAGAGTTAATCCGTTAAACAAGTGGACGAAACAGAAACAGCTGCATCTTTTGCAATGTGTGGAAATACTAGTCACAGATAATGGGCTACCAATTTACCAGCAGGGAGTAGGTGTATTTCTTAAAGTTGACTGGCATTTGGTATATAAACACAGGTCCATGCCACCTGTCGTCTAGTGTTCTGGTGGGAGGAGCAGTCCAAACTTTGAAGAAAAGCTTAAAGGAACAGCCTACAGCTTCACTCGATTTTAAGCTGTCCCAGTTTCGATTTGACTGTCAGTTCACCTCTCTTGCAACTACAGGGATAGCTCCAGCAGTTGTTAATGGGAAGAAGACTCTGCAGCAGATTAAATCTGATCTTCCCAGACTTAGCCAGGTACAGGGTGGTGAAACGGTATCAGGAATTCCAGTGCTGGACACAAGAGTACTCAAAGTGACAGATACAGACTACATCAGGGGACAAAGTTTGGTGATGAAACCACAGAAATGGCCTTGTATGGCTCAGAGGCGTGGTCAATGCGAGCTCAGGTCCTGTCACAATGTGGCTAGGCGAGGCAGTCCTGAGCAAACGCATGGACCACATGAAAGCTGCAACCTCGCAAACAGGGCAGGAGCAAACCCTGTCTGGTCCCTCAGAATAGCCAAAAAGGCTAAAGAAAAAGCACAGCGCTTCTCTCCCTCTGCCTAGCATCAAAGAAAACGGAGTCGGAAATGAATGCAGCAGATGTCACAGCATCAACACCCTACTACCTGAAGCAGAGGAAGCATCCATTCCCTCCAGCATTGACACTCAGTAACAGCTATATGTACTATCTACAAGGTGCACTGCAGAAATTCACCAGAGATTCTCAACCAGCACCTTCCAAACACATGACCACTTCCATCTGAAAGGACAAGAGTAGCAGACATATAAGAACACCATCACCTTCAAGTTCCCCGTTAAGACACTCACCATCCTGATGTGGAAATATATGACCATTCCTTCACTGCTGCTGGGTCAAAATCCTGGAACTCCCTCTCTAATGGTATTATGGGGTCAACCCACAGTAGGTAGACTGCTGCAATTCAAGAAGGCAGCTCACCACCACCTTCTCCAGGGCAACTAGGAATGGGCTAGGAATGCTGGCCAGCCAGCAATGCCCGCATCCCACAAATGAATAGAAAAACATTTCTTCTAAGATGGTCCGGGCACAAGAGACAGGCTACATTCCAATACATACTGTCCATATCTGAGGGTGAGTTGGAGGAACTGGACCCAGTGCGAAAATGTTCTAGGGGAGGCTACAAGAAAAACAACTGGTCTGTGTCTCCAGTCTTAGATGGGGAGGGGTGTAGTGATTGTAATGAAATCAACCAGATGGACCTCATAGAATATGAGTTCCCTGATTTGGGCTGTTAACCTGGCATTTACCAAAGTGGAAATAAAGGGTGAATTGTTGATGGAATACCAGCTTCTGTGAAGTTACTTCAATGTCCATGTGCCAGAAAAAAATCATTTGACTGCCAGTTCTAAACTGTTAGTGCCTGAGTGTTGAATTGCCACCTCTGATTGCATACATTCCTGTTGATTTCACTAAATGATAACTCACCCTGTCTGCTGGATGAACACAGCAAGCCAAGCAGCTTCAGATCAGCAGGAAAGTTTGATGTTTCGGGTCGAAACCCTTCTTCATTTTTCTGAAGAAGGGTCTGGGCCCGAAACGTCAAACTTTCCTGCTCCTCTGATGCTGCTTAGCCTGCTGTGTTCGTCCAGCTTCACACTGTGTTATCTCAGATTCTCCAGCACCGGCAGTTCCTACTAACCCTCACCCTGTCCGCCTGTATTTCCACACAGGCAGGGTTTTTTGCAATTAATTAGTGGAAGAATTCAAGGAAAATTTTGATAGGCATGGTTTTTGACATGACAGCCATGTCCTGGAATTGAATCGTGAAATTCTGCAAACTTTAGGTGAAACCTAGACAATCAGTGCCTGTAATCAGGGCAGTGATCACATCTAAGGATAAATTGTCGTAGCTGTTGTGGGGAGAGGCAGGAATTTATTACTCAACATGAGCAGCCGTGGCTGAGTTGGTTGCGCTGGGCCAATTCTGAGGATGATTGAGCCACAAACCCGGTTACATGGGCCAGTCTGGTTGAGGATGCCAGATTTCCTTCCTTGAAGGACATTATGACCAGCTTTGTGGCACTTTATCTAATTCCAGTTGTTTATATCTAACTTTCAAATCCTCAAACATGCTGTGATCCGAACTCAGATCCACAGGTTTACCGGACTGGGCCTGTGCCTTTGAAAGAAAGACAGAAGAATAGTCACTTCAAGTTCCGACGTGCCACAGTGAAAAACCGTAACGAGCTCCTCAGAAGACAGGCATGAGACATGACTGTTAGCGTAACTTTTGTCATCCAAGACTTCCCCAGAGCAGAGAAACTATGCCACATTCTTTGCAGTCTTCAACATGTCATCAATGACGATGAACATCTTGCCAGGGCCATCACTATGCCTCCAGTTCTTGCCTTCAAACCACCAAACCTCAAACAGACCATCACTCGCAGCAAACTACCCAGCCTTCAAGAGAACAGTGACCACAAGACCATACAACACTGGCACATCAACCTCTGCAAGATATGCCAGATCATTGACATGGATTCTACTATCATATGCAGGATCACCTTCCACCACATATATGGTAGGTACTCATGTGACTCAGCCAATGTCGTCTACCACATATGCTGCAGGAAAGAATGCCCAAAGGCATGGCATATTGGCTAGTCCATGCAGATGCTATAGTAATGAATGAATACCACACAACAATTGCTAGACAAGAATATTCCCTTCCAGCTGGGGAACACTTCAGCAGTCAAGGACATTCAGCCTCCAATCTTCAAGTAAGCGTCCTCCGAGGCAGCCCGCAGGATACATAACAATGCATAACTGCCCAGCAGAAACTGACAACTAAGTTGCATACCCTCGAAGAAGCCTCCACCATGATCTTGGGTAACAAAGTGTGGAGCTGGATGAGCACAGCAGGCCAAGCAGCATCTTAGGAGCACAAAAGCTGACGTTTCGGGCTTAGACCCTCCATCAGAGAGGGGGATGGGGAGAGGATTCTGAAATAAACAGGGAGAGAGGGGCAAGCAGATAGAAGATGGATAGAGGAGAAGATAGGTGGAGAGGAGAGTATAGGTGGGGAGGTGATAGGTCAGTCCGGGGAGGATGGACAGGTCAAGGGGGCGGGATGAGGTTAGTGGGTAGGAAATGGAGGTGCGGCTTGAGGTGGGAGGAGGGGAAAGGTGAGAGGCAGAACAGGTAAGGGAGGCAGGGAGGAGCTGAGCTGGTTTTGGGATGGAGTACGGGGAGGGGAGATTTTGAAGCTTGTGAAACCCACATTGATACCATTGGGCTGCAGGGTTCCCAAGCGGAATATGAGTTGCTGTTCCTGCAACCTTCGGGTGGCATCATTGTGGCACTGTAGGAGGCCCAGGATGGATATGTCATCTAAGGAATGGGAGGAGGAGTTGAAATGGTTCGCGACTGGGAGGTGCAGTTGTTTATTGCGAATCAAGCGTAGATGTTCTGCAATGTGGTCCCCAAGGCTTCACTTGGTTTCCCCCAATGTGGAGGAGGCCACAACAGGTACTGCGGATGCAGTATTTCAGATTGGCAAATGTGCATTTGCAGAACAACTATGCTCCTAAGATGCTGCTTGGCCTGCTGTGTTCATCGCTCCACGCTTTGTTATCTCAGATTCTCCAGCATCTGCAGTTCCCGTTGTCTCTGATACAATTTTAACCGTGATCTTGGGTTCATGTCATGTTACTTGTGATCCCACCACACTGTTATGTCTTTGTAAAATCTTCCTTACTGTTCTGTTTTGACAAAAATGCCCTGATAAATTGTTATGGCCTCTCTTCTTTAATTAGTTTGTACAGTTTTGGATTACTTATTACTTTTGGTATGAAGCTTGTCATGTGACTCTGACAGCTATCATGTTATTCCAGCCATTTGGTTTGTCTCCAGCACGACCTTGTTTTTTTCATTTTTTGTAATAGTCTATCTGTGTTAATTAAGCGGATTGTAGGTCATCCCTTCACTTGCTATTCAGCTACTGACACTTTACTGGCACCATTTGACACTTCTGATCACCTGCAAGAACTTTCTGTGAAGCTGCTCACAGCATTTGTACAATTGTTTGACACCCTTAATTACCTCGAAATTTCTTGCAATGGTCTCTCTGCCTATAAACACACTTCTGTCCACTTCACATGGCAAAGGAGCAGTGCCTTGAGAGCTTGTGACTTCAAACAAACCTGTCGGACTGTAACCTGGTGTCTGATGGTTTCTGACCTTGTCCAATACAACACCAGCACCGCCACATCATCGCCCCCTGTCGGCAGCTCCCAGTTACTGCAGGACGGGCATCTACCATCTGCCAATCACAAAGCTCCTATTTGCAACTGGCGAGCTACCAATCGACAATCGTCTTCTGACCACGTTCTCCACCAGTCAACATTGGAGGAAACTATTGCTGCACGTGTCCGGAGGGGGGCGGTGGGAATTGATGTGTAGTGGACCGTTTGAAATGTTTCAGTGAACGGGAGCTCGGTTCACTTGTTCTGATTTTTGAGCCTGTTTTTGTTTTGCTTTGTTTCACTTGTACTCAAGAGTGTATTAGCGTTGAGCGAGGTTCCGCCGGTGACGGCGTTGAACGCTCTCCCGCGGCTGTGCTGGTGGTTCCGGCCAGAGGAGCAGCGGGGCCGGAGGAGGCGGCCATGGAACGCGCGAGGAGAGGTCAGAGTTCAGTTGGGGGTTAAGGGGCTAAATCGGCGAGAAGGGGGGGCACATAAGGGAGGGGGGTAAATCGGTGAAGGGGGGGACACTGGGGAGGGGGGTAAATCGGTGAGGAGGGGAGACACTGGGGAGGGGGTTAAATCGGTGAGGAGGGGGAGACAGTGGGGAGGGGGGTAAATCGGTGAGGAGGGGGAGACAGTGGGGAGGGGGGTAAATCGGTGAGGAGGGGGGTAAATCGGTGAGGAGGGGGAGACAGTGGGGAGGGGTGTAAATCGGTGGGGAGGGGGGTAAATCGGTGAGGAGGGGGGTAAATCGGTGAGGAGGGGGGACACTGGGGAGGGGGGTAAATCGGTGAGGAGGGGAGACAATGGGGAGGGGGTAAATCGGTGAGGAGGGGAGACGATGGGGAGGGGGTAAATCGGTGAGGAGGGGGGACAATGGGGAGGGGGTAAATCGGTGAGGAGGGGGGGACACTGGGGAGGGGGGTAAATCGGTGAGGAGGGGGGTAAATTGGTGAGGAGGGGAGACGGTGGGGAGGGGGGTAAATCGGTGAGGATTCATGGAGGGACGAAGGGTGGAGTGGAAGTTGTCTGTCCCAACAGCAGAGGACAAGTGCCGTTCGTGAAGGTCCAGGGGAGTATGAGATAATGCGTCTGTGAGGAAATGGAGTGGAGGGATGGCCTGAGGGAAGTGATGCTCAATAAGTGCCCAGAGAGAGGAGGATCCATAAGGGACTGGGGACATAGGGGATAGGTCGTTGATGGTCTAGTGAGAATGTCTTTGTTATTGAGTGTATCAGGTGCAGGATTTAGGGAAGTTAGTTCTGAGCCATCTGACACAACAACATCAATCATGTCTTCGGAGAATCTGAGATGACAAGGTGTAAAGCTGGATGAACACAGCAGGCCAAGCAGCATCAGAGGAGCAGGAAAGCTGACATTTCAGGCTTTGACCCATGTCTTTGACTATTTTCCACTTTCTTTTTCCCACCTATTGCTTTTCTTCTGTCTCTCACCCTCACTTCTTCCCTCATCTTGTTTCGTTATGAGTGACTAGTCTAAATTTACACAAATTTTCATTGCTCTTGCAGATTTGAGTGAGATTCACTCCAGGCTATTTGATCATAGACCCATCATCCAGGCAGACATTCGCTATTTCATCAAAGAGTTTGAGGTCAGTATACCCATTGAATATTAAGTGAACAATGTGCACAAACTAGAATGAACTTCTCTGGCACTATTTCCTCACCCTACAGGTAATTTTTCTTTTGCTGTGTTTATGCTCTTCTGTCTTTGTTACTTCTAAAAAAAATTCACTTGATGTTAACCTGCAGACAGTACGTAAAAGAAAAATGCTGTTGTTGAAGTTAAAGAAAGTAAAATGTTGGAAAAACTCAGTAGAGCTGGAGGGAGAAACAGTCACTGTTTCATGGCAAATAAGACTGTCTGGTTTGGAACTGGAGAGGTGGCAATACGTTGCATGCTATGCTGTCGAAACAAGGTTTGAGAGGCAAGTGGAAGGAAAATTGAAGATCAAAGGTGCTATAGAACAAAAGGCAAAGCATGTGGCATTTGACATGCATTCAAATACTACTGTTGCCCCAATGAGGTATTCTGGTTTGGGTGGTTCACCTCCACCATCCTCCTTTTCAGTGCTGAGTCTCTGCTGTATCACTGCTGAGAGGTCCTATGGCATGGTGCCTGTCTTCTGATTAATTTGGAATCCCTTAACATAGGCAGTGAGTTTTGGAATTTGCTCTTAGATACTGCTGTCCCTTATGGAAAGCATCTTTGGTTTTAAGGATGTTATCTATTTCTGGAGTAATGCATTGCAGGGTAAGCCACTTGGGTTCATAATTGTTTAGAGAAGTGAATTTCTGTAGCATTTTAACCTTTGCGTAATGGCGCAAAATTGATTCGAGCTGGTTCTCTCTTGCGTTTTGTATTATTTGGGGCATGAATGTAGAAGGGTTAATTAAGGAATTTTTGCACTAAGGCAGCTTTTTGTTTTCTTTATTCTGTCATGTGATGAGGGCATGCTGGAAGGGCTAACACTTGTTGTCCATCCCTAATTATCCTTGAACCAAGTAGCTCCCAAGACAATTTCAGATGACAAATCATCCACATTACAGAGAGTCTAGAATTGTATTTTTGCCAAACCAGGTAAGGGCAGCAGATATCCTCTCTAAAAGCCATTAGTGAAATAGATGAGTTTTTCCAATAATTGAGATTCTTACAGTCTCCAAGACTGAATTTGCTTTATATTTCTTAATTGATATTACATTCTACCAGCTGGGATTTCAACCCATGCCCCAAAAGTATTAGGCTGATGCCTCTGGATGACTAATCATGTGTAAAAACAGTTTGAACACCGTGATCAGCATAAAACAGGGAGCACTGTCTTGGTTCCTTATAATTAGTAACCACTTAAATTTAAAGAGTTGGGACTGTATCACAGAAACTTCTCTGCTCCAATCCACTACCCATTGTATTATTTAATGTACTCAACCCTACAGACTGCATGTACCAGGTTCCAATTCAGGGCCTGTGGTGATTTCAAATGGATAGTTGGAAGGATATCAACCCTGCTGAGATAGGGAAGTGCAAAGGCAGTTGTGGTTTGTGTTCCCAAATTATTCTCATGCTTTCCTTTGGGAATTGTGTCAACGATGATATCTTTTGGATAGTTTGTCATATTTGCAATGCTGTCAGTGGTGGAACAGCCTTCCAGCAGTGGCCATTTGCACATATTCCTCCATTTCAAAAAAAAACAACTTTGACATGGTACCAGTGAGTTATTTGGTGACCATGGTAGGAATGTTTTTTGGAAGCAATGGCATGGTATTTGGAGGAAAAGGAACAATAACAAAAATTTTTTTTTGTCATCTTAATACAAAATTAATTTTGTATTTATCATGGGTAAGAGCCTAAAACTGAGAGCGCTTAATCCTGGAATAGATTTGTTTTTCTAAATGAAAGCATGGGAACAAATATTAAACATAGAATTGCAAAGCATACTGGGAGGCCATAAAATACTTATACCAGCCTTTTGAAACAGTTAATTAATTAATTAAACTTACACCCCCCCCCCCCACCTTTTCAGAATTCCTGTGTAATTTTTTTGCTTTCAAGTATTTATCAAATGCTCTTACATGTACTACTATTGAATTGATATCACTGCCCATTCAGCATGTGTAGTATAAATTCCTATCTGCATTTTTAAGAAGGATCAATTCCATTATGTTACTTCAGACTCAAGCCAGCCAACTTCTATCTGTGTTCTCAGGTTGCCCACCCTTCTGTCACTGGAATAACATTCACTGTTATTCGAGAAGAATGGCCACAATCTGTTTGATCATTTGTAAATGTGACATTGCTGTACCTTTCTTTTCATTTGTGAAACCTCTTTTTTTTAAACCTAATGGTTTTACTCGATATTCCTTTCTGATAGTGCTGTGAATTCCAATATCGTTGTAGCTTATCTATATAATATTAACATCATGCAGAATATTGCTTGCTGTTTAGAACTGATAAAAATATGAAATGTCAATGGCTGACATCTTTTTTTTTATTTACCTTGAAAGGAGAAGCGTGGATTTCGAGAACAAAGAGGATTGGCAGGTGTGAACAATCTGATCATCGAGCTCAATGACCGGGTCCTTCCTCAAACTTGTGAATCAATGAACAGCAATCTTCCAAGTGTTCTTGCTAAATGTGAGTTTACTATGTATTTTATAACTTCAACATTGTTTCTAGAAAAACTAAGAACAGTTTCCAGAGACATAAGAGCAAATGTTTGACTTAATTGGGCAAAGAACTGTAGGTGGATGGAGGTATGCTTGCTGATGAAGGGAATTTTTTTTCTAATGCAGTAAGTTTTAATAGCCTGGAATGCTTTACGTGGTGGTGTGGTGGAAGCAGATGGTACAATTAGCTTCACAAGGCAACTGGATACGTTCTTATAAAAGAATTTTAAGGACTATGGAGAAAGAACACAAGGCATGGGATTATGAGGGGAAAGTATTTACTATGGGACTGATTTGACAGCTTTTAGAGAGCCGGTGTGAGCTCACTGTGCTGATTTGGTTTTTCTTTTCTAGTTTATGAATTACAGCTTCAGCAGTGTTTTCGTAGGGGGAGGAAGGGTCACCGGACCCAAAACATTAACTCTGTATTTTCCTTTACAGATGCTGCCAGACCTGCTGGGCTTTTCCAGCAACTTTGTTTTTGTTCCTGATTTACAGCATCCACAGTTCTTTCTGTTTTTGTGTTTGTAGGGGGAGTGAATGTAATGGAGAAATTGTTGAACTTTGTGTTAGCTTCAATAATGAAAGTGTAATTCTAACATGGAAATTTCAGTGTTGATGTCATGCCAGGTACATAGGCAGTGCATCCCAATGATGGCAGATCATGACAAACAGCATGTTCCCTTAGCTTTTTGGAGTACTGACCATACTCAACTGTCGTGTGCCTGCAAAACTCGGAATGTAATGGCAATTATTAGATGTTACTCTGCAATTAGATACTTGCTGAATAATCTTTAATGTGGCTCACTTGCACTTGCTCAAAGCTACATATGGTCATATTCAGGCACCTGTACTCTGTAGGCAAAAAGAACATGTCCAGGCATTATGCTTTTCTAAAAATTTTCTTAAATGCTCAGAAAGAATATACATTTTCCAAGAAACAACTCAACCAATCACCAGTTTTTCCTGAGCAGTAAATTGGTGCTCCCTTTAAAATTTGACATTGTTGTGTCAGTCAATATAAGTGCAAGATGAAAAGCTTCAACTGCTTGTTTCATCTTGTTTCAATCGTGACTTTTTTCCTTTTCTTTGTGGCTGATATTTAGCGTGAATTCTTTGCAAAACTTCAGGTCTAGGCGAGAGTCTGGAACACATTCTTCTTAGCAACAATGTGCATTTAGACACTGTTTCATAGTTCCCATCTGTGCTAGCGTTTTTCAAACAGCCTACAACTTAAAAAAAAATCCTCCTTTACTGGCAAAGGCTAGTAGCCTCTGAATACGTGGACATGCAGTGATCCAGAACAAACCATAGTGTAGCAAATGTTACTGTTAATATGTGTGGCTACTTTACAATCTTAAAGGGAACATTTGTTTTTCTTTGTTGAGAATTACATGAGAACATTGCTCAGAAATATGCAGAATGTTACCGGAGAATTTGTTTCGTGGACATTTTTCGAGTACTTCCATTCTACTGACAGACTGCAGTAAATTGGATCTGCAAATTTACACTTTTAGCTGTGCTGAATGGCTGCACAGAATCGAATAGCTCCACCGAATCTCCCTTGTGTTCGATAAGAATTGCCCCCTTCTTTCCTTATCCCCTCATCTCTACTTGAACATCTCTGTTGATGATGTGAATTGAAGAGAAGTATATTCCACATTGGCTGACTGTTTGGAATGGGCGACTCAGTGCTGTTATTGCAGTCTCCAATCTGTAATTGGTTAATAGGTTATGCCACCTGTCAAGGTGGAGTCTCTGAGTTTGGGTGTTTTCCTAGGAGCAATCTGGACAGGGATGGGGATGTGTTGGTATGGATAGCTTGATACTGCCAAAGAAGTAAAAATGGAGAGCAGATTTGATGGAGGTGGTCAGTCAAAGTGCGAAAAATAAATATTCTCAGCAATCTTCAATCAGAAGTGCTGTGTGGGTGATCCATCTTGGTCTCTTCACCATTTTCAGTGATCCCCGGCATCACGGAAACCAGTATTTAGCCAATTTGAGTCACTTCCCATGATATTAAGAAACTCTTGGAGGCACCGATGGTGCAAAGGCTATGGCCCTGACAACATGCCAGCTATTAGTACTGAAGACTTCTGTTCCCCTAGGCCAAGCTGTAGTTACAACACTGGCATCTACCTGACAATGTGGAAAATTGCCTAGCTATGTCCTGTGTACAAAAAGCAGGACAGATTCAACATGGCCAATTACTGCCCCATTTGTTTGCTCTGATTCATCAGTAAAGTGATGGAAGTGGTCGTCAACAGCGCTATCAAGCAGCGCCTGCTCGGTGTTGTCCAGTTTGGATTCCAGCAAGGCCACCCAGCTGCTGCCCTCATTACAGCCTTGGTCTAAACATGGACAAAAGAGCTGAATTCTGGAGGTGAGGTGAGAGTGACAGCCCTTGACATCAAGGCCACATTTGATTTGAATGCGATGTTAAGAAGCCTTAACAAAACTGGAATCATCGGATATCAGGGGCCACACCATTTAGTTGGAGTCATACCCGATGTAGAGAGATGGTTCTGGTTGTTGGAGGTGAGTCATCTCAGCTCCAGGATATCTCTGCAGGAGTTCCTCCAGCAGTTGAGTTCTTAGGCTTGACCATCTTCAGCTGCTTCATCAGTGACTTTCCCTCCAATAAAAATGTCAGAAGCGGGATGTTTGCTGATGATTGATCAATATTCAGCACCATTTGTGAACCCTCAGATACAGAATCAATCCATGTTCAAATTCAAAAAGATCTGGGTGATAACCAGGCTAGAGCTGACAAGTGGCAAGTAACAGTCACTCCACACAAATGCCGGACAATGACTATCTCCAATTAGTGACCATCAAAACATTGCCCCTTGATATTCAATGGTGTTACCATCACTGAATCCCTCCCTATCAATATCCTGGGGGTTACTATTGACCAGAAACTCAACTGGATTTGTCACGTGAACAGAGTGACTACGCAAGTAGTTCAGAGCTTAAGAATAATGTGGCGAGTAACTCATCTCCTGAATCCCCAAAGCCTGTCCATCATCTACAAAGCACAAGTCAGCAGTGTGATGGAATACTCCACACTTGCCTGGATATGTGCAGTTCCAACAATACTCAAGAATTGATTATCAAAGATTATCAAGAATACACCATCCAGGACAAAGCAGCCTGCTTGATTGGCACTACATCCACTCTCTCCACTACTGATGCTCAGTAGCAGCAGTGTGTATTATCTACAAGATGCACTGCAGAAATTGACCAAAGATCCTTAGTCAATACCTTCCAAACCCACATTTCCATTTAGAAGGACGAGAGCAGCAGATACATGGGAACACCATCACCTGCAATTTTCTCTCCAAACCACTCAGCATCCTGATTTAGAAATTGACCATCGTTCCTTCATTGTCACTGGGTCAGCCTCCTAGAACTCCCTCCCTAATAGCACTGTGGGTCAACCTATAGCGCAGGGATGTTTCATGAAGGCAGCTCAGCACGACTTTCACAAGGGCATCTAGGGGCAGGCAATAAATGCTAGCCAGCCAGCATTGAGGAATCTAAATAGAGTCGATGGGAACAGTTTCTTCCCAATGATGGAAGGTCAGGAGCAAGAAGACATAGGTTTAAGATGAGCAGCAATAAAAATATATAGTAATATGCATAGTGTATGATTAAGGTCTGGAATGTACTGCCTGAGAGTGTGGTGAAGACAGGTTTGATCAGGGCTTTTGGAAGGGAATTAAATAAACTGACGAGAAATGGTTTGCAGGCCTGCTGAACAAAGGTGGAGGAATCAGACCAGTTGGATTACTTTATGATGAGGCATGAGCTGATATGCTACTGTCTGTTATGAATGGATCACAACTGATACAACTTTTCTTTCCATTTCAAGACTGGAGGGAGGGCAAATGCAATAGACATTTGTATTCACGTGTTTGTAGCCCAGGGCTCCATTTCTAAACAATGTGTAAATGTCAGAAGAATGGGCTGTGATTAAGTGGCATATAAATATTTCAATCTTTTTTATAAATTATACTTTATTCATAAAATTTGTAAATGTGAATTGTATGACAGCTCACGTTTTACATAATTTACCATACTGATCCATTTATTTCAATGGTATGTGCCACCTTTCAGTGCCTCCTGCATGTATGATTGCAAGTTATATTTACAATATACATTCACATTTATTGGGAATGGGCAATAAATGCTGATCCTGCCAACAATATCTGCATTCCATAAACAAAGTTTTAAGAATTAGTCGATTTGAACCTTAAAAACCAAAAGAACTATAGATGCTGTAAATCAGAAACAAAAACTGAAGTTGCTGGGAAAGGTCAGCACGTCTGGCAGCATGTGAAAAGGAATCAGTTAACATTTCTGGTCCAGTGAGGGAGGGCCACCTGTCCCGAAATGTTAACATTCATAGATGCTGCTTGACCTGCCCTATCTGGTACATGCAATCTAAGGAATTTCGTATTGCAGGCCCTTAAGTTTGAGGGCAGTGAGACAGAGAAACTGCACTTGCTAGAATCCAAGGTAGACAAACAGGAGACTGGAAGAACACAGCAGGCCATGCAGCATCAGTCAACATTTCGGGTATTACCCTTCTTCAGGACTGGATGTGGGGATCAGAAGAGCTGCCAGTAACGTGAAGCCGGTGGGGAAGGGGTGGAAGTGGCTTGGTGATAGATGGACACTGAGTGGTGGTGATTAGCGGATGTTGGTAGTAGGTAGGACCTGGTTGGCCGATAGCAGGGATGAATTCAGTTGGTGGCTGGAAAAGAGGGTCAGAAGGTGGAAGGGAAGGGAGGAGATAGGGCTGGGAAGGGACCAAGGGAATGGGTGAGAAAGTTATTTGAAATTGGAGAACTCAAATGTTGAGTTCTCCAGGCTATAGGGTGCACAGGTGGAAAATAAGGTGTCGTTCAGATTTGTGTTCTGCATTGTTGTGAAACTGGAGGAGGCTAAGGATGGACGTGTTGGAGGGGGAGGGGATGGGGAGTGGGTGGTGACCTGGAGGTTAGGTTGGCCATTACAAGCCAGGCGGAAATGTTTGGTTTTGTAGCAACTGCTGCAAGCTTTATTGCATCCCTCAGGACATAGTCCTGGACTTTGGAATGTGTCACTCTGTCATGGAAAGCTCTTTACAGTGAATGAGCAAAGAGTTTTCTGCCAGACAAATACCCTGATTTTAGAAAAGGGCAGCTTTCACTCCTGAACAATTGCAGCAACTGTTATAGAGCATGTATTGATGCACATCAGTGTACAAAATAATCACAATTATTACAATGCAGAAAAAGGCCCATTCAGCCTATAATGCCTGCATTAGCTCTTTAATCTAGTGCCAATTTCTTGCCTTTTCCCCATATCCCTGCATATCATTACTGTCGAAACGAAAAACCCCATGTCCTCTTGACTGCTGCAATAAAACCTGCATCACCGCATTCCCAAGAGTGTATTCTAACAAACAACTTGCTCTGTGAAAAAATTTTTTCTCACCTAATTCTTGCTATGTTTGCGCATCACTTTAAATCTATGCCCTCTCACTCTTTTCTATTATAAGCAGAAACAGCTTCATCCTATCTGCCCAGCCTAGCCTGCTCATGATTTGAAATCCTCATTAAGACCTTCTCTCTCCAGGGAGAACAGTCTCAATTTATTAAATCAGTCCTTGTAGCTGAAGTTTTTCATACCTAGAATTATTCTAGTAAAATGGCTCTGCACACACTCTTCAACAGATTCCCATCTTTCCTATAATGTGGTGTCCACAATTGTATGCAGTATTCCAGCAGAAATGTAACAGGTGTCTTGTACAAGTTAAGCTGTGTGCTTATGAGTAAAGCTGAGTACACTGATTTATTTACTGCTGTCTCCACCTGTCCTGCCAAGTTCCATGATCTGTTCACACAATCTTAAATTGTGTAGTTTTCAGTGACTGATTTAGTTTTCTAATACAGATCTCACTCCTATTATTATCTTGAGTGCTCACTGTTCACAGTTTGGGATTTCTTTCCAGTGGAAGCGGCAAAGCAAATTACCAACAGGATCCAGCAGAGGGAGCAGGAAGCAGATCAGGTTAGTTGTATTGTTTATGTATTCAAAAGTAAATCCTTTCCACATCCAAATGTTTTTTCAGAATTAGGATGTTGAACTCCATATATAGTTCGCAAGATGGCTGTGCTTAATTTTCACAGTTATGTACTCTTCTTTTCCTGACTTATCGTAATTATATCTGCATTCTGAATAAAGCCCAGTGATTGTCTTCGTGATGGTGACCTGCCTGAATGTAGGTCTTAGGCTAATTTCTCCAGGGTTGCAGCCTGTGCTTTTCTATTTGGTTACTTGTAAGAGTTTCCCATTTTCAATTTCAGGAAGCAGTATGACAATGAATACAAAAAATGTTGAGCTTCTTACGACCAGCTGATGAAGTAAGATACCCAAAGTCAATGTTTAGTCTGTTTTTGACTTATACACACAAAGTAAGAATTACAAATAACCCTTTAACCCATGACCACCGTCAATAAGAGACTGGTAATACTCTTTTGAAAGTACAATTATTTACTAGACAAATAAAATAAAGAACAATCACTTAAAAAAATACTGTAATACAAATACAAATACTAGGGCGACACAGTGGCTCAGTGGTTACCTCATGGCATCAGGGACTGAGGTTCAATTCCAGCCTCAGGCATTGTCTGTGTGGAGTTTGCACGTTCTCCCCATGTCTGCATGGGTTTCCTCCCGCAGGTTAGGTGAATTGGCCACGCTGAATTGCCCATTGGGATGTGTAGATTAGGTGGGTTGACGGGGGATGAGCCTGGGTGGGATGCTTTGAGGTTCGACATGGGCTTGTTGGGCCGAAGGGCCCGTTTCCACACTGTAGGGATTTTATGATGATGTAACAAAAGCTTTAATGGAGCATAGCCAATTAAATTTAATGGAGTACGTGTTCCCAGTGGCTGCCTTGATCCATGTGCAGTTGCACCTATGACATCACATCAGTAAGACTTTTTTTTTAAGCAGTTCCTACGTCTGCGGAACAGACACTATGACCAGCTGAGAACTACAGCTCAGCCCTTGAGGATGCATTGGATTAGACACTGTACTGACAACAAATTCCCTACTGCAGCACTACGTTTTGCACATGCGCACTCAGTGCTCCATCTAACCAGTGATGTTGGCATTAAATGCAGCTTACATTATAAAATCATTTCCAGATTAAGGTTGAGCTACAGACCATGTAGCACCCAACAGTTGTGGAAGTCCCTGAATGTACTGGCGGACAAGGCATTGACTGGAATGTAGCTGCAAAAGAAAGTCAGGCAGTCTGACTCTTCAATACTATTTTGAAAACCTACAAAAAAATTCATTTGAAATAACTCATGAGCAACTCTTTTTAAAAGGAATACTTTACAAACCTACAGTGGAAGCTTTTCAAATTAATATGGCATGTTGATGGTAGATGATACATTACCTCCAGTTATTCTAGATGGGCAAGGTATCTCATGTTCTAAAAAGAGCCATTTAGGACTTGAAACAGTAACTGCTTCTCTCTCCACTGATGCTGCCAGACGTACTGAGCTTTCGAGCGTTTTCTATTTTTGTTTAAAGTATCTCAGAAGTTTGAATACCAAGTGAAGCTATTTCGCTACTTCGCAGTAACAGCACAAATGAAACTCAACACGAGCAAAAAGACATCCTGCCTGTCCCTCAAACTACTGATGTGGTATATGAATTTCGGTGTTAGTGTGATGCCAGGTTACTGATGATCAAATCAAACAACATTTCCTTTCTGCCATTTGCAATAATCAAGACATTGCCTGTACCCAACCAGTGTGGCTTGGACACTGTGCTGAAGTTTTATCAACATTGGACGTAATTCTCCAGTTGGGCTGTATAATCTGATTGTGTGAGGACTTACAGTATCAACCAACTTAAGATTCTCCATTGGGCTCACGTGTGCAGTTGCATCTACTGAATGCTGTATATACTTGTACACACGGCATAACAAAACCTGGCAGCCAACTGTCAGTCAGCTTAGTCAATTAAACAAACTAATGCCGTTAAAGGCAGATAAATTCCCTCGTCCTGACGTCTTGCATCCTAGGATCCTAAAAAAAAAATAGCTGCAGAGGTAGTGGATGCATTTCTAAAAATCTCAGGATTCTGGAGAAGTATCCGAGGATTGGAAAATTGCTAATGTGACCTTCTGATGCAAAAATGGAAGGAGGCAAAAATCAGGCAACTACAGACCAATTAGCATGACATCTATTATTGAAAAAGTATTGGAATCAATTATTAAAGAATTGATAACAGAATATTTGGAAAATCATAATCTAATCAAGCAGCATCAGCATGACCTCATGATTGGGAAATCACACCTGACTAATTTATTATTTTGAGGAAGTCTCAACCAGAGTGGTTAGAGGGGTACCAGTAGATGTGTTGAATTTGTATTTCCAGAAGGCATTCAATAAGGTGCCACTGAAAAGGTTAAATCATAGGCTAGGAGCCTGTAGGTTGGAGGTAGCATATTAGTGTGGGTAGAGAATTGGCTAATGGACAGAAAACAGCAACTTGGAGTTAAATGGTTCTTTTTTAGCATGGCGACTGCAACCAGTAAGGGGTTCCACAGAAATCAGTGCTGGGACCGCAGTGGTTTAGAATTTACATTAAAGATTTGGAGGAGGGAAGTTCATGTACTGTAGCCAAATTTGCAGAGATGTCATTGAAATGGGTAGAAAGGCAGGCTGTGAGAGGGATTCACGAGTTAAGAGATGGTGATATGTTAAATAAGTAGGAGATAAGTTGGCAAATGGAGTATGATGTGAGAAAATGTGAAATTGTACATTTTGGAAGTAAGGACAAAAGAATAGAGTATTATTTAAATTCAGAAAAACTGCAGAAAGCCACGGCTCAAAACAATTTGGTGCTGCATGTGCATTAAACACAAAGTTGGCACACAGGTGCAGCATGTAGTCAGGAGAGCTAATGAAATGTTAATCCTTATTTCAGTAGGGTTGAAGGATAAGAGTAGGGAATTCTTGCAGCAACTACAAGGTGCTGGTGAGACCACATCTGGAGTACCATGAGCAGTTTTGGTCCCCTTATTTAAGGAAATATATCACTTCATTGGGGAAAGTTCAGAAAGGATGATTCCCAGCATGGAGAGATTGTCTTATAAGCAAAGGCTAAACCATTTGGAATTGTACTCACTAGAATTTAGAAGAATGCAACCTGATTTTATTGAAACATGTAGGATTCTTAAGGGGCTTTACAGGGTTAATGGTGTGAGGATGATTTCCTTCATGGAAGTGTCTAGGACCAGAAGGTCGGGTCTCAGAATAAAGGAGTGCCAATTTAAGAGGTGAGGAGGAATTTCTTCTCTAAGTTGAATCTTTTGTGCCCCGAAACTCATGTCTCACAAACTTGATTGAATTTTTTGAGGAAGTTACCAAAAGGATTGGTGGTAGAGCAGTAGACTTCGTTTATTTGGATTTTAGTGAAGCCTTTGACAAGGTTCTGCAAAGTAGACTAATTAGTAAAGTTGGGTCACGTGGAATTCAGAGTGACAACCGGATACATAATTGGCTTAACAGCAGCAGACGGAGAGATGGCAAAGTGTTCTTTTTGGACAGAAGGCATGTGACCAGCTGTGTTCCAAAGGGATCAGTTCTGGGACCTCTTTTGTTTGTTATTTATACAAATGATTTTGATGAGAATATAGAAGGCATGATTAATAAGTTTGTGAATGACATCAAAATTGGTACTGTAGTAGAACGTGAAGAATGTTTTCTAAAATTACAGTGGGATCTTGATCAAATGGGTCAATGGGTTGAAAAATGGCAGATGGAGTTCAATTTGGATAAATGCAAGAAATACAATTAATATACAGGGCTCATACAGTTAAGGGTAGGGCCTGGGTGGTATTGTAGAACAAAGGGACCTGGGATGCTGGTACATAATTCTTCGACATTTGTGTCACCTACAGATTGGGTGGTTAAAAAAAGAGTTTGGTATGCTTACCTTCATTGCTCAGTCCTTTTGAGTATAGGCATTGGGAAGTCATGATGAGGTTGTACAGGACATGGGTGAGTCCTGTTCTAAAATATTGTGTCCAGTTCTGGTTGCCCAGTTATAGTTATAGGAAGGATATTATCAAGCTGGAGAGTGTTCATATGGTATGGAAGGTTTCAGTTAGAACAAAGGCTGGATAGGCTGGGACTTTTTCCTACTGGAGTGTGGGAGGTTGAGAGGCAATCTGATGGAAAGTTATAAAATAATGAGAGGTATAGATAGAGTTAATGGTAGGTGTCTTTTCCTTGGGGTGGAGGATTTCAAGACTGGATGCACATTTTTAAGGTGAGAAAATAGATAAAAAAGACATGAGGCAAATTTTTAACATAGGGTGGTTCACGTGTGGAGTGAACTTCCGGACGAAATAGTGGATGCATGTACAATTACAATGTTTAAAAGACATTTGGATAAGTACATGATTGGGAGAGGTGTGCGAGGAGCAGGTGGGAATAATTTAGTTTGGAATTATGTTCGGCATGGACTGGTCGGACCGAAGGGTCTGTTTCCATGTTGTATGACTTTGATCTCTATAACTGCTTGCCGATCAAGCAGTACTCTCGGCTCAGATAGTATGGTTTTCTGTTTTCTTGCGAATTATCCTAATCGGTGAAAACTGAGAAGCTTTGAGCAAATGTCTTTATTTTTACAGCAGGAAAGTCAATGTATACAATTAACATGAGGCGGATTCCCCATTGCCATCCACGTGTACTTTTTAAAAAGTCATGAGTCCCCTTCCTAATGGATTCTCAACCTGTAAATAGCCGTTATCTCTTGAGGCTCTAATTCTTCTGCTCTTGCCACCAAAATCTCTCATTTCACCTTTGGCCATGGCTCACGGATCTGACCACAGCACATTTTTCAGGGCCTCTGGTGACTTACGAGCAGGAGCCATTCTTGGCTGAAGTCTTGACTGAAGCTGAGATAACAAGATGTGGAGCTGGATGAACACAGCAGACCAAGCAGCATCTTAGGAGCAGGAAAGCTGACGTTTCGGCCTAGACCCAAAACGTCAGCTTTCCTGCTCCTAAGATGCTGCTTGGCCTGCTGTGTTCATCCAGCTCCCCACCTTGTTATCTCTGATTCTCCAGCATCTGCAGTTCCTATTATCTCTTCACTGAAGCCAGCAGGTTTTCTGTATACTGGAATAGATTCTAGAACAGTTATTGAATGCAGTGTTAGTATTTCTGGGAGTGAATCTCCCCTGCTGCTCCAGAAAGGCCCCTGTAGGCTCACAGTGGACAAAGTGAATTACTGGGCAGCTGAGCACTCAGCCGAGTGATAAAAATTGCAAGCTTGCTCTAAAGACCACATTTCCCATTTTCTATTGGTTATATGGAAGAAACCTGGAAGGAATGAACCAGTACTGAGGTCTCCTGAGCCGCCACCATCTTTTTATTATCCAGTTTGAACAGCATTAGTGCGGTACAAATGGAGCATCATCCTCTGAAGAAATTGTTCACACACCAAGAATCACATTGCTATAATGGAATTTTGATATATGGGCAAACCAGTTTCCATTCCAAGAAGACTTGGTTTGTTTACTCATGTGGAACAATCTCACAGCAAGAATGATTTTAAGCACTCAGCTTGACTGAGGCAAATCAAAATTTATCATTCCTCCTGCTCCAAAGAGCATATACTGGGAATCCAATCAATCTGAAGGAATAGCCAAGGAAAGTCCACATTCCATTAAAAAATCAAACAAATTACTGAGAATGTCACTAACACTTTGTATTGTCAGTATCACTAGCTTGATTTTGTTCAATGCCCTCTCTAATTAGGCCAAATCCTTTTCCCTAATGGACATGTGGTGAAAAGATTAATGAACTGGGTATCTCATGCACACCATTAGCAAGTGATTTTCAAACTTGAGCATTTGCTGATTATTTTTAAAAGTAAATCAGTGTTTGCTAAGTTTGAAGTTTTATTTTGTATGTAAAACTTATGCACTTGCTTTGAAAGTGGTTTAAATATATCATGGAGAAAGGTTTCAGGTGGGGAGAGGCTTTTGAGGAAGAGAGGTCTTTAAGTTGAAAGCAGTTCACAGCATGTGCAAGATATTCAGAATACAAGACAGTACAATGGATCAGGAGATATTTGTATTTTGATTTGGCACATTGCTGGTAGTGCCAGTGTCCAATTTTATTTGTATTCTGCTCTGCTATATATACTGCCTAACACAACCTTTTTTATGTATATTACTAAATGCACTTGAGGGACAAAGGCATTGTTGCCTGGTCTAGCATTTATTGCCCGTCCCTACTTGCCATTGAAAAGGTAATGGTGATCTGCCTTCTTGAACTGCTACAGCCAAGTCCTGTAGGTAAACCCACAATGTCATTAGGGAGGGAATACCAGGATTTTGACCCAAATGGTATCAAAATACAGGTAGGGCACTAACTTTGTCTTCCATTTATATGGAGAAGACATAGACCCATAAGTATGATTAAAACATTACAGTTTATTAGTGAAATATTTAGAGTAACAGTAAACTTGGTAAAAATTTTTTTGATGTCTGCAATAATCATATCATGAAGGAATAAACTCATTGCTCATCAAAGAGCAGAGAGGATTTAGGGGGAAACAGGTTTTGACACAGTAAATATGGGAAAACTGTTCCTTGCCAGTTTTCACCAGTTTTTCTCTGTTTTTGTAACATTTTGAGTGGATTTCCTAAGTTCTGGCCTATGGCTTGTGAAAAGAGTTTCTTGTTGGTGGGCTTTGTTATGCAAATGAGAGACGCAAGTACCTTAGTATTGTTAGTTTTATGCACAAGTCCAGTTAAATTTTCAACTTTTTTAGAATCCTGATCTTTGCTGTTGAAGATTTTAGTTATGATACATTATTTATAGAGGTTTTTCCCAATTTTACATGATTGGCAACTTGCATTAAGTACACAGATCTCACTTTCACCAAACACTTAGCATTAGCAGCAAGTTTGGGTGACCCTGCTATTTTGCCTTGACTCTTGATTCATTGGAGCCTGAGTGACTGCCCGTGTTTAACTTGATTGCATTGGCTTCTGGAAAATTGCATTGACAGATGGCAAATAAAAAAAGAACTGCAGAAGCCAAAAATTTGAAACGAAAACAGAACACTTAAACCAGTCAGCTTCTGTGGAGAATACAAGAGTTAATATTTCAACACGGTAATTACTAGAAATCAGAAATTGCTGAAAATGACATAGCAAGTCTATCAGCTTCTACAAGAAGTAAAGATATGTTACAATTTAGATATACTCAGTAACCAGGCCAGCCATATCTTTTGGATGCAAATGGTGAGTGGCCTATGCAATCACACAAATTTCTGTTTTTGTACAGTCAATAGTCCACTCCTGAGATGGCAGAAACTGACCTAAATGAATGTGGTTTACTGTGGAAACTTGAAACTAATAATTCACCATTAGAATGCCTTATTGTGAGGAAGGAAGACGTTCCTTGTACATTTTCTCCACTGTGCCTGAGGGGTGTGCATCAACTTTTCCAGGCATATTGTGTCCTTATTTTAGTTGAAGAAAATTGATTGACTCATCTACCACTGAAATCAAAGATAACATTAAGTCCAGTTCATAATGGGCATAGCTTTATCTGACAAAATGTGCCTCAAAGTATGCCTCGCTTTGCATAACCTATCTAGAAAATAAACTTTCTCAGTCTGGCTTGGTCCATTTAGCTATGCAAGTACCATGTATGATTTTTGTCTTATATATAAAATTTCCATTCTTATTTTCAAGTCCCTCAGGCTGGCTGTGTTTTCAGTTGCCTGGACTCTGAACTCTGGAATTGCCTCCCTAAACCTCTCAGCCTTACTAGTTTGCTTTCCTCTTTAAGATATCACTTACCCTTTTGACCAAGTTTTTGGTCATCTAACCTAATACTTGTGTGTCTCAGTGTCATATTTTGTTTCATTTCTTCCATGCAGCGTCTTGAAATGTTCCTTTCCTTTCAAGATGTTTTATAAATGTAAGTTGTTTTGTTGGTTTTGAATGAGTTACTAATCACGTACACCACATCACAGTGGAATTTTAACCCTCAGTGCTTCTGACAAACAGTTGTGCAGCAGATGGAAACTAGAACATTTACAGAGAATTAGTACAGAAAAATAAGCACAGTGAGAAATAGAAAAGACAAGTATAGGAAAGAGGAAAACTGAATTACAGAGGCAATCCTTACAGATCAGTTAAAACAGGGTCTTTGTGAAAAGTAGCATTAACAATTCAGGTTATGTTTCACTGTTCCTGTAGATTTTAAGTTGAACTTACTTAACCTTTTGAAGCAACGTTGCTTTTAACAGCTGTGTTTCTGAATTGACAGGAAGGCAGACAGAAGGAAAGAGTTGCATATACTTACATGCCTTTTACATCCTGAGGATGTCCCTAAGCATTTCACAGCCAATGAATTAGTTTGAAGTGTTATGACTGTTGTCAAAATAGCACACTTAACTGCATTTTCAGAAAATTAATATGACGGTGTATTTTACAGAGTTTTCTTGATCCAATACTGTAATTTCCCACAAAGTTACAGCAGTACAAGAAACTGCTAGAAAATTGACTTTAATTTTCTGTGGTTCTGTCATTGACATTTGTTAACTTCTGAGCTAAAATCATGGGTACTTGTTGAGTTGCAGAGAATGAACTAAGTTGCAGAGGCCAGTTTAAAATCTGACCTGTCACTATTTTTGCAAAGTGCAGATAAAATAATTGTTTTCAATGAGATTAGATTTCATTGAGCTCTCAGGCTTTTTGAGTGAGATTTATTTCGTAGAAGACTCTTAAACTGACTGCTGTGTTAATGATTGCTACAAAGTAGGTTTTACATAAACAATTCAAGGGCCAATATTAAGGGGCTAATTTTGTTCCCTGAATGAAGAATGGTAAAAAGAATGTGTTTGTAAAAGTTGCTGGCCTGTATCTTTAGAAGGGCTGAGATGTTTACATCTGGTCAAAAACACATTTTCTTCTTGCTGTTTACAGAAAGATCGGCTGCAAGCCATCAGAGAAAGGCGCAAGGCTGAATGGGAAGCCTTTGTAATTGAACAGCGCCGCAAAAGTGCAGAGGTGGAGGAGGAACATGTGAAAACGGTGGAATGGGTGAAAGAACAATATGTGAGAATGGAAGAGGACTTGGCAAAATTCAGGACTTTCTGACTTCACTACACAGTTACTGACCTGTGCACTATGCTGACCAAGGCTGTTGAGTGTGATCATGGCAGTCAATATCTTTTAAACCTACCTGTATATCAGGGTGTGTAAAGAAATATAACGCTTAAAATAATGTCGTCCTCCAGATAGTCTGGATTTTGTCTGCATTGCTGATTCAAAAATGTTCTTTGATTCTGCCAACAGAAGAGATTATATATAATTTTCCATCAAGATACATCTGATTTCAAATATTTACAAATTATCTGAGTCAGAACTGATAGCATTTCTGTAAAATCCTTATCACCAACATCCTGAAGGGCTTTGTAATTATTTTTAAAATGCAGTCACTGTTAACGTGTACATAGCTTGGGATTAAAATTTAACTTCTAATTGCAATAAGATTTTTCAATACTTTAGAGTCTGTTGAATGTCTAAATGTTCTGTTGAATTAAAAATTGAAACTTTACATGATCCTTATTTCCAAGGCATGAGAATGTAAGTGAAATAAAGTGCTTACAAAAGGAATTGCCTGTGTGAATTTATGGTTTATTGTCAAGCCGCATTCTTGGCAGCGTGATGAAATTGTGATTAAAGTGTCGGAGCAGATGGAATAAATATTTTAGATTAGTTTTGATAGCACTGAGCCAAAGCCAAGTTTTTCATCTACCACAGTGTTTTGACAGCCTCATCAATCACCTGCTGGTACCCAGAATAAAAACACTACCAGCACACAGTCACTTGGAGTGTTAGAAGCCCACTGTTATGTAACTTGAGATAAAAGCAAAAGGTTTGGGGTTATTTCACTTTATTGTAGTGCCAGTGTGGGGTGGAGGGAAATGAGAATCCTTATTCTCTCGTTGAGCTTAAAGAGCTCCGCTAGAAATTTTAACATCAAGTTTCACTTTCCTATCTATGTCAAAGTACATGACTAAGATAATTAGGTCATGTTTTCACATGAAAGTTTTAAAAAAAAATCTGAATACAGCAAGGCTGAAATGCTGAAACCCTGACAGTAGGCAAGTTCTACGTAATTTCTTTCAGACTTTCTTTTCAACTTACTCCGTACTTCTAAAATATTATGAAAAATATCTAGTGGTAGCCCTTTTGAGTGTAATTCTTTCAGTCACACACCCATCGAACTGGTTGGGAAGATTCCTGGGGTGATATTTCTTCATTGCTGCAGAGGGTTTCAACAAAAGAGAGTTAATATTGTGTTACTTATTTCCCAAGTGTGGAAATTGAGCTACTGTAACCTAGATTTGGAGATGGCCTTGAATAATCAACAACTCTGACCCAGATGTGATATTTGTATCTGATGGGACCAAGTCCAGGATTTTGTGTCCAATCAAAAAGATGCCAACATTGAATCTATAAGCTTAGGTGATTTCCAGACATTCCTCACTCAATTGGTTTGTGTCTCTGTTTGTAAAAACTAAGATCCTTTGAAATAACTTTTAAAGGATGTGCTTGAAATCTAAACACAACTAGAACTGTTACTTTGACATTTTTTCACTTGTGATGAAGTATCACATGCTCGGAGCAAATCAATGTGTGTTAATCAACTATTAGAATAAACTGCTTAATTTGTGTTTTGAGTTCTGGAGCTTGTAAATAAAATATAAAGTATATAGACATTCACAATGTAATATTCTACTCCTGTCAGTGTTTTGTGAAACCTTGAAGCATTTATACGTGTTCAATCATTTTCTCTTTCCACAAGGCTTATGCCATTAGCCCATTTTGCACCAGAGTTTTTCTGTTTTTTTTTTGCTTAAACTAGTATTTCCATTACATGAAAATTAGTGCTGATATTGCCTGGGTTTGTAATCTTTCAAATTGCAGCATCACACGTATCAAAATACTCTGCTTGTTTCAAAAACCTGTCTAAGTTGACATGTGATGCAATTGTGTTGGATTGATTGGCAGAACTACTTTCTTGATGTTAAGCTACTTTCCTAATAAGATCTAGTTCCGTAGTACTAAGTGCAAATTCCTACAGTAGCGTTAAGTTTGATTTATTTTTCCAGAATAGAACTCTACATTGGTATTATAACATTTACAATAGTTTTCACTTTCAGCTATCAATTAATATTTAACACTTTACCAACAAAGAAGTTGTATCAGAGTTCTTATTGTATAAATTAATGTAATCTAGTTAATAGCAGCCCACATTGATTTATTTTAATTGGAAATTAAGGGCTGCAAGACTTGACTGCTGCCCTTTGGTGAAGGAAAATTCTTTTAATCTCACTCGACCATAATTATTCTCTCTTGTTAGAGAAAGAGAGACATGACCGTCACCGCACCTCAAGCAAGGGAAAAGATTGAGGAGAGTCCCCTTCATGGAAACCCCAGCCAGTGCTGGAGTTGAACCCATACCATTAGTACCACTCTGCTGTCTAGCTAACAAAGCCCTATTTTATTTTTGTAATGTCCCTGCTGCAAACTGTGTTTCTTTTCTGTGAGACTGGGTTTTATTCAGGGTGGGGTGACCACATCCTACATGTTATTTCAGGTCCATGCATTTTTGAATGCAGTGGAAGATAAAGGAAAGGGACCTGAGTGGAGAGCAACTGCAATTTAGGATAGTGAAACATAGAAGTTGATTTGTCTCCAGTTACTGAAGCCGAGGATATCCAGCAGCTTAGATTGTGAACCAAATAAATTATGCAGCTTTCCATGTAGTGACAGCAGTCTTATAAACCAGTTGTGGATTACATGGGCTTATTTTCGAGCTTTACATATGCCTTGTGTTTTCTCTGGCAGTGTTGTCGGTCACAATTAGTGGTCTGATTAGCAAACTAGACACTATTTGTAACATTACAGCACAGCAGAATTGTTACACTGCAGATATCCCATCACCAAGTCACCCCTTATTTACACATTCATGTTACATGATGCAGAGCCAGCTCTGGAATAAACAGAACCTCTGACACTCCTGTTTATATCGGTCAGCCTGGATTCCTTGATTGGACCGGGTTAACAGCCCCAAACAGGGAGCTCATATCCTATGGACCCACCTTAGCTGACCTTATTCTAATCATTACAGAGTCCACTCAGCTTATTGTGTCAGCAGCAACAGTCTGAATGAGTATCTCACCTAATGACATCCCTACACCTTCCCTGGGCTCATTACTGCACTCCCCATCTCCACCACCCAACAACCTGACAAATAACAGTCCGTAATTCCATTTCGAATACTCTGAGGCAGTGTGCTCCGTCCCTTAACCATTCGTTGTGTGAATGTATTGCTTTTGTATGAGAGGATATGAAAGTGCGAAAAGTGTGAATAAACATTAGGTAGTTTTTAAAGCAAATGAAGCTGTGAGCAATCCCGAATCTTGAAACGTTTGTCCGAATTGGGAAGTATGGGGCAATTGGGTTACATTCCCATCAGGATTTAGCTGTGAGAAAGGCCAGGAAAGATGGAGAAAATCAAAGCAGGTTATCCAGCTGGTCATTGGGATCTGGACATAACTGCATCAGTTGGAGATAGCTGTGCAAGTCTGGCACCTATGCTTGGTAGGTGATGTGACCTAAATGATGGGATAAGTCATCATTTAGGAAAAAGATAAAAGATTAGAAAGGAGTATAAATTGCCAATAACAGCAACTTTGTACATTCAGTGGAAACTGAAAGAACAACAAATGAGACAAGGAAGTCATGCGTAATTGACAAAAACTGACAGAGGAAAGAAAGATGCCTAACTTTGATAATAGAATTGTAACAGTAAAAGGGACATTAGCATTCCTGATGATATGTTAATTAACCCTCCCAGTTTTCCTCTTCTTGGCGTTTTGGCATATGCATAAATGTTAATCAGATAGCTCAATATTGTTCAACTGGAAGTATGGTGGGGTAGGGAATGGCCTAATGGAATTATTGCTGGGTTGTTAATCCAGAAACCCAGGTAATATTCTGGGAAAATAAAATGTGAGGCTGGATGAACACAGCAGGCCAAGCTGCTGTGTTCATCCAGCCTCACATTTTATTATCTTGGAATCTCCAGCATCTGCAGTTCCCATTATCTCTGATAATATTCTGGGAACCCAGGTTTGAAGCCTACCATAGTAGATGGTGGAATTTGAACTCAATAAATGTCTGGAATTAAGAGTCTACTGATAACCATGAATCCATTGCTGATTTTTGGGGAAAAAACTATCTGTTTCATAAATGTCTTTTAGGCGAGAAAACTGTCACCCTTACCTGGTCTGGCCGACGCAAGATTCTAGACTTTCAGCAATGTGGTTGAGTCTTAGCTGCCCTCTGGGCAATTAGGGATGGGCAAAAAACATTGTCCGAACCAGAGACACACACGTCCCATTAATAAACAAAGAAAAATGATTGAAGTTTTGCTTGTCATTGTTGGACCACAGAAAGATCGGAAGATGTTTTATTATAATTGCAATGTGCCTTTATTCGGAACTGTTAACTGAGTAAAATCGGGCTTCATAAGGGTGTTAGGCAAACAAACTCTTACACTGAGCCACCTGAGGAAATGTCAGGACAGGTTACCAAAAACCTGGTCAAAGAAATAGGTAGAGGATTTATCTTGATGAATGAAAGAAGGAGAAAACTCCAGAATCTATTCAGGAGTTAAAATGGGGATATGAAAGAGCAGAAATGTCGATAAAACAGAAACCATGGAGAGTGGTAGGGCTATGGTAGTTTCCAGAAACAGTCAGGACTAAGCCCGTTGAATGATTTAAAAGCAAGGATGAAATGTTTAAATTATGGTGCCGACAGACTAAGGGCTTACAAACATAGAAAATAAGAGCAGGAGTAGGCCATTCAACCCTTTGATTGCCTGCTCCACCATTCATTATGATTGTAACTGCTCATTGGTCTGCGAGTTAATGGTTAAACAGAACTTGGCGAGGTTTAGGGAATGAGCAGCAGAATATTGAATGAGCTGAAAGTTTATATTGAGTGAAAGATGGAAAATTAACCAAGAGAACCATGGAAGAGCTGAACCTGGAAGTACCAACAACATGAACATTTCAGCAGCAGATATGCTGATGCGATCACTTGTTGATGAATGTATACATTAATATTGGCAATTGTAATTGGACTTGGGTCAATGTCAAGTCTAGGGTGCATTTTTTAAGATGACAGGAGATGGATTTTAAAAGGACAAGGGGGTAAATTTTCTACACAGAGTGGTTCACGCGAAGTGAAGTTTCTAAGGAATTGATGGATGTGGACATAGTTACAACACATAAAAGACATTTGGATGAGTACATGAACAGGAATGGTTTGGACAGATATGTGCCGGGAGCAGGCAGCTGGGATTATGTTTTGACTGTTTGGACTGAAGGGTCTGTTTCCATGCTGTGTGACTCTTTATTACTGGATCCAGTAAACTGGACTAATGGCTACTGACACAAGTGCATATCCCACCGTGGCAGCTTAATTCAATTAATTGAATAAAAAAATTGTATCAATACCTCTAATCCTGAACTTACTGAGTTCTCATAAAAACCAATAAGGTTCGGCAGTGCCTTGAAAGAAGGGATATAAAGTGTCCCTAACTGTGCTGCACTACATGTGACTCTGGGCCCAAAACAATGGAATCCCCAACCCCCACCACACACCCACCCTCCACCAACCCACCCCAACACACACACACACACAGACACAGACACACACACACTCTCTCTCTCACACACACACACACACACACACACACACACACACACAGACACACACACTCTCACACACACACACAGACACACACACACTCTCACACACACAGACACAAACATACCAAGCAGCATGGCAAGCCACTCAGTTGTAACCAAGAAAGTGGATATCCGTCATTTTCTCAAGGTGAATGAGGGATAGGCAATAAATTTTGGTGCACTAGTGATCCCCCAAAAAAATCAATTAACACTATATGAAGGTTCAACAAGGTATTATTAGCTGCAAACTCCCACCAGTGCACTACTTGCTCCCTCATAATCTATTGTGTTAATTCACCCAGTTCTCTCTCTCTGTGAATTCATCCACTTGCTCTCTCCTTTCTATCTAGCTTCCTTCACCATTTAACTTCTTTGCCCTGCAGTTGCCCTTAGTATAATGGGACTTTGATCAGATGGGCAAATGGGCCAAGGAGTGGCAGATGGGGTTTAATTTAGATAAATGTGAGGCGATGCATTTTGGAAAGGCAAATCAGGACTTATACACTTAATGCAAAGTCCTGGGGAGTGTTGCTGAACAAAGAGACTTTGGGATGCAGGTTCATAGCTCCTTGAAAGTGCAGTTACAGGTAGCCTTGGTGGTGAAGAAGTCTTCAGTATGCTTGCATGGTGCGGTCGTTGCGTTGAGTATAGGAGCTAGGAGATCATGTGGCACCTTTGCAGGACATTGGTTAGGCCACTTTTGGAATACTGCAGGTCTCCCTGTTATAGGAAAGATGTTGTGAAACTTGAAAGGGTGCAGAAAAGATTTTCAAGGATGTTACCAGGATTGAAGGGTTTGAGCTATAGGGAGAAGCTGAATAGGCTGGGGCTATTTTCCCTGGAGCATCAGAGGATGGGGAGTGACCTTATACAAGTTGAAAAATCATGAGAGACAGGGATAGCGTGATTAGCCAAGGGTAGGGGAGTCCAAAACTAAAGGGCATAGGTTTGAAGTGAAAGGGAAAAGATTTAAAATGGAACTGAGGAGCAATTGTTTTCACGTAGGATGGTGCATATATGGAATGAGCTGCTTGAGGAGATGGTGGTGGCTGGTAAAATTGCAACATTGAAAAGACATTTGGATGGGTACATGAATAGGAAATGTTCAGAGGGATACGGGCCAAATGCTGGCAACTGGGGATAGATTCATTTAGGATATTGGGTTGGACCAAAGGGTCTGTTTCCGTGCTATACATCTCTATAATTCTACGACTCTTTGAGCTGTGACTCCGTCACTATATTCCCAAGACCATTCTTCCATCCTGCCCAATGTCTGACTGATGTCCCATTAAATGCCTCAGTCAGTGGGGAGCACATTTCTGGTCACCCTCTCAAGCTATGCTAGCACATTAAAGGCAGGGCCATCAATCAGAACCCTTGCCGTCTCAATTTACAGCTCAGGTGGATCATCAGAGATACCAAAAACACAATAAGCTGAAATTTATTTCATTAAGCTCTTTATGTGACAAATACTCTGCAAGGAGAATTTATGAGGCAATAGCATCTGGTTGCTGGTAAATGACTTAGCACTGATCGCAATGCAGATGTTTTTGTCTCATGAACCACCCTCAGAGTAGTTTTCTTCCCAATTAATTAAAGCAGCACCAGACAGAGCAGTTTATTCAATGACCCTTTAATAACTTAGTGTGGGCTGAGATAGGAGTTATTAAAGTTTCTATGGGACTGTATTAATTTTTTTAAAAATGCTGTCTGACAATATCATTGTTGCCACACATAACCTACTAACTGCAGTCTGGTGTAATGCCCTGCTAATACGAGGCAGGTTAAAACTCTGCATTTTCTAGGCAGGCTTATTGTTTTGTTTCTCCGTCTTTGCTGTTGGAACCATAGCAAAGTAACAACAAAGTGCAAGGGGCCTGATAATAATTCTTTCTCAGTTCTGTGATTTAGTTTTGGTATTTATTTAAGAATTATGCTCCTAATTTTATGTTTCACCCCTTAAAGTACACCTAATTCTATGAATATTTGATCTCTGTGCAGATTAAATAATTTTGGGGACAAAACGTGGCCTCATCATATTCATCTCTTCACCTGAGGCATGTCCGAATGACCCTCTTCTAGCCTAATGTTTCTTATTCGATCCCAAAGTGAGCTCAGGGTAAGTCACATCTTTGTTATCAATATCAAACGTCAGTGGCAACATGCCATTAAATTCTGGTAAAAACACTATGAAACTTATTTTCAAAGGCTATGAAGCCTTGGTAAATATTGTTGTTGACTGAAATGTTACTGATCAAGAATTATTGATCATCAGATTTTCAGTTCCACATCCCTGTAAATTCTTGGTGGGCACTGTTCACATTGTCACAAGGAACAGAAGATATCCACATAATATTTCCTTTATAAGAGATAATGGCAGAAAAAGTTACTGAACGTGAAGCCTGTAGACTTTGTAAGTCAGTATGTCTTCATTTGTTTCGATCCACCCTTCGTGAGCGAGAGGCAGTGTAATATTATTCTCCAAAGCAATGCTAGAAGCATCATGATTCCATTCTTAAGAAGAGTCATTTGATTCAAAATATTAACTTTGTTTCCCTCCCCACAGGCACTGGAAAACCTGCAGAGTTTTTCCAGCACTTTCTGTTTACATTTATTCATTCCAGCATCTGCAGGGTTTTGCTTTCCTGGTTTTATTGAAGATTAAGTGGTGCCTTTACTCCAGACACTAACCACGTGATGTGGGCAATACAAGCGTCTTTATTAACTAAAGGTTAAATTGCACAATAAGTTTTAAAAGGCTCAGTTTTCTCTGGGTTGTCTCTAATATCTTAAAGAGTGAATTGCATTTGCACCTTTCACAATATCAGAATATCCGAAAGTCAATTTTTGCAGCCTATTGAATGTTGTAATGTGTGAAATGTGGCAGCCCAATCTGTAAACAGCAAGCTCCTACGAATACCAATGTGATAATGAGTGGATAATTGGAATTTTGGAATGTTGTTTGGGGCATGAATATTGATAAGGATATTGGGGAGAGGTCACCTGCTTTTCATCAAAAAGCATGCCATGAGATCGTTTAGCTCCACTGGCAGAACTTCAGTTTAATATCTAATCCAAAAGAAAGCAATTCCAGCACCGCTATACTTCCTCAATAGTGGACTGAAGTCACAATTTATAATTTATGCTTAAATCTCTGGAGTGGGATAGTGAGCCCACAACCTTCTTTTGATTCAAAGGCTTGTGTCCAACCAAGTGACACATGGCTAAAGGAGAATGTTCCATAGAAGTGAATGCATCCAAACCTCATGATACAGTCCATATGTGCTGTCCTTGCTGGATTACACCGAGTTTTTTTTAAAGTTATGATGAATTTTGGATGCATTTGGAATATCATCCTTAACAGCCACCTCACATCAATATTTTTATTGACTGGTCAATAACAAAAATGCATTTATTGTTTAATTTTTACCAAATCTGTTGGGATCCGAAGAAGAAACAAGAGCAGAAACCATCTTCTGATGTTCGCCAGCTCAGATTGCAGTAGTAGGATTGAGTGACTGCCTGTATAATGTGCGAATAATGCACAGTATAGATCATTACCAGAGGTAATGGAAATAATCATATAATCTTGTTCTCTTGTTGTCTTATGGCAAGATGAAACCCCAGTAGGATGTTTCTTAAATAAGAAATATTTTCCTTACTGCTGCAGATTCTGTAAACATTCTTTAGCCACACAGCGAAACCAGGAATACAACAAAGGCCACTGCAACAACCCCCTTGCCTGGCAGAACTGTGAGCTACAGCTCCACACAGGCTAAGGATTAAATCCTGGGATGTAGCTGAACTGCATGGGAAGAGTAATTGATGCTAAGTGTGAGGAAGCCCTGATCAGGCGGTACCATGCTCTGGAGAGAACAGAGCTTGAGTGCTGCGTTCAAGTCAGGTTGTGTGAGATAGACGCTTGGGCACTGGAAACAATGCAAACCGAAAACGTCAGCTTTCCTGCTCCTCTAATGCTGCATGGCCTGCTGTGTTCATCCAGCTCTACACCTTGTTATCTCAGATTCTCCAGCCTCGGCAGTTCCCGCTATCTATGAAAAAGATTTGCTTTTCATCTCGGGAGTCGGGGAGAAATATGTGCCCTTATAATTAATGGAATGAAAAAGGAAAAGCTAGGCATCTAAAAAATGTTCAGGAATCCGGGGTGGTCAGTAATGTTGTAATGATAATAATATGTCTTTCTTAATCCATAAGTACCTTGTCATGAATGTGCAGATTAGTGATGTTAGTCGCCATCACCCCTTTTCAATCAATACAAAGCTCAGCAGATTACAAGATGCTTTTTCCACCCTCTACTTCATTGAAATAGGAGCAGAAAATGTCCATTATTGCTCCACCATTAACCAACAGAGTTCCACTGTTCACAAAGTCCTTGAGAGAATAACGCAGCTCCCTAAGTTGCAGTGTGAGGGCATTGCCACTAGAGGTCAGACTTATACAAATAGAGACAATGTCACTGCAAGAGGCAATAATATACAAATTCAGCAAAAGCTGTTATAATCATACCATACAAATCGTTGTAAGTTATATTTTTAAGCGAATTCAACATTCTGAAAGCACAGTAGTTTTTTTTATTTAATAACATCAGAAAATATTTCATTTAAATACTTTTTCACCACTGAATGAGCAATAGGTTTGACCATAAGCAGGATAAGCCGATACTCCCAGTGTTAAAAAAACAGAAGCTTTATGCCGACTGAAGAAATATGATGGTTACAATGATGGATGGGGTGAATTATTGAATTGAATCATGTGCTAGAGTGCAGCTGACCATTTACAAAAGTTTGAATAGTTCTGAGTAAAGACTTCTTGTAAAACATTGATTCCTTCAGATACACGATTCCAGTGATAGTAAGAACTGCAGATACTGGAGTCAAAGATAACACAGTGTGGAGCTGGAGAAACGCAGCAGGCCAGGCAGCATCAGAGGAGCAGGAAAGTTGACATTTCGGGTCAGGACTCTTCTTCAGAAATGGGGTGGGGGGATTCTGAAGAAGGGTCCGGACCTGAAGCCAAGATGATTGATCTGAAGGGTACCTCAAATGAGGCTCATCTTGTCTGACAAACGTAGGTGCAAGCATTTTCCAACACTCTTTCAGTGCTTCAAAATGCGACTGGGATGGTATGCGGGAAATGTAACATTTGGTATTTAGGCCTCATTCCTACCTAGTTCCTGTTGAAAACCTGAGTGACAGAGAGGCTGTAGTCAGGGAACAGTGTTTCTGTGTACTTTTCAGTGCCTAATTTGGGAAAACCCAGCAGCAACATGCAGCACGATCTTTACATTTGGAACCTCCTCACCATTTGTTAAACATCTCTGGCTTATAGGACTGAGAGGAGAAAAAATTGCTTCACTTAAAGGGTCGTGACTCTTTGAGATTCTCTGCCGTTGCAGATTCTCCATTGTTGAATATATTTAAGAGCTAGGATAGATGGCTGTTTTTTCGGTCTCAGGGAATCAATGGAGCAGACAGGAAAGTGGAGATGAAGCCCTATATATGAACATATCAAACAGTAGAGCAGGCTTAATGGGCTGAATGGACCACTCCAGCTCCAACCTCTTGTTCTCTTGCGAACAGAGCAACAAACTTCATCCCAACTGACAAATTTTTTCTAGTACGGTAATATGTATAACACAAGTAACAAACCTCATCCAGTGGTAACAGCAAGAAAAAGCAACAATTTTGAGTGATATATGATAGAAAAACACTTGGCCAAACTTCTAGTTTGAGGAGATCAAACAGGATCCAGCAGTCAAATTGTGTGCTTCAATATTGTCACTATTAAAAACTTCTCATCAATGACAATTTGTCTCCATTTGTAACTACCCTGAAATTAAGAGCCTTAAGACTTGAGGCCGTGGTTTTTAATTATTTTAAGATAGATTTGCTATTAGATGACTCTTGTGTGTAAAGTAATTGTCTGAATAGCATTAATTTGTGGTCCATATTGAGGCTGTTGATCTCAAAGGTCAAGGCACTAGGCACCAATAATTGGGCCAGGTCCTCCAATCCTATCATGGGCCCTTCCTCATTTACTGATACTGTGTGTTTTTTTGCTTTGTTTGAATTATGGGTAGATTGTGATAATAACTGGGAGATTCAAGCAAGAAAGGCAGAATGGGGCTCTCCAACATGCAATAGCAACTTCTAGACGTTTGATGTAACTGTTGATGTATCTCACCGATTCTTCTTCTGTGGCTGATCATCGGTGGTATGCATTTCAATTCTCAAAAGCAGAGCTTGGAAACCTGAGCTGAATCTGCACCTCCATCTCCAGGGCGATTAAAACCAGCAGAACTTAAAAGCTGAGAGCTGATTAAATCATCAGGATTCTTCCAAAGTATCTGGAAGTTACCGGCAATGACTGCACCGGGGTGACTCGACACTGCTCCTTTAAGAGTTACATCGTCCCTTTTAATACAAGAGGCACCCAACAGAACATCCCACCTCGGAACTGGTCTGTGTACTTATCCATTACACTACTGCATGCACACTACATTACACTACTAATGGACAAAAACTTGGGGAAGTTGGCAGATGGCAGTCCAGTCATGTGATCAGTCGACCAGGATTGCAATGGCCAGTACAATCCTGTTCGGCCCAGAGAGGGTGTGGGAGGCAGATGTGAACTGAAATCTGTCCCCACATCTGTACTCCCCATTCCATGTTGAAAGCTCAAGGAGACTATATTTGATAGTAATGTGTGATTATCCCTTGCCCAGTTAATACGATATTGGCAGCGTGTAAACTTTGTGCTGTCTACTTATTATCAGCAATTAGCAGGGGACCCAGTCATTAGCCTTAGTTAAAGCTGGAATTCACCTCTCAAAGGACACAAGTGCACTGTCAGGGGTTCTGGAATCATTCAGAATGATTTTACCTGTTACTTTAATACACCACCATATTCCCTGGCCAACATCTCTGTCTCTGCTTTCTGCAGTGCTCCAGCAAGCCTTAGCAATAAACTAGAAGAACAGCAACTCATTTTCACTTGGGAAACTTACAGCCTTCAGGATTCAATATAGAGTTCAACAATTTTAGGACTGGAGCATCTTCTCCCATGTCCTGACCCCAACCCTCACACACCAGGCCTTGTCATCACATGGGTTGCTATCACAAAAAACCCATTGTCAGCCACGAATAGTCCCCACTAGCAGCGATCGATTCTCCCAGGCTGACCTTTATCCATTCTTTTGTCTGACCAATTGTTTTTCTCTCTGTCTCTGGGCTCCATCTCCACTTATCATTTACTGTCTCCCTTCCTCCCACATCCCATCTTTAACATATATACTAACATTTTCCCAGCTGCAATCCATTCTGAGGAAGGGTCACTGGACCTAAAATGTTGATTCTGCTTTCTCTCCACAGCTACTGTCAGACATGCTAAGTTTTCCCAACAATTCTGTTTTTGTTACTTTGTTTATTTTTATTCAGAATAGTGCTATGCAACAAAGAATAATAGCTGACCATATACACCAAGGCTTTCCATGCTCCTCACAAGATCTTGGTTGAGAAGATGAAATGAAGGAGAGATATCCTACATTTGCAAGAGACAGAAGTACCCCCTGACAAATGTTCACACAGTAGTGGGAACGGAAGGCTACAGAGACCAATACCAGTTAGTGAACGGGGAAATTGAGTTGCATTTTCTATTGTCACAATGAGTTGTTCATGGTCAGCCTGATCAGAAGAGGACAGTCTAAGTTGCTTCAATTCCTCCTCTTTCCTCTGTTTCTCAGCTGCTCACCATGTAACCAATGGCAAGGGTATACAGGATGCACAGACCATTCCCGACATGAAAAGGTGCGTTGTTGAATACTGCACAGCTCCTCCAGTGCAGTCCTGGCAGCAAAAAATTGTTTAAGCACCCAGAACTTTGCTGTATCAGAATCCTTGTGTACCACGGCTTTTGCTAGATATATAATGCGTATTTGTACGTGTGTGTGTGTATGTGTGTGTGTGTCTGTGTGTCTGTGTGTGTGTGGATACACACTGCGTTCAGTATTGATGCCCTCAGCCAATAGGTCCTGTCACCGAGTAGCCATCTGTTGGTTTGTCGTGGTAGCTGAAATGCATCAGCTGGCATGGCAGACTGCTACAGAATGAATCTTCCAGGATACTGGGTGTAATCCATCATGATATATCGGCCTCTGACAGCAGGGTATCAATATGGTGGAATTCAGTACATGGCAAAGTTAATATTATGAAGCCCATGAAGCACTCTTTATCCAATCAATGACTTCCTGCGCTATGGGGACATCTTTCTCTTTCTGCCTTCAGCAAGAAAGAAAGAAATGAAGTTCTCTCACTCTTAAAGCACACACCTCTTAAATGACTTTTCCTATCCCACAGTGCTTTGCAAACCATGACATTTGCAAATATTTTCACATTTGTCTATTAATTTAATCTGTTTTGGTTTGTTCCATTCATGAATTTTGTTTGGTTCACTCTGTAATCACTAGACTGTTATCTTTAATTCCAGTGTCCCACCAAGATTGGTAACGACTGAAAATTTGATTTATTTGCATTGAATTTCTCAATTCTAGCTATTTATTAAAAACAGCAGTGACCTATCAGTCACCCAGCTAGTAAACCCTCACCTCGTCCCATTATTATTATTTGAACCCATTATTAGAACATGTGACTTGTTTCATTCTTGCGGCTAATTTTACATTGACGCCCATACATTTGAACTTTAATTGTAGCCTTCTGGCTTGAACTTTAGGGAATGCCTGTGCACAATATTGTAGGGTTTACCATCACTTCAAAGAAAACAAGGTGGTTGCTCAAGTGAGATCTATCCCTTCTAAAGCCAGTTGACTCCTGACCATAAGTTTTTATCCAGTTAACTCCAGACAAGATGTAAAGATAATTGACTTTGTTACATTACACTGGATGGAAATAAGACTTTGTAGATCCTCTAAAACACAAAAACCAAACAGGCAAAGTGAATCAACTATGGACAAAGCTGGAGTCAAGGGTTGTATTAGATTAAAGGGGGAGGTTTATAGATTTGCCAAAAACATAGATTGTCAAAGGATTGGGAGCATTTTCGAATTCAGCAAAGGCAGTGCAACAAACAAAGAATATAATTTTAAGTTAGCGAGAAACGTAGTTTCTATAAGTATACACAAAGGAAATGACTAGCAAAAACATGTGTCAGTCCATTACCGGCAAAGATCAGACAATTTTTAATAAGAAATAGGGAAATGTCAGAAAAGCCAAACAATGACTTTGTTTTGGTCTTCACAGTGGAATGTTCAAGAAATCACTGAGAAATAAAAGGTATCCAAGAGTCTGGTGGGAATGAGGTACTGAAGAAAATGAATATTAATTATGAGACTGAAAGTTAACAAATCTTCAATACCCAATGTTCCATATCCCAGAGTGCTGAAAGAGGTCTCTACAGAGATAATGGATGCATTGGTGGTCATCTTTCAAAATTCTATAGATTCGGCAATGATGTCTGCAGTTGAAACCCCACTATTTAAGAAATAAGCGATAGAGAAGGTGAGGCACAACAGATGTCACTGATAGGGAAGATACTTGAATCCATAATAAATGATATACTGCTTGGCATTTGGAAAGTAATGGTCTGATTGGGAATTGTCAGCATGGACTTATGAAAGATAAGTTATGTTTGACGCACCTATCTGAGCTTTTTTTATGAGTGTTATAAAGGGGAAACCAGTGGATGTGGTGCATTTAGAGTTTCAGAAGGCTTTCCCCAATGGCCCACGTAGGAGGTTAGTGAATAAACTTAGTGTAGTTGGGATAGAGGCTAATGTACTGGGCTAGGTTTGAGGATTGGTTAATGGAAAGAAGACAGTGTAAGAATAAACAGGTCATTCTCAGATTGGTAGTTTGTGACCAGCGGCATTATGGGAAAGATCAGTTCTTGGGATCCAGGTATAGACAATCCTTCAGAGACTTGGGTTGGGAGGCCAAATGTAATATTTCCAAATTTGCAGATGACACAAAACTAAGTGAGAAAGTGTGTCATGAAGATGATGCAAAGTGGCTTCAAAGAGATCTGACCAGACTGAGTAGTCAAGAACATGAGAAATGGAATATAGAACATAGAACATAGAACAATACAGCGCAGAACAGGCCCTTTGGCCCTTGATGTTGTGCCGACCTGTTAACTAATCTGAGCCCCTCCCCCTACACTATCCTGTCATCATCCATATGCTTGTCCAGTGTAGATAAGTGTAATGTTAGCCATTCTGGAAGTAGGAAAGGTAGTGAAGCATATTTCTTAAAACTTAAGAGATTCTGAGGTGTTGATGACCAAAACGACTTGGGTGTTTAGGCTCATAAGTCACAAAAAGTGAAAGCGATTGGGAAGGAAAGTGGAATGATGGCCTTTATTATTCTTTTTTCTGTGAACGATTAATTCAAGAAGAAGCTATTAGCTCTCAGCCAGGGTGTCAGAAAGACATTGGATTGGAATTTAATCCACCTCTGCTGTAATTTTCAAAAGATTGGTACTATTTTTAAAAGAACAATACCACCATGTACAGCAAGGACAAACTTTTGATCAGTCAGCCTCAGTACTATATAAGGCTGACCGGAAATAGATTGACAAATTGAAAGTGAAATGAAGAGAAGAATGATATCTACAAACATGGTTTCATGTTGAAACATGTTAACAGAGTCATCAGGGCCAAAAGAGATATTCAAAAGAAAAGTACAGCCGTGGAGAAAAAGCAGATCAGTGAAGAATTCTTTCAGCATGACAGTGGAAAGAGAGCAGACGGAGAAGAGGCAGGAATATTAATTGATGCATACAAGCTTGAAACAGTTGACAATAGCAAATATTCTGAATGAGTTCTTCCTCTCAATAATAGTTTTCCTGCTCCTCGGTTTTGGCATCTCCACAAAGACTCTCACCAACTGTTATAGATTCACCATAGAGAGCATTCAACCTGGCGGATGCATCACAGGACCACGCTCTGCCCAGGACCGTAAGAAATTACAGATATTTGTGAACACAGCCCAGGCCATGACGTAAGCCAACCTTCCATTCATTGACTCCATTTATACTTCTTGATGCCTCAGAAAGGTTGCCAACATTATCAAAAATCCCTCCCACCCTGGTTATATTCTCTTCCAACCTCTTCTGTTTTTTTCCCCTTTATTCATTCACATGATGAGGGCGTCACTGGCTAGGTAGCATTTATGGTCCATCCCTAATTGCCCAGAGGGCAGTTGAGAGTCAACCACATTGCTGTGGGTCTGGAGTCACATGTAGGCCTGACCAGGTAAGGATGGCAGTTTCCTTCCATAAAAGACATTAGTGAACCAGATGGGTTTTCCCTGACAATCGACAATGGATTCACGGTCATCATTAGATTCTTAATTCCAGATATTTTACTGAATTCAAATTCCACCGTCTGCCAAAGTGGGATTCAAACCCGGGTCCCCAGAACATTATCTGGGCCTCTGGATTAACAGTCCAGCAATAATGCCACTAGGCCATCACCTCCCCTTCTGTCAGGCAGAAGATACAAAATCTCAAACACATATACCAACAGGTTCGAGAACAGCTTCTTCCCTGCTGTTATTAGGCTTCTAAATGGACCTCTCAAATTTCAAATCTGATGTTGATCTTGCTTTTTGTGCACCTTCTCTGCAGCCATAACATGTGTTCCTCACTTTGTTCAATCACCCTACAATCTTTGTATGTCATGACCTGCCTGTGCTGCACATAAAACTTTTCACTGTACTCGGTTACATGTGAGAATAATCGATCAAATCAAATCAATACCTCTAACCTACTCCTACACACTAGATCAGGGCTGATTATCTACCTCAATGCCATTTTTCTACACTGTCTCCATATTTCCATGATGTCAGTCATGTCTAGAAACTTATTGATCTCTGACATGAACACATTCAACGACTGAGCTTCCCACAGGACAAAAGCCATGAGATTCCTCAGCCTTGCCAGTATGGATGTTCAGTGCGAGTCAGAGGAATGTCATTCAGGCCCCATTTCTGTATTGTCTCTTACACACTTGAGGACCTGATTTGAAATACCAGTCAGGGAGGTGTTGGGGAGATCTCGGGATTTCAGAGGCCTTGGAGGGGAGGGGATTTTGCAGCGTGGTAGCATACTCTTTATGAGCACCCTTTCTGAAAGAGACAAGACTGTCCGGACAACATTAGGCAAACAACCAGTCCCATCTCAATTACACAACATGGTGTTGTGTTTGCATTGTTTGGACATACACCTAGGGGTGGGGCACTGTGTCAAGTTTTCTCAAATGTACAGGATTTCTATTTCTTACAGAACTGCACTACTGCTAAAGGGACATTTTCACATCCCATGAGCTGTAATTCAGTTGGCACATCTGCCTCAGAGATTCTGGTCAAGATAGATGGTTGCCAAACTATGTGAGTTAACAGCTATTCATTGGAGAGCTTCCCTGGGAAATTCTGAGAGTGTTTGGCTGACAGTAAAGGCTTTCTGTGAGTTTTGAGATTCTGCTCAGATAGGTTGAACTGAATAGGAATGACTGTTTACAATGAAGCGAGCAGAATATTGCTGACAAAGTTCAGGTGAGTGAAATCCGAATCCAAGATTGTTTACATGAATGCCAGATAGCTTTCCAGGATCATGCTTTCAGTAAATTGATGTGAACTGAACTGTTGGATGTACACATTTCTACACTTTATCAGCTTACAAGTTACTTAATATAAAAAATATGAAGAGATGTGTTAATGACCCAACTTTGTGGCAGGTACAATGAACAAATTTGAGACCACAGGTCTGGTGGGAGGAATTTTGGTCAACTGACCATTTTGATTGGCAAGGTATCTAAATAAAACTGGAAAATATTAACATCAAGGCTAAAGACAAAAATAAATATAATGGTATGATTATTGATTTGCATTATGTTCAATGCCTTTGAAGGCTCAATCTTGATTTCCACGGAAAAGCGTGTTGTAGTTCTAACTTCTTAAAAAAATTTCCCTTTTGTCCTATTATTGCCTCTTTCATGATCTTTTTTACACACTTCAGCCTCAATCAATTGTCATCAGTTCCTGTCTCAATCAATCTCTCTCCTGTTTTCTTGCTGTCTGGCTTTTATCTTCACAACCTTTAACCAGATTACAAACACAATGGTAGTGCTTGGTCGATCCAGTTGGCATTTCCTCACATTGACGTACAGGGGTCAAATGGGCCTTCCTTCTAAGCTCATAAATGCGGCAGAGATGGGTATCTGTTGATATATTCAACATGATGGTCCAACATATTTTCAACAGTAAAATCCCAGTTACCCCGGAAGTAAGATCCTTGGAAATAAATATGTACAATTATTTCCTGTCACCAAAAAAGGCCTCCATGTTCAGATAGTAAAACATTCCCTTGCTCTCAGTGTCTGCTGTGAATGAAGAATGCCAATTTTTTCAGACGCCAGTTTGTGAACAATGCAGTATTAATCATTTTTTTCCACAAACACTCAAGGTGGATTGTAGCCAAGAAACTAACTGAAATGTTAGTTCCCCAAATTCTTTGGAAATTTGTCAACTTCCTAAACAGCCCAGATAAAATGGCTACAGTATGAATGAACTTATGACACCATGATGTCCTTGGCTTATTATAAGCTAATGTATAATAAACTTTATGAGGACTTGCCTTTAGACTTTAGGTCTTACTTTTACCTAGAAGGTGCCTAGCAGTTGGGATTAACTTAATTTGTGTTGTTATGTTCAACAATCTTTCTCTTCTTCTGTAAATGACTTTTACACAATATGGGATTGATCTCTTTATTATGACCAACTGAATGCCCTTAATCTGTAAGGCTAACTGGGAACATTGACTGAGATAACAGGGTGTAGAGGTGGAAGAACACAGCAGGTCAAGCAGCATCAGAGAAGCAGGAAAGCTGACGTTTTGGGCCTAGACCCTTCTTCAGAAATCTTTGAGGAAGGGTCTAGGCCCGAAGCATCAGCTTTCCTGCTCCTCTGATGCTGCTTGGCCTGCTGTGTTTATCCAGATCTACATCTTGCTATCTCAGATTCTCCAGCATCTGCAGCTCCTACTATCTGTGGGAGTATTGACTGGTGGTCCAGACTTAGGAGAAATTTCAGATGTGGGAAGATTCACAGATGCGTTTGACCCTATCAAAGCCTGTCCTTAGGAGGTACTGGATGGAAAGGAGCTTCAGCATCCCCAAGATATTCCTACATTCTTCTCTGAGGACACATTTCCAAATAAAGCAGTGAGTAATATATATAAAATGATTGAACGCCCACATGCTAATTTATAGCATTGCCGCAAAATTTAGCGATCCCTCATTGTGTCCAGTTACTTTGTGACTAGTATTACTAAGATCAATTAGGTCAGCATGTACTGTTAATTAAATTTGAAAAATTTTATTTGATATTTTCATAGTATGTGGACAATGCTGCTTAAGCTAGCATTTATTGTCCATCTCTAATTGCCCTCCAAAAGGTGGTGGCAGGCTGCCTTGTCGAATTCCTGCAGCCCATGTGGTGCCGGTACTGTTAAGAAGAGAGTTCCAGGATTTTGTCTCTGTGAAGAAAGAATAATTTAGATAGAGGGCAAGACGGTGTTTGGCTCGAAGGAGGTCTTGCAGAATGGTGGTGCTCCCATGCAACTACTGCACTTATCCTTCTAGCTGACAAACATGGGTTTTGAAGGGCACAAGAGTCTTGGTGAGTTGGTGTTTTATGTTTTACAGGTAGTATACACTGCTAATAGTGTAGGCTGTTACTGGAGGGAGTAAATATTTAGTGTGGTGAATGGGAACAAATGATAATATTTTGAAGGAGAGCAAGAGAGTGTACTAACCAACATTTACCCTTTTACCACTGAGACAGACTATGTGGTCATTCATCTAATTGCTACATGTGGAACCTCACAATGTGCTGCCAACCTTACAAGGGTAACAATATTTCAAAATTACTTAGTTAGTTGTAGATTGCTTTGGGGCCTTCTGGAGTTGTGAAAAATGCCAGATAAAGGCAAGTCTTTCTTTCTACACTATACTGGAAATTTTCTTTTATACATATATGAAAAAAATCAAGGTCCACTTCTGCATGGAGTTTTAACCATCTGGTTTTTTGATCAGCACAATTTGGGAATGCTTTGATCCATTTGATGGGAGGATTGGCATAGAGAATATGGGGGTTCCTTTGGATATAAAATGCTCTGTATGTTCTTAATGCTATGATCCTTGAAGATCCAGCAGTTGTGTCAGACTCAGCCCCAGATCTAAGTCTGCAGTTCTACCACATCTAAGTAGAGCATAGTGGTGCTCAATTAAGCAACACACTTGTGGAGTAGAATGCTCCACAAATATCCTCATCTTCAATGATGGGGGAGCCCAGCATATTAGTGCTAAAAGATAAACTGAAACATTTATAATAATCTACAATCAGAGATACCTCTGTCAGGAATCCTCAGGATCAATCTTCTGCCAAACTTCAGCCAATTTGATTCACTAAACATCATATCAAGAAACAGTTGGACAGTCCAAAGACAATGGGCCCTGACAACAGCCTGGCAACAGTGCTGAAGACTTGTGCTCCAGAACCTAGCTATTCCAATACTGCTACAACACTGGCATCTACCATATGATGTATAAAATTGCCCCAGGTTTGTTATGTGCACAAAAAAAAATCCAACCTAGCCAATTACCAGCATATCAATCTACTTTTATTCATCACATGGAAGGTGTGATCAGCATGGCTCTCAGTCAGCACTTGCCTAGCAATAAGCTGCACACTGATACTGAGTTTGGATTCCACTGGGTCACTCAGCTCCTAACCTCATTACAGGCTTGGCTCAAGCATGGACAAGAGAGCTAAATTGCAGTGGGGAAGTGAGAGTGACAGAGCTTGACATCAAGGCTGCATTTGACCAAGCTTGACCTCAAAGAGCTAGACAAAATTAAGGATTTGGGGGGAATCCCTCCACTGGTTGGAGTCATACCAAGCACAGAAGCAAATGGTTGTGGTTCTAGGGAGTCAGTCATCTGAGCTCCAGCCATCTCTGCAGGAGCTCATCAAAGTTTGTGTACTAGACCCAAGCATCTTCAGCTGTTTCACAAATGACCTTCATTCCATCATAAGGTCAGAAGTAGGGCTATTCGTGGACAATCGGACAATGTTCAGCACCATTCCTGATTCCTCAAACACTAATGTAGTTCATGTTCAAATGTAGCAAGACCAGAACAATATCCAGACTTGGTCTGACAAGTGGCAAGTAAGATTGGCAGCTTTTTCCAAAAGTGGGGGATTCAGTTGCTTGTTCCCAGAGTGGGGGACTCAGTTGCTTTTTCCCAGAGTGGGGGACTCAGTTGCTTGTTCCCAGTGTGGGGGACTCAGTTGCTTTTTCCCAGAGTGGGGGACTCAGTTGCTTTTTCCCAGAGTGGGGGACTCAGTTACTAGGGGCCATGAGTTCAAAGTGAGAGGAGGAAAGTTTAAGGGAGATATGCGTGGAAAGTTCTTTACACAGAGGGTGGTGGGCACCTGGAACGCATTGCCAGCAGAGGTGGTAGACGCAGACACGTTAGTGTCTTTTAAGATATATTTGGACAGGTACATGGATGGGCAGGGAGCAAATGGACACAGACCGTTAGAAAATAGATGACAGGTTAGACAGAGGATCTTGATCGGTGCAGGCTTGGAGGGCCGAAGGGCCTGTTCCTGTGCTGTAGGTTTCTTTGTTTCTTTGTTTCAGACAAGTGCCAGGCAATGATCATTTCCAAACAAGAGAGAATCTGACTTGGGTAGGTTTCCACACATGGACAATACCAAAAATAGAAACCATAACTTCATTATTAAAAAGTGACTAATCAATCCAATGGGGAAATCAGGAGACACTTTTTTTGCTGAAGTGGAGTGACAATGTGGAGCTGGCGGTCAAAAGCAGTAGTTGAGATGAATATTAGAGATGCATCTAAAGGAAAGCTGGGTAAATACATGGAGGAGAAAGGAATGGATCAGTAGCCTGTTATGATGTGATGAAGAGGGATAGGAGATGGTTTGTGTGGCGTATAAACAGTGGGGTAAGTCCACCAGGGCTGAATAACCTGTTTCTGATCTGAATTGTACTTTTCATATATTTCGAAGAAATGGAAACAAGCTTGTTAGTCAATGAACCGCCTCTCACTTAAATTCATTCCTTCTTTTCCACAGTACATTCTATTTTCCTATGTGCAGTTCTCAAACTGCAGGCCTCTAGCCTCACAGTCTCTTGAGCATTGAACGCCCACAAAAAGATGGAGCTTGCTTTCTCCAAAACACATTGGTTGAAAAATCTCATCTTCTTTCCTGATGATCCACCTGAAATCAGGTATGGAGACTCAGGCACAGAGGAAATCACACACCTGCCTCCTCTAAGCACAACAATGCAGTCTTCAATTCCCTACAACGCAATGGCAATTTTCCTGCATTGAGCCTGACATTTCCTGAAACACACCAGTAATTTCCTCCAATGTACTTGTGACTTAATGTTTTGTACCTGCCATTTCCCACAACACTTCTGTAACTTCCTGCATTGCATCTGTTGTTTACTGCTTTACACCAGACCCTTCTATAACTTCTGATTACCTTTGCTCAAGCCACAGGGAACGCTAATGCAAACCAAGGCTGAAATTTGATGTTTCTCAGGCTGCTGATCTGCCAGATTCCAACAACCTCAGCTGCTGAAGATGTGATGGGTTTACTTTTAGCACAGAATGTACCTCCAGCTGGTTGCTGCAGCTCATGCCTCACTCAACAATCTGTTGCCAACCTTCTTAAGCTGTGAAAACTCAGTCCAGGAATGTACAATTATATTTCATACTATCCAAAAATCACTTCTGCACACTCTTCTACATGTCAAAGTCCTCCAATCTGCTCTGTACTTTTCTATCTGCTGGCCTTTCTTTTGAATAATTAGTTTGTGACCTTTTTTTCGAGAGATGTGAGGATGCTTGTATTAAAGAACCTGTATAATACAGCTGAGGAGGTAGCTAGCTCTAAAACAAATTGACTGAAAAGTAAATTGGATGTAGACTGTCTGTAATTAAAATAATTCTATTTTATTAAGTAGAGCTCACGCACCATTGAGACATTCGTGATACAATAGGATTGGAATATAACTGTTTGGATAGGGTAGAGGAATCAGGGTATTGATACACAAAACACTAAAAGTAAAAAGCACATTAATAAGTCCACAAAATGCAGACTGACCAATGGGTTTATTTCTTGAGGAAGAAAATCTGAGAAGTTATTGTTATGTTTGCCATAGTTAGATTACATATGAAACACTGTAAACATTCTGATCTCACATTATAAAACGATTATAGTGATACTGGATAAGTTGTAAAATAAAGATTTACTAGGATGACACCAGAATTGAAAGGTTATAGCTATCAGAAAAGATTGAACAGGCTTGGGTTCTTTTCTCAAGAAAAGTGAAGACTATCAGTAGACTTAATACTAGTCCTTATGTTTATGAAAGGGTTTAATTGCATAAATGTGGAGAAAAATATTTCCACTTTGGGGGAATCCAAAACCAGTGAACATAAGATAGACATACATGAATTCAAAAGGGATGTTCATGAATACCTCTTTCAAGAGAATGTGTAATAATTGAGATGAATATTAAAGGGAAAACTAGATGAACACATGAAGGAGATTGGAAGAGTAGGATATGTTGATGAGGATGCTTGTGTGAAGTATAGACACCAGAATATACCTGTGGGGCATAATGGCTTACTTCTGTGTGATAAATATTTTGTCAAAATGATATTTTTGCATAATTAGTAAGCATTTTGAATCTGCAGGCTTCTTTGCCAATGCTGCTGTGAGGCACATTCAGGTACCAAATGATGCTGGCTTACTTCTAGGTCTTAGATTTTTGTTTTCTTTGTATCAATTTGCATGTGTTTTCCTGGACTGGCCTCCTGTTTTAATAAGAGGAACCTTGCTAATTAGTAGGCAGCTCTGTGTCTTCCTGTCAGAAGGCCAAAGGTTCTACAGTCTGAATGGTGCAAGAGAGACTCTTGTGTGAGTACAGTGACTGTCCCACCTTCTCTCACTCTTCAATTTATCTGCTTTTTATTGCTTTATTGCAGCTGAGAAGTGATATTGTATTAGGTCTGTTGGCATTCTCCCCAGGGAAACAACATGAGCACAGTAGGATGTTGCTTCTCCACACTGCCCTGTACTAACTTCTTGTCTTCATGTTGTTTAAAAAATGCAAATTGCTTATAAAATGTCTGAAAGTGAGAAAGAGTGAACGATACAGAACAGGAGACCATTTAACCCATTTTCTTGGAAATAGCTTTTCCGGTAGTCTCACCCCTCTTCCCTTTCCTGACATTGATGCAAAATGTTCTCCTAAAAATTATTTATCCAGTTCTCTTTTTCAAGTCACTCTTGATCTGGCTTCCAACAACCTTTCAGACAGCACATTATAGATTACAACAAGTCAGCCAATAAACCAACATTTCAACATTGCATTTCTTAGATTCCCCTTTTATTGAAGATAGAAGGTGTCAGCTTTCTTTTCATTCTCTACTTTTATTATTTTAACATCAGTATCTTTTCCCTGAATTTTAAGAGTGGGTAGAACTTATTCTTGATTTGCAGAGTGAGTTATTACGAAGAGTTCCATGTCAGAGCAATCCAACTTCATTCACTCCCTTATTATCCATACCTTTCTGCTATAAGCTCGAACTTCCAATCAGTTCATTTCTGTAATAGCTTGGTTCTGATCTAAGGCAAGAATAGTTGTTCCTAGAGTTGACATTCCATTTGCAATCCTGCAAGGTGTCACAGAACTGATAACACTAAGCTGTTTGGAAAACCTTATCCACAATCTACTTTTGTTTTATTCCTTTACGGATGTGGGCATCACTGGAAAGACCAATATTTATTGTCCATCCCTAGTTGCTGTTGAGAAGCTGATGGCGAGCTGCCTTTTTGAAAGTCTGCAGTCCATGAGTCATATGTGGACCCACAATGCCATTAGGGAGGAAGATCCAGGATTTTGACTCACCAACGCAGAAGGAACAGTGACATATTTCCAAGTCAGGATGGTGATTGGTTTGGACAGAAACTTCCATATCCTGTGTATCTGGTGCCTTTCTGCTGCAGTAGTCATGGGTTTGGAAGGTGCTGTCTAAAGACTCATGCTCAATTTCTACAGTGCATCTTGCAGATGGTACACCGTATTGCTACTGAATGTTAGTGATGCAGGGAGTGGATGTTTGTGGATGTGGTGCGAATCAAATGTATGCTTTGTCCCTGTTTTGGCTGTTGTTGGAGCTGCACTCATTCAGCCAAAGAGGAGTATTCCATCACATTCCCCGCTTGTGCCTTATGGATGGTGGACAGGCTTTGGAGAGTCAGGAGATGAGTTACTCATAGCAGGATTCCTAGCCTCTGATCTGCTTTTGTAGCCATAATAGTTATATGGCTAGTGCAGTTTCTGGTCAATGGTAACTCTCAAGATGCTGACAGGAGGTAAATTAATTGGTAGGTATCCTACAGGATAGAAATGCCAATATTTCTACACTGCCTTCTGCAGACTCGTGATATTGCAAAGTATTTCAGAGGCAATTAAGCATTTTTGAAGTTTAGTTACTTTGGTGGAGTTTGTTGTCTGAACAAGTTAGTGTTGGGTAGGTTTGAGAGACCAGTGATAGTAAGAACTGCCGACTCTGGAATCAGAGATAACACAGTGTGGAGCTGGAGAAAGGTAGCAGGCCAGGCAGCATCAGAGGAACAGGAAAGCTTATGTTTCAGGGATGACCCCATTTCTGAAGAAGGATTCCGAGCCTTTATAACCAAGGATATTCACGGTGAAAAGACAAGGGATCAAGTGTTAATGAGACAATGACCTTTCCATTTCCCTTTTCTGTAATATAGGTTTTTCTCAGTTTTTTGAATGGAATATAACACATAAGTTTCAATTGGGTACTTTACATCCCCAATGCATTGAGGCTTGTTCAAAGCTGTACATAAAACATTTTAGCCCAAACTACGTAACAGACCAATTCTACATCAGGGCACTTGAATAATTACTGCATGGGTCGTGGAGATTAAAATGTTTTTACTGCGACAATGTAATAATCCTGAGATTAACATTCCTACAGTCAGTGTAAAGGTGGGGTTTCCTTCTTTGAGGGTTTTTACATTTTCTAACTTATCTTAGTCACAAGGAACCAGTGTTTTCTCGGCACTGTCACACTCTTCCAGGATGATGCACCCATGTGGGAAAGGTTATATAGATAGTCCAGCATTAAACTAAATGGATGTGTCTGCCAACATTAAACTTTATAGCTATGCCTTTTCTCCAAACTCACTCATGGATTCGCGTGCTCTGGAATCGGTTGCAGGTATGACCCAGCAGAGGGGGCTAGATAATGGGGAGCCCAGCAAACTCACAAAGAAGGTCACGTGGACAATGCCCTGCCATTCAGAAAACTTAATGCCATGGAGTCAAAGGCAGAAAGGAGCTCTACACAGGCAACCGACCTGTTGGCTAATGAGATTAATTATTGAGCAAGTGAAAATGCCATTATTCCTGAGCCCATTGTGACTTGGTACTGGGTCAGCGATTCTTGTGAGCTCACACGCATCTCTTGTGCAACCTGAAAACTGCACAGCAAATTCTGACTGAGTATTCCCAGCACTTTCTGGTTTCTATTTCAGATTTCCAGCATGGTGACATTTTGCTTTTGGGTGTTTGGTAAGCAGCATCAGGCTTTGCTATCTGCCTGCTTTCTATAAATTGGGAAGAATTCACATGCATAGGGGATATTTACGAATAGGACATGATACATTCCTGAATTCATCACTAATATTTATAAGCAATTTATTTATTAGCAATAGTGATGGAGGAAACTGGTGTCAAAAGGAGGTGCCTGTTGAAAGCCATCCAGCTGTTCTTTTGCAGCTGAACAATACCAGCAGCACCAGCCCCCACCCCCTCCAACCCCAGTCTAAGTACTGACCTCCCCACCATAAACACCCCACCACTCATCAGTCTTCAGTGATCTAGCCTGGTTGAAAGCCTCAGAGCATTACTGACAGCAGACTGCGCTTTCTAACGGTGACTGCCAGTCTCTGATGGACTGGCAGCTCTGACCAAGTCTGATTTCCAACCCACAGAGGGGATTAATTTCGTAAGAGGCCTGATATTCCCCACCTAAGTTCCTGTTTGCCACCTCAGTAGCACTGGATATCCTTTGGAAAGATGACCTAGCGTTCCCAGAAGTCTCATCAGTGTGATGAGAGTTACATCCCTAAATTTTGACTACAGTTAGTTCTGCTAATAACACGTGTTTCGTTAACGTGAATTGGCAGTAACGCAATGGATGAACAGTGGACACTTCAGATAATGCAAACTTTCTGCTGTACAGGTATTGTGATTTTCTATAGCGATTTCCGTATAACATGATTTTCTATGGCAATTTTCTATAATGTGAGTTCACACAACAATGTAACTATCATGTTACAGGAGAACTACCTGTAAGTTTCCTGGAATGTATGAATTATATATATTTCGAATATCATAACTATTGGCGAGTGGATTTTCTGTGTTTGAAAGGCTTTAATGATTAACTTGTTACTATTTCTGTACCTGAGTTGATTTATTTCAAGTCATAGTATTTGAGATAGATTTCCAGGAGTAAAGGAGCTTATTAGAGTTTATGAGTATCCAAGTTAACACAGTAATGTATAAGATTTCAGATCAAATATTCTGGAATTATTTCTTTGGACTTAAGGAAACATCCGTGGCTTGGAAGAAAGTTTGTTTTTTAATTTCAGTTTGGGCAGTTTGTTGAAGTCTTGTCTGAAACTGAATGTGTAAACCAGTTGTTCCTGAGAAAGGGAGGTCATTTAGTAATGTTTTGATAGAGGTTACAGCAGTATAAAGAGTTTACTTTAAAAGTCCCAGGCCAAAAGTGTTTGATTAAAAACCTCAATGGGTTATTTGAAGCTGAGAAAGTCTAAGCGCAGTTGTGTGAAAATTCCAGGAAGATAATAACAGATTGTCAAGATGGGAAATTGAAGTAATAGGTAAACTACGCCCAGTAAATATGAAAGAGAATGAAATTCTTTCTGGTTTGAGTACTTTACAGGAGTGTTGTTCTGACTAATAGGATTGCATTTTACCATATGTTCCGAAATCTTTAAAGTTATGATTTTTGGAAATTTCTTTTGCATAATAAACTTTTGTTTTATTGTCAAAGTCAAATCTGCAGCGTTAGATTTTTGTGATTCAGTAAGATATCGTCACATTAACACCAAAATAAACATGATCTATCAAGCCAGATTTCAGTCTGCATTCTGATTTTTCTGATAATAACATTAGCCGGATCATAACACTACTTAATGATAAACACTTGCTCTCTCTCTCACTGTTGTTTCCTTAACACTGCTGTCTGCTGTCCCTTGTTTTCACTGCCATCTACAACTCTCACCAACAAACTCATCGGGACGCTCAGGCAACAGGCCAACAACGGAAGCAGTAGGTGAGACATCAAGGACTCTTGCTTATGGATCAATGGTAAATTTCACAGACACCTCTTGCATGAATACAGTGCAGTAATTTTATGAACACCCATCACTGACCAGTCAATTCTGTCATATCATAGTATATTGATCTCAGAGAGCTGATGCTCAGGGATTTGACTGAAATGTTGTGTTTTTCCAAATGTACAGCCACAGTGCTATCTGATAAAAGCAGCTGATTATGAATTGAAGATAAGGGTCCAAATGATGCTATTACAAGGCTAATGTTTTGATAGATACAGACTAGTAACATCAACATCCAGATTTGCTGAATATGCATTCAACTGGTGTCAATGATCAGTTGTTCTCTCAGAAACTGATCCCAAAATGAAAATTACGCAGGTTTTTGGAATGGATATTTGATTAATAGTTTTATTTTCAAACCTGTCCCTATGGTCTTCTGGAAAGTGTAATTTTGTTTTGCAATTCTTAGAGGAAGTTCATCATTCTTATTTTATTTGCATTGAAGCTGTTTGTTTTTCACCATGAGATCAGTTTACATCTCTGCCAACCACAGATTGACAGGAAAGCCCCGACAATAACAATGGTCTTCCTCAGTTCATCAATGTAGAACAATTGAGCATAACCTACACAGGGAATGACTTATCATTGCTGATCACCACAGTCGCAATGAAAGAAGTAAAGCCTCCAGAAGTACAGGCTTGTTTTTGTCTTCACCCCAGAGTCCGTCTGAGTTCTGTGCCAATATATTTCAATGCTGTACATGCAATATACAATAGCCTCTGGCCTGGGTAGGCTGCATTAACAAACATACACTTTGTATAGAGCCAGGCCCAAGGTCAGACGATGTAAGCTGAGAAAGAAATTGATACAGTGGCTTTTGACTATAAATCTGTTCAAAGTAAGACACTCTGTTTGCAAACAGTTCAGAAGCAGACAATACTCTGAATGGAACTAAGACACCGTGGATGACATTATTCTGGCTCCTTGCTTGGTTAAGCACAAGTGGGTGTCTCTTTTGAGTTCCTATATACACAACACGCACTCACACACACAAACTAAAAGATAACCCTCATGTGTACATAACATCTAATTGGAGAATTGCATCCTGTTTGCATGCCTGTTGTACCCACTTGGCACAGACAAGTGAATACTGACTCACAAATAAAATCAGAAATTACTGGAGAAGTTCAGTTTCAGAAGTGATCTTCTGATTTCTGAAGAAGGGCCACTGGACCCGAAACATTACACTGCTTTCTCTCTAGAGATGATGCCAGGCCTGTTGGGTTTTTCCAGCAATTTTTGATTTTGTTTCTGATTTCCAGTATCCACAGTTATAGAGTCATAGAGTCACACAGCATGGAAACCGATCCTTCGGACCAACCAGTCCTTCCTGAACATAATCCCAAACTAACCTAGTCCAACCTACTTTCTCCTGGCCCATGTCCCTCCAAACCTTTCCTATTCATGTACTTGTATAAGTATCTTTTCAATGTCATAACTGCGTCTGCATCCATCACTTCCTCACAAAGTTTATTCCACAAGCAAACCATTGTCAAAAAATTTGCCCCTGATTTCTGTTTTAAATCTTCCTCCTCTCACCTTAAAAATGTGCCCCCTAGTCTTGAAATCCCCTATCCTAGGGAAAAGACACTTACCATTAACCCTATCTATACTTCTCATTATTTTATAAACCTCTATAAGGTCACCTCGCAACCTCCAGTGTAAACAGTCCCAGTCTATCCAGCCTTTCTTTGTAACTCAAACTTTCTACACCTGGCAACACCCTGGTAAATCTCTTCCGAACCCTCTGTAGCTTAATAACATTCTTTCTATAATAAAGTGACCAGAACTGGACACAATACTCCAGAAGAGGTCTCACAAAGTCCGGTACAACCTCAGCATGACTTCCCAACTCCTGTATTCAAAGGACTAAGCAATGAAGGCAAGTGTACGAAATGCCTTTGTAACCACCCTATTCATATGTGATGCAAACTTCAAAGAATTATGTACTTGAACCCTAGGTCCCTCTGTTCTAAAACACGACCCAAGGCCTTTTCACTAACTGTATACATCCTGGCCCTGTTTGTTGCACCAAAATGCAATGAGTCACATTTATCCAAACTGAACTCCACCTGCCATTTTTCAGGCCATTGACTCATTTGATCAAGATCCTTCTTCACTGTCTATTGTTCCACCAATTCTGGTGACATCTGCAAAATTTCTAACCTTGCTCTCATCCAAAACATTCATATAAATGACAAACAAAAGAGGATTCAGAACCGATCCCAGTGGAACACCTTTGGTGACAGGCCTCCAGTCCAAAATGTAGCCTTCTACCACGACTCTCTGTCTCCTATCACTAAACCAATTATGTAGTTTTTTTTGTTTGGTGAGTACTGGCTCCTCAATCATCCACCCAGTCTGCCCTGGTTTCAAATATTTTTATGATAGATGCACAAAAAAGTACAAAGCCTCAGGACCCATATTATACACAGCAATGAGCTGCAAAAATATGTGATTGGGGTATGGGGCAGAATTAGTTATAATTCATATTCAGGCCCAATGGGAGACACAATGAAGATCAAAAATTCATTCTTCACCCTCTAGTATTTTCTGTTGTCTGTCCAGTACCCAAACACAGCTTTGATATGACTTGGTTTATTATTGTTACATGTACCTAGGTACAACGAACAGTCTTGTTTTGCAGGCAGTACAGGGAGATCACATCATACAAAGTGCATTAGATTAATAAAACAGAGCGAGGAATATAATGTTACAGCTGCAGTGAAGGTGCACCAAGAGCGAGGTCAACATTAAATCTGAAACCTGAGCGGTCCATTCAGAAATCTAATAACCGTAAGAAAGGAGCTATTCTTGAATCCGTTGGTACCTGTGTTTAAGCTTTTGTATCTTCTGTCCAATAGAAGGGGTTGGAAAGGTGGGGTAGGTCTTTGATTATGCCGGCTGCTTTTCCAATGTAGCAGGAAATATAGATGGAATCAATGGATGGAAGGTTAGTTTGCATGATCACTGCTTTTAACATTCAGTTTAAAAAAATTTGTCTGCCTTAGGCCTCTGGAAGGGGGACGGCATTCTCTGGAAATGAGGGATAGTGGAATTCCAAGCTTCCCTGTAATAGTTTCTGAACTCTGCTTGTCAGAATCTAGTCTGTGCTGACTATTAGAGGAGCTGGTAAAGAATTCTAAATAGAGGCTTCTAAGTTCATGCTCCATCCATCCACCCATATATGTCAACAACCAAATTTGAAAATTGGCTTTGCAAGGAGCCTAATATGTTTTCTAGGTAAAAACTGCGCATGATAAATGGTCCAAATCCCTGGGCATATACATTTACAGGGATGCCTAACCATGCTGTTAATTTATCGGTGTTACACTCATTTTGCCCCAAAAAATTCAATGGAAAATGCAATACTTTCTAACTCTGTATATTGGCCAAGAGTTAGTTACAAGATAAATATTAGTATGGCACAGCATAAAGCACTGTTATTTTTAGAACAGTTTTATGGAATCACCCACATTTGCCTGAGCAGGTAAATGAGACCTTGGTCCATTGTTTCATTGGAAAGACAATACCTTCAACAAGACACAATTCCCTCCGTCCTTGTGGATAAAGAGGCTAATTAAAAAGGATACGGAACATTGATATGTACTGCAATTATGTTGTTAGATAATGGTAATTATTTGGCTTCCACAGTCCATACACTTTCCTCTGATGTGCTCCATAGATTCTAGGATGCTCAGTTTTTGCTGCCAAGGGGGAAACTGATTCATCAGTTACACATACCAGGCAATTTTAGGAATACTGGTTTTCCATGTATTATTACAAATACATTCATATTTGTTTATTGAGAAACATAGGACAGAATTTGATGCCCGCCTCCAAGGTGGGTTTAGTGGCAGGGGGACATTGAATCAGACCAAAGACTAGCAGATGGGAACTGCACCACGTTCTCACTGACTAAGTCCATGGTGGGACGGTCCACAGACATACTTCCTGCTGCACCGCGCATTGTGGTATTTAAAAGTACATCTTTTTTGTTCTATGTGCCTGATCCAGTGATGATCCTGACCTCAGTGATGATGGGAATTGCAGATGCTGGAGAATCCAAGATAACAAAGTGTGGAGCTGGATGAACACAGCCGGCCAAGCAGCATCTCAGGAGCACAAAAGCTGACGTTTCGGGCCTAGACCCTTCATCAGAGAGGGGGATGGGGAGAGGGAACATCCTGCCTCCTTGGCCTGTCCGTCTTCCCTGGACTGACCTATCCCCTCCCTACCTCCTCACCTATACTCTCCTCTCTACCTATCTTCTTTTCTCTCCATCTTCGGTCTGCCTCCCCCTCTCTCCCTATTTATTCCCGTTCCCTCTCCCCATCCCCCTCTCTGATGAAGGTTCTAGGCCCGAAACGTCAGCTTTTGTGCTCCTGAGATGCTGCTTGGCCTGCTGTGTTCACCCAGCTCCACACTTTGTTATCATGATCCTGACCTCAGGTGGGTGTCATACTGGCAGCAGTCGTCAAGGTGGCGTGGCTGAGCAATGTCATGCTCCCACCCTCCTACTGAATGACAGAAAATGGGACTTCAGATCCTGTGGCCTTTGACCCCACTGCTGTCTGGTTAAATGCCTGATTCGGGGGATCTGTTGAGGGGGAGGGCATCCGCTGTAAACGAGGCAATGTAGGATTTTTATCAGCTTCTCTGGCAGCAGGCAAAACCTCCAACACCGCGGTTAAATTAATACTACTCCAGCCAATAGAGTTTCAAGCAAACATAAACTGAATTGATGCAATATCATCTCGAGAGCTATCTTGTGAATTACGACCTAAATTGATTACATACACCATGTCTGATTCAATTACATTCCAGATTTCCATCATGAAATATTTAGAAATGTTTATCCTAGCCTTTCCTTTTCATTTCATAAATAGAGACATATGAAACAGACAAGTTATGCGGTGCCTTTATCAATCTCCGGTCAGGCTAACAAATAGTAATGTTCTGTTCTAGTCACCACACTTTAACAATGCCAGGTCACTGAAAGGGCACAGAGGAGATTTACTGAAATAGTTGCAGACAAGGAGGATACTGTCTCCCTGAACAGGCTAAAGCATCTGGGATTGTTCTTCTTGGACCAAAGGAGATTGAGGGGAGGCAGCATCTGTGCAGATAAAACAGAGTTAATTTTTCAAGTCAAGTGATCCTTCTTCGAAATGTTCAGCCGGGTCCACTGAATTTTTCCAGCAAATTTTGTTTCAGACCTCCAGCATCCATGGCTTTTTGATATTTCTTTTTTCATGACATTGAGTGGAGATTTGATTGAGGTGTTACAACAGTAAGGCATGTTTAGGAAAGATAGACCAAGAAACATCTATCTCATGATGTGATTGTGGAAAAGGCAAGAAGACACAGATTTAAATTTTGGGCATGGGATGCAGGGGAATGTGATGATGAACTTTTATCTTTTACACAGCGAGTGGTAATGAGCTGGAACTCATTCTTCATGCAAATGACGGAATCAGGGACCAATGATTTCACAAGAAAATTGCTTAGGCATGTCAAAGAAAGAGATGTTCAGGGTGACTGGGAATGAGCAGAGGACAGTTGACATGAACTCAAGGGGCCAACTGGCCTCCTCCTATACTGTCATGATGCTATGACAATGAATGGTTCAATTTTTCAGTTAACTATTACAGTGCTAGAACCATCACTCTGAAGGTTCTAGATACACATCTAGCAATACTAATACAATCCACTGAAATCAGATAAATAGTGAAGAAAGCAGCAAAGAAAACAGGTTAGATCCCTTAGGAAATAGAAAACAAATGGCTTGTTGCCTAGAAAGGTGACTGTTAACTGGATGCCTGATCAGTTACTGGTAACGGAAAATGAAAATCAGATGACAAGATTAGACTCCACGGGGTTGCTTTTCAAATGACTGCAGTGCACCTGAGTTTTTAATGATCATTTTCTGAACTGATTTGTTAAAGCAATCATGCATCTGCAGTTTTCTTCTGTATCAGATTTGCCCCACTCCTTCAAATTTCAACCCCTCTCCACCCACTTCTGTGGTTTCAGAGACTCAGCTGGAATATGGATCCACAACATAAGACATCCTCTGCCAGCTCATCCAAATATTGGTAATCACTTTGTTACTGGAGAGACAATGGTATTGTGATAATGTGAATGGACTGGTAATTCAGAGGGCCAGGCAAATGCTCTGGGGAACTGGGGTTCGAGTCCTCCTGCAGCAGCAAGTAGAATTCGCCCAGCAAAATTTAGAATTCAAAGATAAAATGTAGCACTGGTTGGCAATGAAAACCCATCTGATTCACAAATTAAATCTGCCATCCTTACCATCCTGGCTGAAATGTCACTGTGGACCCGGAACAATGTTGTTGACTCTAGGCTGCCCTCTGAAATGTTGTGACACCTATTGGTGCCTATCTGTGATGGACGGGATCTTCCCCTCTTTGGTCTAGCTTGTAGCGACCTGGAGTCAGCTAAAGTTAACAATAAGCTGTTAGCTGCACTACTGCACAATACACAGATTTCATTCCATCTGGTATCTTCTGTCCACATTACCATATGACATGGTTGCAGAGGGTGGGGCTTATCATACTTTCCAGACATTAACCCCATCAGACTCAGACACTGTAAAGTGGTCTGGTAGTCATTCAGTTCAAGTGACAATTAGTGATGGACAACAAAGACAAACCTTACTGGTGTTGTGCACATCCCATGAAAGAACAAATAAGAAAATAAACAAGCTGTCCATCCCCTCATCTGATGCCGGGGGTGGAGAATAGAACGACATGAAACCAACCAGAGTGCAAAGGGGGCAATAGCAAATCATTTGCTGCTATAACCCTGCTTAAGTTAATTTCCACTTAGATCCCAGATAAGGAGTTTTACCTCCATTTTTTCCAGGAATGGTTCCAGGGTTAGCAAACTTTAGTTGCAGTACGCAATTCGTATGGAAAACTTGGCCTTGTTCTCTTTGGAGCAACGGAGATTAACAGGAGATTTGCTAGATGAGAAGATCAGGATAGCTTTGGATAAGGTAAATAACTGATGTTACAAGGGGACACAGATTTAAAGTCTTGGATGAGACTGCAGAAGAATTGTGAGGCAGAATTGTTTTATTCATCAGTTGTCACGATGTGGTATGGTCTGTTATCTCTCTCTAATAAGAAAACAGTCCTATGGTCTGGTAAGACTATGGCAACTTTTATAGAAACAATGTATTGATATGCATCCTTATGCAAGTTTATTGGAAAATATGTTTCTAGTTTAAATGGAATAGGTGGTAATTTGTGTAATGGCATAGATTTTGAACCAGACAAGTCTACCTTTAAGGCAGGTACATGACATCATGACATGTGATGTTCTGGTATAAAAGTACCCACATTACCTTCAGTCATGCTATTGATGTAAAGGAGTCAATCTAACGATTTTAGTTAGTCAGCTATCCACACACAATATACAGTAAACATGAGTAAGTGAGGAATTCAGACTATATGTATAAGCCTATGATGTTGTAACCATTCAAATAGTTAGTGTTGCAAATATCTTCAAAACATGACTTTCCAAACGCCCAAGTCTCTGGAGCAGCTGTTAAGTGGATGAACATACAGAAAATTAAAATACTGTTTCCAGTGGCTGCCACTGATGCCACCCATATTGATATGCCAAATGAAGATCTTATCAATTTTACCAGAAAGGAAATGTTTGAAATCCGCAGCAGATTGATTTAACATCTATAAAGAGGAAAAGGTGGATGAATGACTTGAATGTGACATTTAGAACTGAATTTGAAAGCTTTGTTTTGACAATATTGAGTTACTCTTCTATTTTTTAAAATTAGGTTACATCAGCATATATTCAGTTTCTCTAGGCTGCCATAGGATCTGGAACACAGATGGTTACAATAATGAGCCATTTTTGTCCTGTGAATACAGAATATGCAGCCAGTTGGGATTAAATAATAGCGTGTTCTAATGGGTTTCAGTTTGTAAGTCAATATTAATGACATTTATCTGAGGTAAGATGTCCAATAAATACAACAGTACCCAGCAATAAAGCATTGAGATCCTTGAACAGCTACAGCGACTTGGCTTATTCTCCCAAGAGTTTAGAGAGGGCTGATCTAATCAAGATAAAAAGAATTTGCTACACAGGGAACCTATTTCCTCTGGTATGAGGAATCCAAAGCAAAAGGTCATAATCTTAAAATTAGAGCTAGGCCAATTAGAAATTAAATTAGAAACCACTTCTGCAAAGGGCAGTGGGAAAGACAGAAGGTGCCGCCGAGCCAACTCAAATCTTTAAGACTGAGTTTTTTTGTTAGACAAAAGCAGGTAAGTGAACTGAAGGTCCAAATAAGTTACAATCTGGAGAATCAAGTTCAAGGCTCTAATTGATTATATCCTAACCCCAGAATACACAACAATTAAAAATGATGAAAAGGGCCTATTCAGTTTAAATCTAAAAATTACAGATACCTATGCATTGAGATTGCCGGAACCACAGTTACTCACAATTACTATTGATGATTTAGATTTTAGAATCAAACCTTGAACTTTATTTAGATAGCACCACTGTGACCCATGTGGTGAACTTCAATGATAACATTGAAGAAATCCCAGTCTGGAAGTGCTGCCGGGTCCAATTAATTGGTATAAATCTATGCAAGACTATATGCAAACAAAATTCTCCTCCAAAATTTCTAAATTTGCAGACGGTACCAAATTGAGAACTGTAACAAAAGACGGTATTAGTAAACGTGCATACAATTGATATATGAAGTTTAATACAGAGAAATGAAGTAAGAAAAACAAGGAAGTAATATATCATTTGTAACATCATGTAATGGGGTAGAGGAGCAAAGGAATCTGGGTGTACAAGTACACAACTTGGTAAAGGTAGTGATGCAGATTAATAAGACTATCAGAAACTATTTAAACCAACCCACGCAGGTTATTCCCGAAAGACTAGAACTGAACAATAGGGGAATCTTGCTAAGTCTGTGCCAAACCTTTGGTTAGGACATGTTTGTAGTACTGAATGCAGATCTGTTTATGATATTACTAAATGGATACAGAGTTACAAGAATGACACCAGAACTGATAAAACCTATGTCTGTCAGAAAAACAGGCATATGGTATTCTTGGATAATATGGTGTAGAGCTGGATGAACACAGCAGGCCAAGCAGCATCGGAGGAGCAGGAAAGCTGATGTTTCAGGCCTAGACCCTTTGTCAGAAAAAAGTATTCTTCTCTCTCGAAAGAGAAGGTGAATGATGACCTGGTAGAGGTCTTTAACATAGTAAAAGATTTTGATAAAGTAGAGAGAATGTTTCTATTTGTGAGTAGGAGATAACCTGTGGGCCATTAATGTGAGATTGAGGAAATCAAATTGAAAATTCAGAAGAAAATACTTTTCCCAGAGTTGTGAGAATTTGAAATCCATTATCTCTGGGAGTGGTTGAGGTTAATATTACAGAAATATTTAAAGCAAAGCTAATTAAAGCACGAGGGAGAAGGGTATGGAAGATAATGCAGACTGAGGTAAAGAGTGATTAGAGGATATTTGTGTGGAACATACACATCTGCATAGACTGGTTGGACCAAATACCTAAATTGTGAACTGTCTGTAAGGAGTGGAATGATGTGCTCTTTTTTGCTGGTGCCCTTATTTGCAAAGCGTCATTGTGTCTATTGACTGCATTTCACAATATGACGCTGCAATGACAATGCATCCACTGCCATGATGCTCAACCACACATACAGCGCTCACTTTTACCCTTTTAAAGTGTGCGTGTGTCTTGCATTTTTATTGGTTGGATGCACTTTGTGATTGTTCAGCATGCCTCTTGAGTCTGTTATAACATCCTTGAAAGTGGTGTTGCATGCAAACAGAGTGGTACAGAAGACATTTGGCACACTTGCCTTCATCGGTCAGAGTACTGAGCAAAAGAATTGGGGTCAGAGATAATGGGAACTGCAGATCCTGGAGAATCCGAGGTAACAAAGTGTGGAGCTCGATGAACACAGCAGGCCAAGCAGCATCTTAGGAGCACAAAAGCTGTCGTTTTGGGCCTAGACCCTTCATCAGAAAAGCTTTTCTGATAAAGGGTCTAGGCCCGAAACGTCAGCTTTTGTGCTCCTAAGATGCTGCTTGGCCTGCTATGTTCATTCAGTTCCACACTTTGTAAAAAGAATTGGGGTGTCATGTTACAGCTGTATAAGACTCTGGTAAGGCTACTTTTAGAGTACTCATATAATTCTGGTTGCCATGCTATAGGAAGGATGTTATTAAAGTGGAAAGGGTGCAAAAATGATTTACAAAAATTATACTGAGACTAGATTTTGAGTTGTAAGGAGAGGCTGGATAGGCTGGGAGCTTTTTCCCTTGGGCTTAAGGGGCTGAGGGGTGATCTTATAGTGGTTCATAAAATCATGAGGGGCATAGATAAGGTGAATAGCCAAGGTCTTTTCCACAGGGTAGAGTCCAAAATAGAGGGCATAGGTTTAAGGTGAGAGGGGAAAGATTTAAAAGGGACCTGAGAGGCAGCTTTTTCACTCAGATATGGTGCAGATATGGAATGCCATGCCAGATGAAGTGGGAGAAGCAGGTACAATTACAACATGTAAAAGACATTTGCACAGGACATGGAAACAAAAGGTTTAGAGGGATTTGAGCTAAAAACAGGCAAATGGAACTAGTTCAATTTAGGAAACCTGGTTGGCATGGACTTGTTGGGCTGAAGGGCCTGTTTCCATGCTGTATGACTGTGTGACTCCATGACTAAATCATTTGGAATTGTTCACATGTGTCTACTTTTTGCCAGTGCTCAATTCTTGGGATTGTCCACTTATACTGATTTCACTATAGCTGTGAAGTATCAATTTGTTGGAAAGAAAGTAATTAAATCTAGCACTGTCATAATGCGCCAAATGGCCTCACCTGTGCTATAAATTCGGTGTACAACTAATAAAGCATAGAATCAGGTGACCTGTTCTTAGGTGTCTAATTGGGGAGTGAAAATTTATTTACATATTTACAATGCCCGTAAGCATTGCACCAAAAATTATCTTTCACTTAAAAGACAAAATTAGAGCAGGGTCCAAAATGCTGGAAAATGGACAATGCTGAGTGTCAACAATCAAACTGTTCTGGGAGGAATTGTGCTGACAATGTTTTTATCAGTAATTTTGGAATCCAAACTGAGTACTTGTCTATTTTAGTTATTTTGTTTCTCAAGACAGTAAAAATGTTGGAAACATTTGTTCCATAAATCAGAGCAAGCATGTGTCCCACTGCATTTCACTCCAATGTCTCAGATCTTGAGCTGTCAGCTTTTATGAGTTTGAGACTTGCTTGCTCAGCCAGCAGATATGACATGTGATGATACAGGTACCAAACGAACCACACAAGGATGACTTACTGACTAATTCAACAACTTGGTGACTGAGAACTGCAAAATATCTTTACTGAAGGCCTGTCTCATTCATCCTTATGTGGGATTCTCTATTTATTTTTCCAGATCAAAACATATCATAACTCACCCTCGCAATGACCACTGAATCACAGTTTGTGATATTTGAAGATATCAGGCTCTTGTTCTATAAGCTATTTTCAGGGACACTGTTTTCACAGGCATAACCACAGTGAACTCACTGTGACCCACAGAAAATGCTTCAGTGGCATGGACACATTCAGGCAGCAAAGAACGGGGTTGTATCATCTGTAAAGCGATTCATATGAAAAACCATCTGCCAAATGATATTGCCCAAATGTGCTTTGTCCATGGGATGGCTTTACTGGAGGTTGGTTAGCTCAGTTGGCTCAATGGCTTGAGTATGATGAAGAATGATGTTAATTGTGTGGATTCAATCACTGAGTGGGCTCATGGTGGCCTGTCTTCCTGCGTTGCCCATGCTTGTGAAGTGATCCCCCTTGTGCTATATACAGCCAACTGTTCCCTCCCAAGAGAAAGAGTCAAACTTTCCAGACCACAGCTAATTATTTATTCAATAAGAATGTCACTTAACATGCACTGTTCAAATATGATTTAGGATGTATTTTGTGCCAGAGCAACCATTGGTGATCGAGTCGAGTAGTCAGCTCAGTTTTAGCACCAAACTGAACTTTGCTGCTGGATGACTTGCAGCTCTTCTGCTCAACTAACTAGGTTCCCATATTGAAACCAACATGCTCCTCTTCTTTAAAGCAACATTTGAACTCCATGCTCTAACATATTCTATCAATGGTAAGGACCTCTCACAGGCACTTCATCTGATAAACCTGCTTACTGTCTCTGTTGAAAGATTAATTTGCTTGCTGACTTTGCGGGAAGTGATTTTGCTTCTAAGTTAGTATCTTGTGGAGGCTTTTTTTTGAGAGTGTTATTAAAGCTGACTCTTCAAAGCAGCATTGAGGGTGCACTGCAGTGTCAGAAGTGCCAACTTTCAGGTAAGATGTTAAACACAGAGTGAGCAAATCTTACAGCACTGTTTCAAAGAGAATTTTTCAGCCAGTGTCCAATGTTGGTGTTTATTCTTCAACATCATCACTAAAACAAATTATCTGGTCATTTAATTCCTAGTCGTGCAAGCATACAGTGCATCTAGGCCATCATACTTATTACACTCCAACAATTATTAGACTTCAGAAGCACTTTGTAGTCTGAAAGGTACCCTGGGATGTCACAAAAGGCGCTACATAAGTACAAGTGCTTCTTTTTCACTCCAAATTATATTAAGCTTATAAACCTGATAATTGTGATACCATACATTTCTCGTATCATTTTTGTAAGCCTTCTCCGCGCCCTCTCCAGTACCTCTGCATCATTTTATAACATGGCCACCAAAACTGATGTAAAATAATAAGAGTGGTCTAATCAAACCAGAAAATTAACCTGCGATGAGTGTCTGATGGTGGTCAATGACAACCATGTATAGATTGAGGTCAAGCTATCTTGTCTTTGCTGTTAGCTGCCAGTTCTCTAAGAATTAAATAGATGAAGTATGGCCTGCCACCTAAAGAACGCTTATCTTATTGGGGAAGTGTCACCTCTGTCCACTGCAACCTAAAGGGTTTGTTCGTCAGCTGGATAATGAACCGTGACACCTTAACTTATCAGTCTTAAGTATTACACTTGCAGTTTTCTGAAGGAACACCGGCCTCAGATATTGCTTTGAGAAAGATGATTACAGTCACATAATGGCTCTGGTTGCTCAAAAGCGGCACAGGAATTTTTCTGACAGCACCTTGATGGTTTACTGACGAAAAACACTGGGCTGTAACATAGAAACTAAGTGCAGGAGTAGACCATTCAGCACTTTAGACCTTCTCTGAGAATCTGTATAACCATGGCTAATCTTGTACCTCAATGTCATTTACCACTTTCTCCCCATTATCCCTTGATGCCTTTAAAATCATCAGCCAGTTTAAGACCAGCTCTAAAAGAAAAAGGTTTTTTTTTGCTACAGAACAATGTTAATGTATTTCCGGCACTAATGAGGAAAATCCAGGCCAGGAACAGAGGAAGGATTATGAAATGGATTCAACAAATTGAGCCCATTCAACCTGCACTTGGTGCTATGTTAATTTTGGCTTAAAGTTAAGTGTGTTTTTCCTTGCAGATTAGACGTGACGACAAAACAGTCCTTCTCTTGGTTTTCATAAAGTGGAAATGGGCCGCCCTTGCTGAATAACCTTGGATGCCCTCCCAGTGCCTGAGCAAGTAGATTTGATTATGAAGCTTAAGGAACCTAAATGATCTGCCGTCTTATTCTGCTCTGCAGGGACATGCCCTTCAAGCTCTCCCATTCTAAGAGGCTGCCAAGCTGCAGTCTCAGTTGAGTGGTGTACTTACTCATGTGAAATCGAGGCTAAAGGCTCTTTGTTAAATTCTTGGGCAGTGGTACATCATGATATGCACCCTAAATCCATAAATAACACAGAGATTTAAAATAACACTTCGTATTGCTGGCTCAATGAAACAACAATAGTTGCTGAAGCTGCAATTAGTCAAGGGTGTTTCCAGTGATAATCTTGTGCTCAGAATCAAATAGCAAATATTTATGAATGTTCAAACATCTTTAAAGGAGGGTTCAAAGATTAACCACAGTAACAAGATCCCATATAATTTTAAAATTCTCATCTTTGTTTTGAAATACCTCCATGGCCTCACCCCATCCTACTTCATCAACATCCTCCAGATTTATCGGTCCTGAGTGCTATTTTTCGTGGAATGGAATTGAAAAGTAATGCTAAACCTGCATCAAATTTTGATTAGATTAGTTTTAGAATTGTGCATCAATTTTGGTGTCCATGTTATAAAAAGGATATCGAGTTCCTTGAGAGATAGTGTGGAGGTGACTTAACAAAAATGATATCAGAAATGTATGGTATTACATTTATCAGGTTTATAAACTTATTATAATTTGGGAATGTAGCTATAATTGTAGGTTAAATTAAGGTGTTATGTTAGCTGTTTTGAATTTTGCCTGAGTTGTTTGATTGATAATGGTTAAAGGGAAGCTCAGATGGTTTTACTGGGAGGAATGAGCAAGGTATTTACACTTGGTGTCAACAGCAGCAGTCTTTGACTTGACATGAGTACTACTTTGCATCTCCCAGTGGCCGATAAAGGTGTTGAAGTTACCAGGTTATAAATAATTATGCCATAACTGTCCATTGAAAACTTTAAAAATGAAAGTGTTGGGATTAAGAAGAGCTGATGAGCCTTTCTACCTGGACCCAAAGTTAACATGTTTTATGTTGCCACAGCGAAAGAAGGTAGAGGGTGACGTTTTTGAAATCAGGTAGCCATCTTCTGTACAAGTTATTGACCAAAACAGTGAGACAGACGAGTTTCTGTGTGGTTAGCAGAGAGAAGAGGCTGCCTGGTTTTTTGTGCACTACCACTGGGATGGAGATGGTCTCTCGATGAAGAAAAGCATCTTGTTGTCATCTATAGATTCTGGGAGATCTGTCTTGGCATGGCCAGGGGAAGAAGAACTGTCAGAATAGGAATTATTGCTTGTAGTGGATGCAAGAAGTTCTCTGAAGACTGAGGAAAATGCCCAGAGATGGTTCATTAAAGTTACCGCTTGGCAAAAGGGGGTCACAGGAACCAACCAGAAGCTGGGTGAACCTGAGGGCTGTTTCTTCAGAGGTCTGTCATTGTGGGGAGAATGTGATGGATGACAACTGTTGAATGGGAATATTCCCTCCGAATTTAAAATATAATCAACAGTGCTTTTAGACATGTATTACATTAAAAAAATTTAAAAATGTGAAATCTTGCTGCGTCATTCTTTAAGCTAGTAACTGGAATTCAAATCTATTTATAAAAGTTATCGGTCTCTGAGGAATTGGAAACAGTGAGTATATATAAATCAAGAAAGGACTGACAGGCCGGATTTCTTTTCTCTCAGCAAAGGGAAGGCTGAGTTAAGCTAATTGAGGCCAGTAAAATTCTGAACTGTTTTAATAGAGAGTTAGCTCATTTGGCTATACAGCTGGTTTGTGATGCAGAGTGATGCCAGCATAGTGGGCTCAATCCTGCACTGGCTGAGGTTGCTCGGACTGTCCTTCTCAGCCTTACTTATGCCTAAGGTATGGTGACCCTCAGGTTAAACCATCCCCAGTTTCTCTCTCTAATGGAAGAGTAGCCCTATGATTTGGCAAGACTAAGGCAACTTTTTGTTTTATAGAGGAGAATGCTTCTGTTTGAGGAATAACGCATAACTAGAGATCATTAGTTGATTATAGTCACCAAGAAATTCAATAGGAATTTCAGAAGAAACATCTCCAATCAATGAACAGGTCTGAACTAGCCAGTGCAAAGACTGGTTGACGCAAATAGTCAAATCCTTAAGGGAAAACTGAGCAGACATATTAAAGAGAAGGGAATACAGGTCACAGTATAGATTTAGACGATGAAAGATGAGAGGGCACTCAAGTGGAACTCGAACACCAATATGGACAGGTTATAACAAATGTCCTATTTCTGCAATAGACATTGTATATAATCCTATGTCCTTGATTTCTGTGTTCCTCCAACTCTGGCCTTTTGCACATTCTCAAATATCACCATTCTACCATTGGCAACAATGCTTTCAGCTGCTAAGCCCTAAACACTGGAATTGCCTCATTAAACTTTCCCACATCTCTAACTCCCTTGATGTAATTTAGGAATCTGATACCACTTGAATACAAGAAGTCCAGCTCATTGCTCGAACGCACAGTAAAACCTTGTGATCTCAGTCTCTTAAAACCTGATTGAAAGAGCTCTGATTGCAAAGCTGATTGGATCCTAATAACCTCAAAGGCATTCCAAAATTCAGCGCAGCTTTAAATCAGCTCTTCCTTTTTTACCTCTCTACTTATGTTCAATAAGCTTCTTTTTCTTTATTTTTGCTAAAAATTAGTTTGGATTCATGAACTGTTGGAGGACAAGGAGCAGACGTAGGGACTATTATAGAAATAGTTTGTTTTAATACATTCTTGTAGACATCAACCAATGGTAGCATAGGGATAATGTTACCGGAATAATAATCCAAAGATCTGATGAATGGTCTGGCCTGCAAATTCCAACATTGTGGTTGTGAGATATTAATCAATCTGTATTTATAACGCTAGTCTCATTAGTAATAATCATAAAATTACCGGATTGTTTTAAAATCATCTGGTTCATTAAGGTACACCAAGGGAGAAAGCCTGCCTTGCTTACCTATCCTAGCTTCAATGCAACTCCAGATGCACAACAATGTGGTTGACTCTTAGCTTCCCTCAGAAACCACTAGTAAATCATTAATGTGTAACAAACCCCTGCAGAAAAAAAAATTGGAGGTACCTTCACCACATGGACTGTGGCATTTCATAACTGCAGTTCACCACCTTCTTCTCAAAGGTGATTAGGAATGGGCAATAAATACCATTTTTCCACTGATGACGGCATCCCAAGAATGAATTTAAAAAGATGGGATATTGGTGAGCCACTGAAAAACATGTGGTTCTAGAAAAGACATTCCCAGAGTTTTGACCTAGTGACAGTGAAGGTATGGTGATGCAGTTCCAAGTCAGGATGCTGTATGACTATGACGAGAACTTCAGATGGTGGAGTTTTAATGTATCTGCTGTCCTTGTTCTCCTTGCTGATGCAAGTCATGAGCATGTAAGTTCCAAAAAAAACCTTGGTAAGTTTCTGCAGTGCATTTTGTAGATGCTTCTCTCTGTAGCCATTTGCACTGGCAATGGGGGATAGTTAATTTTTAAGCTAGTGTTTGGGGTCCCAGTCAGATAGGTTGCTGTTTCATGGATGGAGTCAAGCTTCTTGAGTGCTGTTGGAGCTACTCTCATGCAGATAAGTGGAAATTTTCCATCACACTCCTGAAAAGTGCCTTGCAGATGATGGACAGGATTCGGAGATTCAGGAGGTGAGTTGCTCACCTCGAATTTCCCAACCTCTGAGTTACACTTGTAGTCACAGAATTTGTGCTAATCTAGTTAAGCTTCGAGCTAATGCTAACCCCCATAATGTTTATGTTGGGGTTTCTGCAATGAACATGCCATTAAATGTTTTGGGAAGATGGTTAGCCTCTCACTTTTTGGAGGTGGGTATTGCCTGGCACTTGTAGGGTACATAAATGACTTGCTGGTAATTTGCCCACATCCAAATGTTTCCCAGGTCTGGGTGCAAAGAAACATGGGCTGTTTCATCATCCGAAGAGGTTTGAAATAAATACTGTGCAATTGTTGCTAACATCTTCTAAAGATGCTGGATGACGAGATTGATGGTGGTCAGGCTGAGGGCACTACCCTGAGGAATTTCAGTGTAAAGCCCTGTGTTAGAGATGCTTGACTTTCAACATCCACAACATCAAGGACAATCACTTTTATCGCATCTTTGGAATCCACCTCAAGGTTAAAATGATATCTGGAAATGAGTGACCACTTCAGACGCCAAAATGAACATTAGTAGACAGCTTGTTGCTGAGTAACTTCTGCTTAGTTTTGCTGTTGGTAATACTTCCAAATGCTTTGCTGATGATTGGGAGTAGCTTAATGGAAGGGTAATAAGCCAAATTAGATTTGGCCTGCTTTTTGTGCCGAATTTTCTACATATTCAGGTAAATGCAAATGTTGCAGCTATCCAGAACAGCTTGGGTACAGGCACAGATAATTCTGTAGCACAAGTCTTCAGAATTATACTTGAGGAGAAATTGGGACCTTTAGCTTTGCCCTATCTGATGTTTCAACTGTTCCTTAATGCTACTTGGAATAAATGAAATTGGCTTTTCATGGTTTCTGTGGTGGCCAAGATGGCTCATTGAATTCAGCACTTCTGGCTAATGATGATGGTAAATAATTCAGTCTTGTTCTTTGCAATGATGTATTGAACTACCCTATAGTTGAGAATTGGGATTTTTCTGAAATGGGTTCTTTGTTTAATTGATGAGTCATCAATTAGGTCTGATCTGAATCGCCTATCTCTGCATGCAGTGTACTTCTTCTGCAGTTTTGCATGTATATTCACCCATATAGCAGTTTAGACCATGTTTGCACCTCATTCCTGGGGGTGTACAGTGCTGCTCCAGTTACACTTCTCGTTAAAAGAAGAGCGGCTCCCAGGCTTGATGGTAATAGTAAAGTGAGTGATATGCCAGGCCATAAGGTTACATATTGTGATTAAATACAATTCTGCAGCCAATGAAGGAGCCCTAGAAATGCTGGAATCAATGGGGATCAGAGCATAAAACCTCTGCTGGTTAGAGTCATACCTAGCACATAGGAAAATAGTATTGGTTGTTGGAGGTCAGTCATCTCAGCTCCAGGATATCTCTGCAGGAGTTCCTCAGGGTAGTGTCCTACACTCAAACATCTTCAGCTGCTTCATCAATGACCATGCCTCCATCATAAGTTCAGAGGCGAGGTTGCTCGCTGATGATTGCACAATGTTTAGCAGCACTTGCAGCTCCTCAGATACTGAAGCAGTCCGTGTTCACACGCAAAACATTCTGGAGAATATCCAGGCTTGGGCTGACAAGTGACATTTACTGTACGCAAATGCCAGGCAATGACCATCTCAATAAGAGATAATCTAATCACTGCCCCTTGACATTCAACAGTGTTACCATCACCGAATCCCGCACTATCAACATCCTTGGGGTTACCACTGATCAGAAACTCATCACTTACACACAGTGGCTACAAGACCTGATCACAGGCTAGGAATACTGAAGTGAGTAACTCACTTCTGAGTCCCCAGAGCTGGTTCACTATCTACAAGGTACAAATCGGGAGTGTGATGGAATACTCCCCACTTGCTTGGATGAGTGCAGCTCCAATAACTCTCGAGGCTTGATGCTAGGCCCGAAACATCAGCTTTTGTGCTCCTAAGATGCTGCTTGGCCTGCTGTGTTCATCCAGCTTCACACTTTGTTAGCCCGCTTGATTGGCACTACTTCCACAAGTATCCACGCTGTCCGCCACTGACACTCAGAAGCAGAAGTGTGTACTACCTAAAAGATGCACTGCAGAAAGTCATCAAAGATCCTTAAACAGCACCTTCTGAACCTACAATCTCTTCTATCTATAAGGACAAGAGCAGCAGATACATTAGAACACCACCATCTTTAATTTACACAAGTACAGTACATGGACTCACTCTGAACCAGACCCTAGAATAAGGAGATTCTCTGAGACTCCTGTTTATAGCCGTCAGCCAGGGGTCCCTGATTGGCCGGGTTAACAACTCCAATCAGGGATCTCACACTCAACAAGATCCATTTGGCTATCCTCATTCCAATCACTACACATCTTTTTAAAACTGGTTTTAAATTAGTAAGCTCATGTTAGGCCTCTGGCTAACTGGTCCAATAACTTTAAAACCATTGCGTCACCATGCCTCATGAATTCTATGCTGCAGAATCTGCTGGAGGGGAACGCATGATGGTGGGAAGAGGGCCTGTACAAATGCAGTGCAATACGAAGACTCATACTCACCCTTCCTGTTTTTGATCTAAACCTATCTTTATCATCTTTCACTCCTGTATCTCTCTTACTTTCCTCTAGATTCCCCTTGAACAGATGTCAGCTCTGGTGCAGTTGGTAGCACTCTTACCTCTGAGTCAGCAGGTTGCAGATTTGAGTTCCACTTGAGAAACTTGAAAACAGGAATCCAAGCTGTCAATCTGGTTCATTACTGAGAAACAGTATTCACAGTGCTGTTTTTTGGATGAGATGTTGCACTGAAACATTTTCGAAATACAAGAGTTCTCACGCAGAGCCCTGACTAGTAGTTACCGTCGAACATACATCACAAAAGATTATGTGGTCATTATTACAGTGCATTTGTAGGACCTGCCTGTGTGCAAACCGGCTGCCACATTTCCCACTTTACAACAGTTTGAGGAATACTTAGTTAACATAAACCTTCATAAGATCTTATTCAATTAATTGAATAATTCAATAATTTGTAATAATAGAGATTATTACAAGCTTTTTAGAAGTGTAATTTATGAAACTCATGTCAAGTCTTCTTGAGTTCTATGGTTTCATCACATTCTGGATAGGCAGTTTCCCCAGTATTCTTTAGTAATGACTATCTTATAGCTATGACCATCATGACTTCAGCAGGAGTGGAAATGCCTCATACACTCCTCTGCCTATTGATAAAATCACAGAATTGGTAAGGCGCAGAAAGATGCCATCCTGCCTTACCAGCTCCTCAAATGAGCATCATTACCTGGTGCCAAGCTTCTACTTTTTACTCCTTGCACACTATTTCTATCCAAATAATCGTCCAATGCCTCCTTGAATGCTTCAACTGAACCTGCTTCCACACACTTCCAGACAGTACATAGTGTAACCCAACTGAAGGGTAAAATCAGCACAGTCCTACTCTCTCATTAGAGAGACAACTGGCGATGGTTTAACCTGAGGGTCACCACCACCCTTCAGGTGAGGGGAGAAGTTGAGAACAACAGTCCTTTGTGGTAATCTCAGCCAGTGATAGAATTGAATCCAAGCTGTTGGTATCACGCTGTATTGCAACCGATCTGTCCATCTAACTGAGCTTAAATCCACAGGGTTTCTCATTCCTTGAACTATTCTTGTAAATTGTTTCTGTGCTCACTCCTATGCGGTCATATCTTCCCTATAACGTTGTGCCCACAACTGTACATAATATTCCAGCTAAGGTCCGTCAATAACTTGACTGAGATCTTTTAAGAGTGACAAAAAAGTTTAATAAAGGTAGAGCAGTGCATGTTGCTTATGTGGACTTCAGCAAGGTGTTTGACAGGATTCCACATGGTAGACTGATGAGCAAGATTAGATCACATGGAATCTAGGGAAAGCTAGCCATTTGGATACAAAATTGGCGTGAGGGCAGGAGATGGAGGGTGGTGGTGGATTTTTTTACACTGGAGGCCTGTGACCAGTGGTGTACTACAAGGATCGGTGCTGGGTCCACTGCTTTTTGCAATTTATATATATGATTTGAATGTGAATATAGGAGGAATGGTTAATAAGTTTGACAATGACACAAAAATTGATGCTGTCATGGACAGTAAGAAGGTTATCTCAGAGTACAATGGAACCTTGATCAGATGGACCAATGGGCCGAGGAGTGGCAGATGGAGTTTAATTTAGATAAATGTGAGGTGCTGCACTTTGGTAAGGCAAATCAGGGCAGGATATTACACTTAATGGTAGGGTTCTAGGGAGTGTTGCTGAACAAAGAGACTTTGGGATACAGATTCATATTTCTTTGAAAGTGGAGCTGTAAGTAGATAGGGTAATGAAGAAAGCCGAAAGAACTGTTGATGCTGTAAATCAGAAACAAAAACAGGCATTTCTGGAAAAGCTCAGCAGGTCTGGTAGCATCTATGGAGAGAAATCAGAGTTAACATTTTGGGTCAACTGACCATTCCTCAGTTCTGAGGAGAGGTCACTCGTCCTGAAACATTAACTCTAATTTCTCACTAAAGATACTACTGGACCTGCTGAGCTTTCCCAGCAATTTCTGTTTGCGTCACGAAGAAGGCATTTGGTATGCTTGCCTTTAATGGTGTCCATGCATTGAGTATACAAGTTGGGATGTCATGTTGCAGCAGAACATTGGTTAGGCCACTTTTGGAGTACAGTGTTCAGTGCTTTATGAATGATGCTGTTAAGCTAGAAAGGGTTCAGAAATGATTTGCAAGGATGTTACTAGGGTTGGATTGTTTGCAGTACTGGGAAATATAGAATAGGCTGGGGCTATTTTCCCCAGAGCGTTGGTGGCTGAGGGGTGGCTTTATAGAAGTTTATAAAATCATGAGGAGGCTTAGGTAGGGTGAATAGCCAAAGTCTTTTCCCCAGGGTCGCAGAGTCCAAAACTGTAGGGAATAGGTTTAAGGTTAGAAGGAAAAGATTTAAAAGGGACCAAAGACAACTGTTTCACACAGAGGGTGGTGTGTGTATGGAATGATCTGCCAGAGGAAGTGACAGAGAATGATATGATTACATTTTAAAGGCATCTTGGTGGGTACTTGAATAGGAAGGGTTTAGAGGGAAATGGGCCAAATGCTGGAAAATGGGGAAATATAAATTTAGGATATTTGGTCAACATGGACCAGTTGGACGGAAGGGTCTGTTTCCATGCTGCACGGCTCCAAGACTGTATTCTTGTTTCCTTCTCCAAAGTGTTTTTTCACTTTCCTTTAAACCTTTTGCATTCTCTTTGTTCCTCAATTGTATTTTCTGCCTTTCACCTCTCGTAAACACAAATTTTCTTTCTAATGTTAGTTTCTACCTACTTTGTAATCCAGGCAACTCTGGATTAATTTCTCTCATCCTTCCCATTTGCAGGAACATGGAAGTGCCCAAATAACTTTCTCTTTGAAGGTAGTTCTGTATTCATTTCCGGCTTTTCTGCCAGTCAATTCTGATCTTGTCCCATTGAAGTCAGCTCTCCCACAGTTGATTTGTCTTGCTGTGGATCGTTGCACGTCATTTTCCACTATCATCCTGAACTTTATAACACAAACATCATTCTCTCCTCACATGTCCTGTACATATAGTCGTCCAGGGTTCCAATGTGTCCATGGCTTCCTACATGTTACAGATCACATTTTCCACTCGAAGCGAGCTGTCAAGTCTACGTATATAAAGACATAAAGATCCGGCCCGAGACGGGAGGGGAGAAACTGTTCCCTTGGTGGAAGGATCAAGAACCACACGGATTCAGACCTTTGACAAAAGAAGGATCAGAAACATGGGGAAAAACTTATTTGCACATAGTGAAGGCTCGGATATGGAATGCATGGTCTGAAATGTGGTGGAGACAGACCCAATCTTGGCTTTCAAAACACATTTGGATCATTATTCTATGAGCAAATAAATTACACAGCTACGTGTGGAAAGGCGGGGGAGTGAGACTAGTTGAGTTACTGTTGCAGAGAATCAGCAGAGACACGACGGGCTGAACGAGCTCCTTCTGTTCTGTGACCACGTACACATTCATCCACATTGCATTCAAAGTTTGATTCAGCCGCATCCTGAGTACTGCAGCGTAACCTTCCCGCAAGCTCTCCTCACTGTAACTTGCCAGCCGTGAAATGCTGACGAAGAGACACCACGCTAGCTGCATAATATCGTGTGACCCTCCCACTGGAAACGAGGAGGCTTTGATTGACAGTTCAGGCGGAGCAAATAAATGTGTGTGTTTGAACGCTGCCTTACCCTGTGAACTGGCGTGAAGCTGTGGTAAAGCAGGCAGCCTTTCTCCATTGAGCCTGCCTGCATTTGGTTCAGTTTGCGGCTGCTGTAGTGCAGTGACACCACGTAGACTTTCCCGGACAGAGAAGCAGAGGCGCTGACTTCTGATTTCCCAGCTTTTGGATTTTGTTGCTGTTTGTTTGTGTATGTGTGTGTGCGCGCATTTGGTTGAATGAGTGATGGCCTTCTCCAGTTACCTGTCCATCTTACCCCTGCTGGTCTCTCTGCTCCTGGGCAGCCTGCGCTTCTCTTTACAGGAGCAGGAGGACGATCACAGCAAACACCTTTACACCGCCGAGCTCTTTAGCCACGCCGTGCAGACCGCTCCTCACTTCATCATGTTCTTTGCACCTTGGTAAAGTTTGCCATCTCTTTTTTTTGATCATTATTGATTGCATTCAGATGCCTTTAGGGGAGGATTGACTGATTTTTTTGTTATTGCATATACTCGGATTTTTGCAGTTTTGCTTTGTTTTGGAAATTGCGGAAACAAAACTTTGTAGGCGAAAGAGAAGTTAGAGACTTTCCATTGGGTGGAATAGTGAAAGTTGAGTGGGAGTTTAAAATTATCAGCCGCAGTTCCTCCAGAAAAGTTGTGGGGGGGGGGAGGCGTGGGAAGTGGACAAGAGGGTAGTTTGAGATCATATACGTGTTACTGTTTACAGTATTCACTTCAGTCAGTATTTGCCCCTGTGTTCCATTGTAATTCCCAACGTGTTGTTATGGGAGCTGTGTACGTGGCAGCAAAGGATGGGAGATCACATTACGTAACAATCTTTTACAAAAGCGGTTTGCTCTTTGGGGCGAGGTGCTTTTGTTAACAAATGCAAAAGGAAGTCGTGGTATCTTAAACGTTTACATTGCAAACCTCCAGCGTTTGCTTAGTTGCAAACATGAATGGGATTTGCAACTACGTGACCGCGCCTCCCCACCCCGGCTCCTCATTGTACTTTGACATTCTCTGTACTTCCTTTCCCTGTACTTCCTTGTTGAATGTATGTCTGGTGAGGGCATCCCCTCACACTGAGACAGGTGCCTCATGACCTCAACTTATTCCTTCACCAACGTTTGATGGTTAATCTGTCAGCAGGCCCTGTGTTACATTGGTTGCTGACTCTGATGCGGTGCAGAATCAATTTTTGATTAATAGCTTAAATATATGTCTTTCAGGCACCATTTCTTTTGAGTTGCCATCCATGTCAGATGCATATTTAGGCATGACTGAGTTTACAAAAATGTGTTTTTCTAAGTGGATTTTTTCATACAGTGCTGTGCGATCTGCTTTTAAAATCCTGAAATATTTGTTATAGTACTTCAGTTTGCCTTCCATTTGATTCTGTTTGAAAAGAGTGGATTATCTGTCAACTCTTTCTAAAAGGCAATTAATGTTTGACCAAGTGTTAGTTTAAAAACTGTAATTGATAGGTGTCTGTTAATCAAATATTAAGGGAAGCCGGGCAAAGACAAGTATATAGAGTTAGTTAGGTAGAGAACAACTTGGAGGGTTGCATGATATCCTGTTCCAATATTCCTGTGTCCACCTTCCCATAACACACTTTTTAGTGGATTTCTAGCTGACTACTTCTAATAACTGCAAGATTTAAATTCAAATGCACTCGACTTTCTGAAGTAGATTTATACCATGGATGGACTGCCCCATAGGATGAACACACATTACTTAAGAACAACATGCAGTTGATATCGGATCAGTGAATATAGTAGGCATGGGGACCTTGTATCCAGGACTGTTGATCTATTTGAATTTAAGTCTGTAACTGATACCGAGATTGTTGAGAACATGTTGGTAACTTCAGAGATATCGTACGTGTTCATTTTTCCAGGCACACAAACAATATGCAACATGTCTACATGTATTGTATGGAAATGTTCAACCATGTGTACAAAGATCATTTGTCTTGAAAGATTAATGTCAGATATGTAACTCTCAACTGTTAACTTATAGGTTAAGATGTTTATCATGCAGCATATGATCCCCAGTGATTGTGGAACATTCAAGTTTTAAGTTGGACTATTAATTGGATTATTAATTTCCTTTTGAATTGGAAAATGCACATCCAACATTGAGTGGAGAGCCAGCTGAATCCGGCTGGATAGGGACGGGTGAATGGAGAAAGCATACTGAGGTGCATACTTTATTTGATGTCTATCACAAAGAGTACCTCAATAGTACCACTTCTGACTGAACTAACTTAGACTAGGATGGCAGGTGAAGACAGAACCAGCATGAGTGGAAAAGCTTAGTTGACCTTGCAGTTAACAATCTGCCTCTCATAGATGAAAATGACACATGGTATTGGTGGGGGTGATCACTACACAATGTATGCCGAGACTATCTTCCTTATTCACACTGACAATGACTCTTGATGAGTTGTGTGACATTACTGCCACGTTAAGTGGGATAGATTAGAGCAGATCTAACATCTCAAATTACGGCATTTATGATATGGGTAGTCAGCAAAGAATTGCATTCAGCCACAACCTGTAAACTCAGGTCAGCACATCCCTCACTCTACTACTATTGACCAGCCAAGCATCAAGCTGATTCGATAAAGAGAACATGCCAAAAGCAGCACATAAAATTAGTTGTCACCCTGCTAATGCTATTGCACAGAACTACGTACAGCTAAACAGTGGAAGTAACATTTTGAAGTGACCCAGTAACCAATAGGTTAAATGGAAGCTCTTCATTCTTCCACAACCAGTAACAAATGATGGTAGACAATTAAGCAACCAGTTTGAGGAGGACGCTGTGTGAATGGCCTCATTCTCAACATGCATCTTTGTAGTTAGTGCTCACTGGTGCTACTGAGCATTCAGGGATTGAATGTTTGTGGACGTGATGCCAATCAAGCAAGCTGCTTTGTTCTAGATGGTGCAAAGCTTCTTGATTTGTTACTGGAGCTGCACTCATCCAGGCAAATGTGAGTATTCCATCACACTACTGACTTGTGCCTTTTAGATGGTGGACAGACTGTAGGGAGTTCGGAGGTGAGTTACTCACTCCAGGATTCCGAGCCTCTGACCTGCTGTTGTAGTCACAGTATTTATATGGTTAATCCCAAGAAAAAACACTTAGCTCGCGTGTGTAAATGACTCAACTGCATTCACAGCCAGATTTGTTGAGTCAGTGATCTATCGCTGTCATCTCCTGAGGTTCCTTTCATCGTAGATATTGGTCCTCAGGAAATTTGATGTCCCCTTGTGTCTCTGGGACTAGGTACAGTCATGCTGAACCATTAAGAAATTCGATTAAATTCTGTTTTTCTTTCATCAGCACAGTGCATGAGGAAAAATCTATCATAATTTAGAGATGCTTCTGTACAGGTAGTACAAGCTTTGGATTCTAATCAGTTTTCATGCCATTCATTCTACACTTCTACTAAATATATGCTATCTATTCTTAACAGGTGTGGGCATTGTCAGAGACTTCAGTCCACATGGAATGAACTAGGGGACAAATACAACAGCATGGAAAACACTCCAGCAAATGTGGCTAAAGTTGACTGCACCAAAGATACACAGACCTGTTCAGATCAAGGAGTCCGTGGATATCCTACGTAAGTGGTGTGCTTTGAAAAGGTGATGTTTCACTGAAAGTGTTTTTAAACATCATGCAGGCCTGGAAAGGATGAGTCACCCTTAAGTGATTGCCAGTCATCTGTACTGTCTGAAGATGTAAGCAGTTTGAGATTTCTTCATTTTGGGCGCTTGATTTTGATTTAAAGGGGTGATGGAATAATCTTGTTTGATATTCTGGAGATTTTAGTTTAATTTGATTCAGTGAGCAGCGGATAATATGAAGTTCATTATTACACAACTTTATTTCTGCATTTCGTTCCCAACAACACTTGTAAAAATAATAAAACCAAATGATCAAACCAGTAAAATGTGATCTCAAGTACATTAATGCAGTGTTCTCTACAAGTAACAATTGATTGCAATCGTCAGTAGGTTTGGGAAGATGGCATTCAGTGTAATTTGGAAATGTATTTTAGTAATTATGTTTCCATGACGGGGGTGGGTGGCAGTGGTAATGTCACTGGACTAGAAGTCTAGAGCCCCAGGCTACTGATCAGGGGCATGCATTCAAATCCCTTCATGGCAGATGGTGAAACTTGAATGCACTAAGATGTTTGCATTGAATTGCTAGTCCAATGCTGACCATGTAACCGCTGTCAATTGTTGTAAAAAATGATATGATTTAATGTACTTTAGGGAAGGAAGTGTGCCATGCTTACCTGGTCTGGTCCCAATGGGTCTCCAGTGCCACAGCAACATGGCTGCCTCTTACCTACCCTCTGGGCCTTACACTCATCCTCTAACTAAGTACAATAAGAGACACATCTTTGTTATAATAGTGAGTTCCAACTAATCAACTGTATTTAAAGCATAACTTTATTCATGCCTATGTCTCACTCACTTCGACCAATGCTTTCAAAAACAATGATCACTTGGTCACTGTAAATCATGTTTTTTGGCCTTCTAATCTTGCAAGATGCTTTCAGCAGAAAACGTTCAATTTGTTTTTAATTAAACAGCATTTTGAATCTAATGTTATATCTGTAATGCATTTTCTGTGTGGGCTAATTGTCTCACTTTTGGATTTTCCTTTTAGACTGAAGTTGTTCAGACCCGACCAGGAAGCAGTGAAATATCAGGGACCCCGTGACCTGCAGTCACTGGAAACGTGGATGCTTCAGACCCTGAATGCTGAACCTGCTGTAAGTCTTCAGAAAGTCATTGTAATCTCAAACTTGGGAATGTTTTAGAACCAAGACTGTTGCTGAGAAATCTACATAGCAATTTCTGTTTCTGTTTCATTTTTGTTACTTGCCATTTGTAACCAAATGGTTACATAGCTTTTGTTTTTATGCAAAACTTGCAAACTGACAAACTTCCAGCTGTATTCACAACGTACTTTCACCAAGCAAGCTGCTTTTTGCACCATAAGTAACAACTTCTTCAGGTGGTTCTGCAGAGAAATGCGTACAAGTTATAAATGAAACTCATAGCAGGTTTGTATTGATGTGCAAAAACAACTCAACCTGGCATTTTCATTCATTTTCCATTCATACTGCATAGAGAGAGTATTTTGCATTGCTTATCCTGAGAAATTTAAGGAAAAACACTCATGGACTCTACTGTGGTGAAGACCAATTTGTAGTTTAAACCTGATGGGCCGAGAGGCCTCCTGTATGTATCTCTAGGAATGTACAAAGTAGAACTGGTAGCTTTTGAATACTCCAAAGAGATTTTCAATTATAAATAAAAACAAAGTTATCATGGCCACACAGTATGTATAGTGAGAGAGAGAGAGATTTAACATTATTGCTATATGACCTTCCATCAGAATTGAGGAAAGTTAGAGATTTGATGGGCTCTGAATAAGTGAAGAAGGGGAGGGGAAAGATCAAAAAGGAAGCTCTGAGTTGGTGTGGAGGACAGAGTACCTTCAACGAAACGTTGCATGTCAAAAGAAGCCAGAGAATGATAATGAGACAAGATTATACACAAAAGATGTGCCTAAGTGAATGAAAGGATAACAGCCACCTGAATGTGAAGTGAGGGGATTAAGAAGGAAACAAGAGAAACAAAACTGGCAGAAAGACATGAAACAAAATGGCGTAAAGGTTATGGTCTAAAATATTATGTTCAGTGTTTTGAAGTTGAACGTTGAGGCACAGCTCCGTGAGCTTGTGTGAACCTTCAGTGGAGCAATGCGGCAGGCCAAGGCTGGGGGTAAAGTAGAGGTTTGAAGTGACAGCTGAAACTCAGGGTTACACTTGCAGTTTGAACAGAGGCATTCAGTAAAACAGTCACTCTGCTTATTTGGTCTTGCCAATTTAGGGAATTTGGCTGGTCATAGGACACTGTTTTTCTGTCTGTCATTATATTTTTAGTTTTACTTTTGACTCTACCACAGAATAGCCTACAGGTTTATAGTATTGTAACCTCTGCAAACTATTTAACCAAAGTGCACATTTTAAAATGTAGAAAATATTTAATGGTTTAATATAAGTATTGCATTATGGGTTCGAACAAATTCCCGTCCAGGCTAAAGGTTGTGTGAAATGCCATTTTCTTTAAATATTAACTAGCTTTTCCCCATACTAATAGACTGTACAAATACCAGTCTCCTGAAATAGTTGTTTATATTAATCATTTAGACAGAGATTGGTTATGAGTTGAGTTCAGCTCAATAACATTTCCAAAAAATTAAAAGCAGGAAGAAAATAAAACTGTCGCTTCCTTGATTTCTCCTTTTCTGCCTTCCACAATCTTATTTGAATGGTCTCACTGACTAATTTATGCCCTGTATTGACTTCTGTTTAGCCTTTCTACTTAAAAAAAATCCTCTAAACATTTCACGAAGAATGGAATGCCAGTGGATTACAAATCCGAAATCATGTGTGTTTTCAAAATGGCAGTCATAATGTTTGTAAAATAGAAAATGCTTGTGCTGTCGGAGTCCTTTTGGGAATTTGTTTTGTTTAATAAAGTATGTAAAAAGGAAATTCATAATTATAGTGACTCAGAGGATCAAAAATAGAGCTATTGCTTTTCGCATCTAAGAAAACGAACAAATATGAATTATCTCCAGCTAGTCGTTTCCTATTCTTCTTGTTTTCCAGCAGCTTAAAATAATGGTGAGCCCTGTGACTCTTCCATTATGCAATTTTAGAAATAAATTGTTGACTATTGATGCCATCTGAATAGATCGTAAGAATTTACAATCAAAAGAGAAGTGTTAGGTTTCCATTCACAAATTACACTTTTTTGTTCAGGTCTAATTTCTGTGGCCTAGACTCTGAAGTCCAAATTACGTTATTCAGCGTTTATTATTCAAACCCTCTGCCGACATGGGATACTTTTGTGCAAATTAATCTTCCCATCCATCCAGACCTGCTCAATAAAATGCACTTTCTCAGCCATGTGATCTTTCCTAAAAAACAACAAGGAAAAGAGTAAACCTCAAAAGTTTGCATTTGGAAAATACCATTGTAAATTATTTAAAATTTCCTCAGTGTGTACTGATATGAATTTATGTATTTGACCGAATTTGATATTGGATGTTGCCTGGGTACATAGAAGTTTGACTGTATAGTAATGTTGTAATGATTTGATACCATAGCTGGTCAAGTCTCGATTATCGGTTCCTTATTTTCAGAAGGTGCAAAAGAGCAGTAGATAAGAAGGGACTATTGTCCTGATAGTCATTTGCATGGTTATGGGAGAAAAATGCAAATGTGTCAATTACCCTTTTAAGATCAGTAATCAGTGAACACAGGAATTACAGTGAAGGTATTTGAATGACGAAATCTTAGTTTTGCATTGACTCTTGTTGTCGTGTCCAACTTTGGTTTATTGCTGTATTAAAGTAGCCTTGAGAAATTATAGAATAGAAAGGATCGAAACATTTTGCATGGACAGGCATTTGTTTGTCAGTGATGTCTCCAGTGTTGAATTACTCACTGATATCCCCTGTGTAAACACTTGTTACAAGTAGCTACTTAGGTTAGATACTGTTTGGGATATAGGAACAAAAGAGATTTTCCCAAATCTACAATTCAACTCCATTGACTCTGCATAACCCCCGACTTTTTTTTTAATGAATAAAAATCTGTTGTCTCAGTTTTGAAATATTTAATCATTCTTTCATCCACAAAGTTTGGTGTGACCAAGTTCCAGGTTTTAACTGCATTTGAATGTAAGTTCTGCCTGATTTTTTTTTCTGCTAAATGGTCTAACTCTAAATTTATGATATTGCCTTTTTGTCCTGGATTTCCTATCCAATTCCTTCATCTGTCAGATACCCACTCTACCTTCTGGTCTCTGGAGAATGCAAGCCAATTCTATCATCATAACTTTAGTTTGATATCTGTTCGGAATTGCACCCCAGCAAGTATTGCCATCTTCAATATAAGAAAGGCCAAAATTGGCCTTGTTATTTGCATTGGCCATACATGAAGCAAGTATTAGTTTTTAAAAATCTAATCTGTTGCAATTGGAAGTCTCCTGTTTTGTCATTTTACATGCTGTGCAGATTAGTTCTCACTGTGCCACGCAGTGTTTTAAGAGGTGCTTTTGGAACTGTCAAATTTTCAATTCTATGGGAATTCCAGACTCTGGTTTTCTGCCCAATTGTTTTAAAGGCTATAAAATTATAGGATGGAACAGAAGAACATGTTCTGAACCAGATGCTACTAGTTCAGTTTATGTGGTATGTGACATGGAGAATGACAAGTGATGTCCTTTGATCTGTCATGTCTACACATTGTCTTTAGATGGTTCAGCTTGACTCCATGCCCCAAATCAGAAGAGTAATATTAAATAATTTTGGAGATTGGTCACTTTTTTGTACAGTTGGAAATATGACAACCATTTGTGCATAGCAAGCTCCAATAAACAAGTGTCAAAATAACCAGCTAAATGACTTCTTCCAGTTGTACACAACAAAGAGCTGCAGATGTTGAAGCTGTTAAAAGAAAAGTCAAAAATTGCTGGAGAAAATGATTTGTTGGAAAGAAAGCAGTTAACATTTTGAGTCCAGTGACCCTTCTTCAGACTGACCCAATTACGTTGGTCGATGAATTTTAAAAAAAATTGGACACTTCATCAGTAGAGCCCTGGCATCTTTTCTGCACCTTGAGGGGGCACAAACGGTGATGATTTGATGTCTCAATAATCTCAGACGGTGCCGTGCTCTGCCTGCTGAAAAATATGTCAGCTGAGATGATCGCAGTCCCTTTTTCTGAAGCTGTACTTGAGCCCACATCCATCTGCCTTTAGATGCGTGAGTTTTACTGCAGGGCTAAGGTTAATATTGTGAAATGTTTGATTTGGTGCCTGAAATTATAACCTTGATATTATTTTAAAATGCCTTCTGCCGGTTGCCCAAACTTGTTCGCAGTGTAGCAGAGATGGAGCAATAGCTGTCTTGGGCTGTGGTCGCTTTGAAGGCAGCACTGACTTATTTCCTGCTGAATATTTGCATGGGTTCTATTTTTACAAAAGGGGTAACTGCCTCAGGATTTGCTGCTGAAGTAATTGACTTTGGACTTGTAACCGCTAGCATAAAGAAGCCCTGAAGAGGAACACCTGTAGAGTCTCAAGGCTATAGTGTTCTCACTGGGATGTTATCAAAGGGAGGTCTTGGGTGTGTAGGAATGCTTAATGTCACACATGAACTGTTTTTAAAAAAAGGGTGGTATCACAATGATAGATTTTTACCCATTTAAGCTCTCATTGCTTGTGGAGAGAACATTTTTTTTGAATTATGTAGCAGTAGTGTGTGAGACATTTACCCAAGACTTAATTGCCACACTTTGAGGAAAAGAATTTAGCCTCACATAAACTCTATTAAAGCACATAAGTTTATATTCAGTTTGCCAAACACTACCAGTTCTACTAATCACTGAAATGAACTTATTGAAGCTTTAAACGTAAACATAAGAAAAGTCACTTTTTCACTGTGGTCACGTTTCTGAATCTAATGTATCCATTTTTCTCTTTCTTTCCAGCACTGAGTAATTGGTGTGTTCCCCTTGTCAATGTGTCAGTGTGTAGCATATGCATTTATATCAGTTGCTTTTTGTGAGGTTTTGTAAATTGGCCAAGCTTGAGGTGCAGCGTTGGGCTTCAGCCTTGACAACGAGCTGTTGCTGTTGTGAGTCAGATTGGTTCCTTTTGTTGTGTAAATTCTTCATTTTTTTGCCTGTTGCCTACTCAATCTCCTGGTGAGCTACTCATCACAAACAGGATATATGATGCTACCTCCTGTAGCTGGATTAATTAAGTACGGTATATGAAAATGAATGGAGAGGGCTGCCCATCAGTCTGCTTGCTGAAAGGAAAGAAGTGTTTTGATCAGACACCACATTAGGGAGATGATGTTGATGAGGCCAGTTTTCATAAAAATGTGTGTCCAATGTGGAAAAGGAGAGTTTCCTTTTAGGAAGAATCCTTATTGCTAAATATGTACTTGGAATACAATTTTTCTCTCTAAATCCGAGAAATTAAGTGTCGAATTTAAAAAAAACTTGTTATTTTCTTTTGTTAGGTACCAGAATCTGAACAGGAACCTCCCATGGTCCCAGAAGCCAAGCAGGGCTTGTATGAACTCTCAGCTAATAACTTCAAGCTTCACACTGCGCAAGGTATGCTGACCACAGGTTCAATATTTGTTTGGTTGTTTGGTGTTTTTAGATCGATATGCACTGGAACTTTAATTATGGTCTTTTAACTCTTACTCTTTACTCTTTAATTCTGTAGAATAGCTCAGACTTATGGACAGAAGCAAAATATTGTGCTTGCTTGAAGTTTGAAATAAAAGCAGTACTGAAAATGCTCAGATAATAAAATGTGAGGCTGGATGAACACAGCAGGCCAAGCAGCATCTCAGGAGCACAAAAGCTGACGTTTCGGGCCTAGACCCTTCATCAGAGAGGATCTCTGATGAAGGGTCTAGGCCCGAAACGTCAGCTTTTGTGCTCCTGAGATGCTGCTTGGCCTGCTGTGTTCAACCAGCCTCACATTTTATTATCTTAGAATTCTCCAGCATCTGCAGTTCCCATTATCACTGAAAATGCTCAATAGGTTTGGAGTGAGAAAAACAGAATTAACATTTCAAGTCAAATATGACTCCTCATTAGAACTATTCTGTCCTGAAGAAGTCATACTTGACCCTGTTTCTGTCCTTGAGGGAAATTTTAAATTCAATTAATTAATATTTTCACTATTGACTATGACCTTGAAACTACTGTATTGTTTTAAAAAATATATATTAGCTTTGATAATGTACTTTAGGAAGAGAAATCGGCAATCCTTTCCTGATCTGACATGAGTCAACACCCACAGTAGTGTGGCTGGCTCATGACTCCCCACTGAAATGACCCAGCAAGCCATTCAGTAGTATCAATACTGTCACAGAAAAGCTGAAAAAGATGGTAGCTCACTACCAACTTTTTGAGGGCATTATGGCACAGTAGCTCAGTGGTTAGCACTGCTGCCTCAGTGTCAGGAACCCCCGTTCAGTTCCACCCTCAGGGGACTGTCTGTGCAGAGTTTGCACATTCTCCCCGTGTCTGCGTGAGTTTCCTCCGGGTGCTCAGGTTTTCTCCCACAGTCCAAAGATGTGCAGGTTAGGTGGATTGGCCATGCAACATTTTTCGTAGTGTTCAGGGATGTTTAGATTAGATGGGTTATAGGGTGATGAGTTATGGACAGGTAACAAATGCAATGCTTGCTGGCAATTTCTCATTCCAATAATGAAAAGAAAAATACTGTGTAATAAATGAATACTGCATGAGAGTTACAAATGTAAAGGTTGGTGCTTCACTTCTCTTTTTTAAAGGAAGTGGCTTTTTTTTGTTTGCACCTGCAGTGATCATTTAAAAATGTGGCTTTCCTTTTTAACAGTAAGAAGGCCATCACCAGAATGGTCTAGGCCCGAAACGTCAGCTTTCGTGCTCCTAAGATGCTGCTTGGCCTGCTGTGTTCATCCAGCTCCACACTTTATCTTGGATTCTGCAGCATCTGTAGCTCCCATTATCTCTGATCAGAATTGGTTATTAGCTTCATTAAGTCAGTGGTAATATCAAACTGCTTGTTAAATTTATAACCTTTTGTAAAGCTAAAGAGTACACGTGATAAGTTATTTATTGGCAAACTTGATAAAATCATCACTGATTGAATCGTGCTGATAGTTGAAGAATTGTGTCAATACATAGTTCGTCCTGTGAAATTTGTCTGTCTAATACAAGAGAATCTGGTGAAAGCCAGGCTTTTCCCCTTGTGTGTGTGCTTTGTGGAATTACATGAAAGTATTTGGATCAAGGAGCCTGTGACCTGTCAATTAGTACAGAATGTCTGATGGTAGACAGCCATCAGCTCAGGCACAATCTGCCAAAGGAACTGGTGAAAATAAAGAGAAAACTAATGACTGATGTTGATCATAAGTGAGAGATTTTGTATTTCTTGGGAAATAAAACATTTGACCTTGCCATCTGGTTGACTTGCTACTTCCAAATGGCTACTGTGCAATTTGCAAAAGAATGATCTTGTGCAACTTCTTTACGTACCTGGCTTCCTTTGTGGGAAGTGGCTTGCTTTGCCTGCTGGGCTACATTTAAGAACCTGGGCACAAAGGAACTGAGTAACCCTGCGCAATTTTCACCTTGTGGCTGTAATGTGGAGTATCTCCGGATTCCTGCAGCAACCCCACCTCACCCCTAGGGGGAGAAAAAACCTTCAGCACTCAGGATGGCTGTTCACCATCCCATTCAGGTACCCCTCCAAGGCATATGTAATACTCTTGCTGGGTCAGAATCTCGGAACTGCTTACCTGATAGCATTTTGGAGAACCTTTTCAAGGAGATTCTAGCCACTCAGAGTAGGTCCCACCTTTTCCGGGGCAACAAGGGAAGCTGGTGTTAGTATCAGAGATAATGGGAACTGCAGATGCTGGAGATTCCAAGATAATAAAATGTGAGGCTGGATGAACACAGCAGGCCAAGCAGCGGCTCCTGAGATGCTGCTTGGCCTGCTGTGTTCATCCAGCCTCACATTTTATTAAGCTGGTGTTAGTGCCCAGTGCCACAATTAATGAAGATGCCCTGTATGATTTACCTCAAATGGTATCACTCATCTGCTGCGAGTGAGGTTTCTCTTCCCAGTCATCCTTTCCTGAATTTTCAGGAATGATATGCAGACTTTTCTGTGCGGTTTTGTTTTAAAAGAAAGTTTCTATAAACTGATTGTTTTTTTTTTCAATATCTTTCCAGGTTTTCATTTTATCAAGTTCTTTGCTCCATGGTGTGGCCACTGCAAGGCTCTGGCTCCAACATGGGAACAACTGGCAACAATGTTTGAGCATTCCGACAATGTGAAAATTGCCAAGGTAAGAGCATCAAAAGTAACAGGAAATATTCTATCTGAAAGTGGTTCAGAAACTGTGCTAAACTAGTGGTGTGAGTGGTTGTGTATGCTGTAGAGCTCCAGGATTTGACTTAGCTGCTTGGCTTTTGATAAGGGTGTGTTACAGGGACACTTTTTCCGCCACTTTGAATACTAGTGCATCGCTTAACGTAATTATTGAGATCTAGGAATAGGTGTGGTGGGGGAGAGGAATAGTCGTGATGATCTGCTATATTCAGTCAAGGTTTCAAACTTTACCTTGAGTAGTAGAAGAAACCGCTGACTTGCATCAACACTTGAGGGGTGCTTTCTTTTAATTCTCACCACTAATTTATGGAATATTTAATTAGAGTTTTGTTATACCATTTGTGGCTGACAAAATCCTGTAATGCTGAAAAGGTGCTGCAATTCATTACTTAATCTTAATTGCACTCAGCACAATGTCTGCCTGTTCTAGAAGCCCAATTCCACAATAGTTTCAGAGCAGAACTCTGATTTATTTATTGAGGATGTCCAGAGTGTTAGAGCAGTGTTAACCATATACAGCAAACTCTGTTTTAACCATCACCTTTATGAACTGGTATTCATGATAAACCAGCAAAAATAGCATTCCTCAAATACTGTGAAGTTTACTGACCTTATACTGTCCACTTATTATAGCTTTTTAATTTATTTACTTCTGTGTAAATGTACTTTGTTGTTCAGTTGAATAGCCATGCAAAATATTAACAGTTGACTCAATTTCAAGTCAGTTTCTCCTCCAGTGTTGTCATCTTCTACAATGTCCAAGCAGTCATCTTAAGGGTGCAAGTGAGAAGGCTCGCTGATGATAAGTTTTATTTGAGGCACAGTTGGAGTAAAGTGATTTATGCTGTAAATAAAGTATAATAGTGATGTGCAAACCCTAGCATTACGTTTCTATTACTTAACATGTGCTTTCACATTGATTATGTGGACCTCTTCCAGGGGTTGTCACTAGACCATGGTGGTCTATACAGTCAAGGATTGCAGCCTTCTGGCATGATTAATAGCAATGAGAGGCAAGCACTCTCTCAGGAAATGCTTCGGATTTAAGGTAGAGTGGGACACTCTTTACAATCCATGGCACATCAACTGGCTCTGACATTGAGCAGTATAACTGGGTGGGAGGAATTGCAATACATGCTTTAAAGAATATTGGAACCAAAAACCTACAGACTGCCTGACCTTTTATGAAAATACTGATATGACTGGTGTATCAAAATTTCAAGGAATTAAGAAGAGGCAGTTTGCTGACTAATTTGTGTGCATGAAGTAATCTTAGTTAGCTTTAAGATGTCAGATTGTCTGAAAGTTCTTTTCACTTTCTGACTGTAGCCTTTCCTCTAATACTAATTGTCTTTCAATCTAATTCTAGGTTGATTGCACTGCCCACCAGCAGTTGTGCTCTCAGATCCAAGTGCGTGGATACCCAACCCTCCTCTGGTTCAAGGATGGGGAAAAGGCTAGTATTGTTTTTACTTTAAATCACATTTGCTGAATTTGTCTTCCCCCTTCCTCCTCCAGGATTGAATCAGTACTGTGCTCACTTTCACGTACTTTGAGTGAATTTGGAGCTATAGAAACGTCTGAATTTCTAATGGCTTTTGTGGATTTAGTCATTGGCACTTCATGTCAGGCTCAGTGCGCAGAATTGATAACCAAGCCCATTCAACTTGAGCAAACCCGTCTGCGGTTCCACTAGCAGATTTCAGTCTTCTAGACAGAATCTGTTCCTTGTTCCAGCAAGAATTGTGGAGCACCATCCATGTCAAAATGTGTGTGCGCACAGCTAAGTATAATGATGGAAGGACTGTCTTGTAGCAATGGTAGTGCCCCATCTCTGGACCAGAAGATCCACGTTTAAGTCCCACCTGCCTATAACACATCCAATCAACTTGCTTAAAATAACTATACGGGAATGGCCAGGGAACGGGAAGGGAATTCCATGGGGAAAAGTGTGGCTCCCTTTTTGACCGTGACAGTCTTTTTTAGATATTCTACTCCTTTGTATTGCACTGTTGTGAAATGTGGGATATGTAGCATTGAACTGTAACATTTCTCTTTAAATGTTCAAATGAATTCCATATTGCCCCTTCATCAGGTTGATCAGTACAAGGGTAAGAGAGATCTGGACTCTTTGAAGGAATATGTGGATTCCCAGTTAAAGGCAGCTGAACCTGCTGAAGAAGATCAGGAAATTGATGAAGATTCTGAGGAAGAGGATCATTCAGAGGAGGAGAAGGAACCGGTATTTAAGATACTTAAAATGGTTTCAGATGGTATGGCAATGTAGTTTTAATTTGTTTTTGCTCTGACGTTTGGGAATTTGAGTTCTTCAGTACTGACGTATTCAGTCACTTAACACTGTTTCATCAGCATAAGATGCTTACTTCCAAGCTTTATAAGTGTTTGTATCTCTAGACTTGGAAAAAACTTGATGCATGTCTTTCTTTTAGTTAATCCATTTGGGTTAATTTTTTGGTTGGAGAAAGTTTGCAGATTTACACTGACTGGTGTTCGTAATAATTATTGAAATCAATATATTTTCATATTAGGCCAGGATAGAAAATTACGTCTGTTTAGAATGTTATTAAGCACAATGAGAATGTTCGTGCAACAATAGTTTTTCAAAGGAAAAACTTTGAACTTGGTTCTGTGTTATCTCTGGCAAAAATCTCTTGCCCAGTCTATATCTGTAATTAACAGATTTGCATTTCTGCTATTGCTTCTATTTCTGGTCTGTCTTGTGAAAACAGTAAATAAACTGCATTAGAGCATTAAGGGGCAAGAAGCTTGGGTGAAACAATCTAGAATACTAGATATCAAGAAGTGCTTTTTAAAGATTTCTTATGTAAATATTTTATTCCTTTGGGGTTTCTTTTTTCCTGTGCAAAAGATTTAACAGACTTAGTGTAAAAATGAGCCACCTCACTTTATAGTCGGAGGGGAAACTACAGGCTAACTTTGTGGATGAAAATGATAAATTGTGAAGGTTTTTCAGCTTGCCATCTGGTAGAGCCTCAGATATGCCACTGGCAACCTTAAATGTGAAGGGACTGAAGAGACTGAGAGATTTTTTTTTCAGTTTAGTGTCGTGCTGTGTATGCTTTACATTCACAGTAACTGATTCTTTTTTAATTCCCCCACTTACTGTAGTATAGCGTGCTCATCTTGACTGAAAGTGATTTTGAGCAGACCATTGCCACAGGGGTGACGTTTGTGAAGTTTTATGCACCCTGGTAAGTAATGTGTTCATCTTGCAGTTATTAACGAAGGAACCGTAGGCTGGGTTGAAAGGATCAAGCAGGTTGAGTTTATTCAGAGCTCTAATGAGAGCGTGGGCGAGGACCCACTCTTGCTGTGATTCATAACTCAACAGCTGTAGGGAATACCTTTCGCTGTGGGAGATGAAAAGGAGTCAGAATTAGATACTGTTGATGCTGTCTGACTGAAGAGAAGTCTCTAGTTAGAACATGGTGTAGTGTGGTGTTATGGAAATGCTCTGTGAATTGTGAGAGGCACACTAAGCTGTCAGTGGCTTCTCCCATAGGAACTGTCTCAAATTTGTGAAGGATTGTTCTCCCAAAAATTAGATTGTAACCAAGCTGAGGAGATGCACTCACCAATGCCAGGGTTTCTAGTTGCTGCTTATTTTCTTGCTGTGGCAGGGAAAGGTTAACAGGAAGATACCAAGCAGACAACTGACAATAATGGAAACCAAACACCAAAGATTGAGCAAGGTAATGATGTATGTTTTGACTGAAGAGGCTGACACAATTTGGTCAATACTACTCAATGTCTGCAATCTACCCTTTCTTGGTACATTCTAATATATGGCACTAAATTTGTTCAGCCTGGAAGGATAAGGAGTGAGAGAAACTTGTTGGAATTCCTAACTAGAGACCCTCAGCCTTCAAACATACAACTTGGGAGCAGAAGTAACTTTCCCTGCCCCGCAAGCTTGTTCTACTGTTTAAGTTGATGGGTGATTTGATGACCCCATTCCAGCCTATCTCGGATAACCTTTTAACCCCATCCTTATCAAGAATCTAATTATCTCTTTCTTAAAAAATCTGTTTCTTAAAAAAAGTGACTCTGCTTTCATCAGCCTTTGAGGAGGAACATTGCAAAGATACTCAATCTTCTGGAGGGGAAAAGAAAATCCTAATCTGTCTTAAAAGGACAATGCCTTATTTTTAAACAGGGATGCTTATTCTAGATTTCCCTACATGAGGAAACATTCTACATCCACTTTTCCAAGCTTATTTTTGTATGTAAAAGACTAGCCAGCCTGATGTTTTCCATTCTAAGTATTAGTCTAGTGAATCTTTTCTGAACTACTGCCAATGCATTTACATCCTTCCTTAAAGGAGGCCAATATTGCAGACAATGATCCAGATGTGGTTTGACCAAAGCTGTGTAAAACTGGAGCATTGCTCCCTAATTTTGTATTAAATTCACTTCACAGTAAACAATGACATTCTACAAGATTTCCTAATTATTTGCTGTACTTACTTACTACATTGTGATTCATGTGCTGTGACCCCAAGATCACTCTGCATTTCAGAGATATGCAATCCTTACAAATAATTTAAATGCTCCTTTGTTAGTCTTCTGGCCACAATGGACCATTTCACATTTTCCCACATTATACTTCATTTGCCCAATCTTTGCCCACTTATTTAACCTATCTAATCTGTCCTTATATCCTTTTAACTAACTTTCATGCCTACCTTTGTGTTATCAGCACACTTAGTAATCAAATCTTCATAAGAATGTATAAAACCAAGTTAGAGGTAAACCTTTTGGCATCTCAAGCTTGCTCTGGCAGTCACGAACATCATGAATGATCTGTTTGCGTTTCAAATTTCACATTTCTGTCTACCCCAATTAACCTTGGATTCTGGTTAGGCAGGGAATTAATAGCTTGTCAACTTAAAGATATTCAGTGATCTTGCTTCTGCCACCTTCTGAGGCAGACAGTTCTGAAGTCGCTTAAAGTTCTCTTGGAAAACAAAAGAATCTCATCTGTGTCCTAAAAGGTCAACTTTCAATTTTAAAACAGTCCCCCTAGTACTGGACTTAACCACAAAAGGAGACATCCCTTCCACATCTACCTTATGAAGACCGCTTCTACACTTCACTCCTGCTTCTAAACTTCACCTCCGCCTGTCCAGCCTATCCTTGTAAGACGGCCCATTCATTTGAGTTATCGATCTGCAGGATTTGATAAACTTTCTGACTCAATGATACAGCCCAGGAATTTCTGTGAGGAATCCCTGCATAGTGTTACAGCGTCCAGTAGTGATTACAAATATGGTGCTTATGGGAAAGCAAGAGATATGGGTGATGGAGATTGCAACGCCACCTGCTGCTAATCTCAAATGCATTGGCACCAGTCCTCTGAACAGCTTGTGTATTTCATAAAGGTGATGTTGACATTGCATTGAGTGAGATGTTTAGCTGTTGAATAAGTATAGACCTAATGATAACACTATGTCTCTAAATAAAGGGTTTTTCAGCAGAAGCTGGACAATTAAATTTTCTCCAGAGCAGAATGCAGTATCTCAGCCAGTGAGATAAATAACTGGAACTTTGAACATCAGAGTACCTCTAGATCTTCTGTCATTTAGCCAGTGTAGGTTTTCACAAGGGCTCCCTGGTAAGATAATTTTTCTCAGATATGAGAATTCAAGACGATCCTTAAGGCGATGTTTTTGCATTTTGTTACTGTTTCTATTCCACTGTGGGTTAACTCTCTTTCAGAAAAAGATGAGGCAGATCCTTGAAGAGGTGTCACTATTGACAGAGCCCTCTGAACCTGTTCACAGTAACAGCTAAGCACCTGGCAGAGGGTTCATAGTTCAACACTAAGTACCTCGGCCCATAACCCCTACACACTATCTTTATCAACAGGTGTGGTCATTGCAAGAGTTTAGCACCGACCTGGGAGGAACTTGCCAAGCGGGAGTTTCTGGGGTTAAGTGATATCAAAATCGCAGAAGTGGACTGTACTCAACAGCGCTCCCTCTGTAATCAGTTTTCGGTGAGTAAGAAACTGTTACCCAGAGATGTTGAAAACTAGTAATTGGTAGATTTTCCTTTCACCTTTTGACATTTTTCCATGTAGTTCAAAGCAGCAACATTAAAACCAATGTTTTGGAAAATAATACAGGCTTTATTTGATTTTGTGATATGGTTGCAAAGGCTGTAAAATACAAAACTAGTCATGGCTAACTTATTCACTCGAGTTGGGAATACTGTTCAGTGCCATGAAGAATCTCCATCAGTAAGACCTGCTCACTGATAGACTGTTGCATGTAAAACATCAGGTCTAGTACAAGCTAAGTAGAGAACGAATAAATGTTTTTTGGTTTGAAACTATATAGACAATATTTTAAGTTGACAGACCTCTTCCCTGTCACTTACTTCCTTGCTGAGGTTATTGTTCCAGGCATGAGGAACTTCAGTTCTGAAGTTAGATTGTTTTCCTTTGAGTCTTGACACACACTCCAAATCACGAGGGACGTGGACAGGATAGGTATTCACTGTTCCCATTCATTAAAGGATTAAGAATGAGGGGACACATCTTTAAAGAAAGAGGCAAAAGCACCATAAGGAAATGACTTTCATGCAGTGTGTGGATAAGTTCTGGAATGTACTGGCCAAGAGTCTTGGAAGCAAGTACAATTGATGCACTCAGAAGGGAATTAGACTTGCCTTTAAAAAGGAAGAATGTGAGGTGTGAAGATGGAAAGGCAGGAGAATGTTAGTAAGTAAATTGCTCATTTGGAGAGTTGGTGCAGATGCAGTGGGTTTCCTGTGCAGTAACATTTCCATGGTTTTTTTTTTCGGTCTAAAAACAATTGGAACATCCATGAAGATCCCAAAACATCCCTGAAAAATCACAGAGTTTTGCAAGCTGTCTTCATGTTTAATGAGTTAGATTGTGCTTTGTCTTTGTCCTGGCAGGGACAGGGTGTGGGGTCTTGTTCTATGTGCTTGGCTAACAGACACACACTTCAGCTCCACTTGTGCCAACTTGTTAGTGCTGTACTGCTGGTCATTGTGTTCCAGCTGGAAACTGCTTAAGTGGACTGGAGAAAATTTTGGTGAAAGGGCAGTTCTGGTTAACACTGGATATCAGGCATTGGGATATCAGTTAATTCTCCAGGGTATCACACTTTTCTTTTAAAAACTGAGTAGTGTAAGTTCACTAAGGCTCTGTTTAATTATAAATCCTATGAGAACATCTTAATTAAATAATCTTGAATATTATTGTCTGTTAGAAATGAGAAAGGGTACTAGTTAAAGAAATAATCAAGAGGACAGTACTGTTTTCGCTTTCTCTGCAAAGGATCAACCTGCTGGGCTATAGTTTTAGCAGCATTGACTGGAGTATGAGAAATGTGTCAAGTGACAAATGGATGTTGACAGGTTATCTGATCACAAGGGGTGTCTCAGCAAAGTCCGTTTCCAGCATGAGTTGCTGGATTGAGGTTGTAAGCAGGGAATCCTTTGCTTGTGACCAGAGCTACGAAGAGATTATCCATGTGATGCACTGAGTTGAGACAGATGCCACATTCTTGGCAGCAGATGCCATTTATGTCCATGTCAGTTTATGCAACTTTTATGATTGATCTAAGACCACTGTAGGCACATGAGCTGTTTGGCCAATGTCAAACACCATTTACCTGCCCTTTTTTTTCCCCTGTATCACGTAATACCTTGGTTTTATCAACTTAGAAATTGATTTGGATTCAAGCAATTGATCTTGAATCAATTGCTTTTTGAGAAAGAGGGTCCCAGTTTTCTGCACTATGTTCCATGAAGATTTATTTCTTAATTTTATTTCTGAAAGATTGGGTTTTAATAGATCTGGCTTTAGTAAGCCATTCATTGCCCTGAGCCATAAGATAATGAATAATCTAATTAAAGCCTTGACACCACGTACCTCTTCCCCACCAATTATTCTCAACTTGAGTGTTAAGGTCCTCTATTCAGTTGAATTAAATACTTTGTGGGTCAAAAGTCTACCTCAACACTAAAATATGTTCAGTGACAGCTTTCGTTGAAATTCTGTTCCATAGACAGCAGGGATTAACTAGCTTGTTAAATAGTTATGGTTAAACACAAGTGATATACTTAAGCATGGAATGAGAAATATCCTAATCTAAATTCATTAGGATTTGATAATCACAGATTAAGTAGTGAAAGTCTTAATATTCCAAATCTGGATCCCACAATGATGTTATCTATGTAGTGGGGAAAGGATTAAAAACTAAAAATGGAAAAAAAATTCTTAATGGAGTGGAGGGAGGAAAAAACGTCAGATTGATTAAAGCAATTGCGACTGTGCGATTTGGCTATAAACAAATTGGTGAAACATCTCACCAGGTTACAAGTGCTGAGATGTAGCTTTTAATTCCAGATACACTCATCTCTCAGATTAGATCATGCCAGGGATACGTGGTTATAGTTCTGCTGAGAAATTAGGAAAGAGGATGGTTATATTCCATACAACTAAATTCAATAGAAGAAAAAGGTTAAAGGGGAAAATCAAATAAGCATTCAAGTCAGCATAATAGTGGCTGATTCTAGAAACAGGTAGTAAGGCAATATAAATGTAGGATCAGAAAAAGATGAGAAGCAAACATCGAATACATCACCATAACTTACAGTGGAAATAATTCAAGCATGCCACTTGTAGAGAAATTAGACAGCTAGAAAATAACCTGTGAGTAATGTATAAGCAATAGGTATCAGTGGATTCTTGTTGTTTTAAGGTACAGGGTGGAATTTAATAATCTATGGTTTATACACCCGCTTTTGTTTTAGATTAGATTTCCTACAGTGTGGAAACAGGCCCTTTGGCCCAACAAGTCCACACCACCTCTTGGAGCATCCCGCCCAGACCCATCCCCCTATAACGCACACACCCCTGAACACTATGGGCAAGTTAGCATGGCCGATCCACCTAGCCTGCACATCTTTGGACTGTGGGAGGAAACCGGAGCACCCGGAGAAAACCGGCGCAGACACTGGGAGAATGTGCAAACTCTGCACAGACAGTTGCCCGAGGCTGGAATCGAACCTGGGTCCCTGGCACTGTGAGGCTGCAGTGCTAACCACTGAGTCACCGTGCTTTGCTTCCACTGAAGACATTCAGCCCATTATGTCATTTAGAGATTGTGAAATTAAATCAGACACACAGCCTTGGTTTCTCATCACTTGTTGCTTCAACTAAACAAAAATCAGTGTTTGCAAATTTTTAATTGACTGAATGAGTCACCAGGATACATTTTAGTATGGGGGTAGTAACATTACAGATTGCAAATAGTGTATGTTCACACAAAAGGGTATTTGTAGAGGATGAGGCTGGGTAGTTTACCATGACTTATTTTCTACTACCTCTAGTTGTCCTCCTCCAGGCCAGCCCTGTGATCACCTGACTGAGCAAACAGTTGCGGAGAAGGCAAAATTGATGGAAGATACCCCTGGTATTGTCTCAGACCAGAAGCCAATCTAATGGAATGAGTTACTTTACTGGGCACTTTTTGGAATTTTAATCAGGGCACTTTAGTAAATGTAAGATGTCAATCTTTCAGGGTTACCTTCCCCAGAAAATAGGGAGACTGGAAGGTTTTATTTTGTTCCCTTATTTATGTTTGTGACCTTAAAAGGATTGAGTTAAAAGTTTACATGGGCAGAAAGAGCTGACCTGACATTAGGGATATAACTGTGCAGATAGTTCCCAGTGTCATGTTTGTATTGGGAACTGACGCTCTTATTGAGAAAAATTAAACTAAGCGTGTGCTTTTGATTTAAGGTCCGTGGTTATCCAACATTGCTGTTGTTCCGTGGTGGTCAGCAGTTAAATGAATACAATGGAGCGCGAGATTTGGAAGCTCTTCACAACTATGTCCTACAGCAAGCCAGGGATGAACTATAAAACATGTTATTTTTTGGTCCAACCACCACTTTATGTCACTGTTTACAAGATTGTGTGTTTTTTTTAATGTAAACTTTTTTCATGGTCATCAACGTATATCCATAAAGGTTGTTGCCAACTTACCAGCCTTCTGGAAGAATAAGTTGGCTTCAACTTTCACCATATAGTGGTGCCTTCGAAGTATGTGGTACTGAATGGTGAGATCTTGCTTGTTTATCACCCCTATCTGCCATCTTTTAACACTTCAATGGATGTGGTTCATGTGTTGTTATCAGACAATCATGGGATATCAAATGTACCTGATTAGTAATTATAATACTGTGGGAAGAAAACGAAACAAGAATACCTCAGCACATCTTCAAGCCACGTTCACCTGCACAAGTTAATAAAAAGGAAGCCAAGCCAGTTTATAACAAGTGATTAATAATAGTGTAGAGTGTAAAGACTTTAACAACACAATGATATCAAAGACAGTATGGACAGTATCCATATAGGGATTGTAATCACATTTCCCCAAAAAGCAAGAGCACTTAAAAATCCCTTGCGTGAACAAAACTGGGTAATTTAGCAGTTACCACATCATATGGTAACATGTTATTTCACCCACGAGTTACAACTTATGTTGTATATAGCTCCAGAGACACTGCTCTTAATTGAATTTATTTTAAAGAACTGGACACTAAAGCAGTGGCTAAAGAGCTAACTTTTTTCATTTTGTAAGTTTTAAGTTGAAGGATTTCAAATTTAATGAATACATCAAACATGCTAGTCAGTTATTCAAGCTGGTTGCCATTGACAAGGTAATTCTTGAGAGAAGTGTTTCAGAGTGTAGCCCCAAGATGCCATGTACATTGTGTGAACAAACTGCACAAAATAAAAAAAGCCACTTGACTTTAACATCATTTATTGTTAGCATGTGTGTATGGAGAATGAATTGTTCTTCGAGAGACAGGGGAGCAGTAAGTGTGTGTGGTTGGCACTTAGATTTTTGTATAAAAAGAAACATTAAACGAATGTGGGACTGTCAATAGTTTACACTACTTGGCAATTTCTAATAAAAATTTCTTAAGAAAAATGATTGTCCAGAGCTTGTTTCATAAAGTAATGTGCACAATGTGCCTGAACCAGGGGCTGTGATGAAGTGGCCTTGCAGCTTTTCATAAAGCTCAAATTTGAAGCTGTAAAATCATATGCGGTTTCTCCTGAATCTCTTGCACTGTCTTCCACCCTCTTAAAACCCAGTGGCTGCTATCATTACAGCCCCTAGTTTAAAAAAAAGTTACCATAAAAACCCCAAAACAAATAAATTACATTTGTATGAAAACTATGTACAAAATATATTACAAAAGCCTTTTTAAGTAGAAACTTTTCTTTTAAAAAAAATTGTAAACAATATTTACAGAGGTATTGCTCCAGGATGTATATTGCTATGCACTGAGGATATAGTTACTCTCCAGTAGTTTCAGATTAAGATGAATTTTCTTGTCCTTTTAATGACAGCCACATGCCCTGACCACCATGTTCCTGTATTTTTTCAATATAACGTTTGAGCTGTCATCGAAGAAGAGGACCGAAATTGCATTCAGCTTAGTGGGGGCACAGCAGGGCTTTGGAATGTAATCTGGGTTCATAAGGTGGACCTATAGTCAAAGAAATTCAAAACGTTCAGGTAGATGCATATGATCACATACATCCTGTAATGCATTTTTATCTGCTTCTGTCAAACTCTAGCAGCTGCTACAAGGTTTGAATGCCCATGTTGTAGCAAATTCTGCATCTGGGCTGCTAAAGTTAAATAAAAAGATGCTCTTAAAATATACTAAATATTGAAAGATGGCAAGATTCCTGCCAAAAGTCAGTCCACAAATGTTAGGAATTTTAACTACTGGTTGCAGATGTATGTTCAAGTGACTAGTTCTTTGCTGTGCAGTTTTGAGAACTACAAGGCGCAACATATAGTGCTAATACCCAGCGATGGTACTAACTTGGCAAGCAAATGACATTGCATGGCATAGGGTGGCAGAGCTACTTCCTGAGAAATTTAGCACTATTTTCTTTGGAATGTTGGAGGTTGAGGGTGAACCTAGAGGTTTAGAAAATCATGAGTACGGATAGGATGAATAGCCAACATCTTTTTCCAGGGAGTCCAAAACTAGATGGCATAGGTTTACGGTGGGGAGTGGGGGGGTGGGGGGGGGGGGGGGGTAGGGGGAGAAGATTTCAAAGGGACCTAAGGGACAATTTTTCCCACAGAGTGGTGGGTACATGGCATGAGTTGCCAGAGGAAATGGAGGAGGCAGATACAATTACAAATTTAAGAAGGCAACTAGTTGGATATATGAATAGGAAGGGTTTAGACGGATATGGGCCAATTGTTGTCAAAAGGGACTAGATTAATTTAGGATAACGGTCAGCGGGGACAGATTGGACTGAAGGATCTGTTTCTGTGCTGTACAAGTCTATGACTGGAAGAAAATCTAGAATTGCAGCTAATCTGTTTAGAGGGGTTAGGGATTGTCTCTCAGTAGGAAATTATAACTTTGATAACTCCAACCCATGTTTATGGCCATGGATTTGAAGAACTATTAGGATGATTGGGGGAACTCAGAATTTAATTAGTAAGGTCACTGTGTTTGACAACCCATTCATGGAAATGACATGTATTCTCTCAAGAGGGAAAACCTCTTTATTGTTGAATTAACAGCCAATTTTTGAACAAAACAATTACTTTGGAGTTGATATGCCTGGTTTCTCTCCACAAAAAAGTTGGTCTTTGTTGAAAAGTAATTATTAGATTTTTTTAAACAACATATTAACTAATCACAAAAGCATTCAAACTGTAGCGCCCTCTTGATTCATCTATTGTTTATTTTTACCTCCAATACTTGCCTCTCACAATCAGCTGTTCGGCTTCTGAAATCCTCATGCGTGCCTGAAACACCTCTAAACCTGATTGCTCAACATTTTGCTCCCTACCTCCTGCATTCTACACTTGATAAATCTTAGGTAATCTAAAACTCTGCAGCCCCTTTCCGATATAATAATCTCTTTTGCTATCTCTTCAGCCCCTTTCCTATCTTGTTTCAAGCCCTCTTCACCCTGATGTTGATTTACACTTGTTTCCAATTTACTTACACTGTTAGGATTGTCTTCCTTGTTTTCAAGTTCCTCGATGGTCTCACCCCCTCATTTCTGATCTCCTCCAATCTAGAACTTTTGGAGATATCTGCACTTATGCAAGTCTTTTAGCAACCAATTATGGCTACAATTTCAGCTGCTTGGGCCCTAAGTTTAGCGCTCTGTCTCGCTTTTCTCACAAGAAACTTATTAAAAGAAACCCTGTTTGACCAAGCTTTTGACCGCATATCTTCTCTGGTATCATGTCATTGCAGACTATGAAGGACATATGGGACATTTCATTACATGAAGGCTGCTATAGAAATGCAAGTTTCAGCTGCCTTTTTTGACACTTCTATTTTACTCGGATACAGTAGCTTAAGATTCTAAGGTCAATTTGCCTTTCATTTTAAACATATAGCCAATAAAACATCAACACACTTTTTTCTACAAATATATTAAAGAAATTCATCCAGGCCCTTTTCACTGCACTTTCAAGTTATCCTCCGCACCACAGACCAATCTGACCTTGGAACATGTCGTTCCTTCAGTTGTTGCTGGGTGAAAGTCCTACAATGTCCTCCAAAACAGCATCGTGGGTGTGCCCACACCACATGGACCGCTGTCATTCAAGGCAGCAGCTCACTACCTCCAACTACAGGACAATTGGGATGGCCAATAAATGCTGGCTCAACCAGCAAAACCCACATCCCGTCAACAAATTAAAAAAAAAACTACTCCTCAGATTCACAACCATGTAAAATCACAGGCAATCAACTCCAATGGCGAGAAAGTAGCAAAATGAGAATGTCAAACATTTGCAAAGGGAAGACCAATGATCTACTCAATTTTCCTCTTGCATTTGATTGAATTCTGTCAACTTGCATTTCAATCATACAACCCCAATTGGGCAAAATTTGCATGCATCTGTCGTGCCTTCAATAACCTCCCCAGGGAAGCTGGGTGACCTGTTCCCTTGTCTCACTTTGGGAGCCCTTTGTACTTCTACGAGACTGGGTCTCAGGATAGTGGCTTGATTCTGGATTAAAAAAAAGTCCTGAGCAAACACAGCAAGGAGCAGAGCTCCTATCAGGAGAATTTAGAACCATACGTGCTGGGTCCAAAAATTGTTAAGTGGAAATCTAAGGTGTAGAGGGGCCGTCTGTTAAAGTAGCAGATCACAGATCCGAATCTCTAAGGTTGGTGCAGCATGGGGAAAATATCCCACCTTGGTTTGTCTTCATTTTAAAGTATGTGAGGCGGGAGAGCACTGGCTGGACTGTGACATCTCAAGCCTCAGTTGACACTAATGAAGGAACTTGTGTGGGAGTGGAGGAAGACAATTACCAACTTTAACACAAAATCCTTCACATATAGTGTCAGCTCCTTCACAGCCATAATGTGACACGGACTTTCTGCCCTGTCAGCAACTCCTCTCTCTCTCCCACCCACCCCCCCCCCAGGTAATCCAGTGGCAGGTGCTGCAACAACAGAACTAAATGCTCGCCAGAGCTTTACTCACCAGTGTCTGTACGATCGCATGGTTTGTCGCATTCATATGTGCATTAAGAGGAAATGAGCACTCTCCATCACAGTAATATGCTGCATATCCTTCAGGGGCTATTATCCAGTCCTTTGAAAACATGAATGGAATTGTAATTAACAGGCTACTATTTTAATGTAAATTACTTCCCCTCGGTTGACTATAACAATGTATATTTCCTTCTCCACTGGTTAAGTCCTGTATCACCTTCTGTCATCTCTAGTTGGCTATTTTCTGCTGCTGCCATCTTAAATCGTCCGCTACAAACAACTTCTAAGAACAATTCAGCAGCATTGATATTGAGTATTCACCAGAGCTCCAGGAATCTAAATCAAACCTAATTCATGGTCTTTCATTTAAAATAATGCTTGCCATACAATTCATCAGAAACATTAGGAGACCATCTTTCAATTAATTGCTTCCTCCATGGGTGAGCATTTAGTCACAATGGCATTTGTTTGCACAACTTAGGTAGAGAATATGGCTATGATGATGCTTTCAAATAAACCAGTTGAATAATCCAAGGACTAGAGCAGGGTTGCCTGGGCTGCAAACTGTTTTTTGAGGTGAAAAAGAATACAACAGGAAAAGTCACAGACACATTAAAAGGGAAGGGGGTTGTTACATCGATTCAGAAGGAAAAAGTGAAAGAGAGGTGAGACAAGCCTAAACTTCATAAATTCAGCGCTTACGAGTTAATCCAAATTGGGGATGAGGAGAGAGGAAGTTGCGGGGGGGGGGGGGGGGGGGGGCATGATCTAAGCATTCTTACCAGCATTGCATTCAGGAGTACTGTAGACTGTTCAGGTGCCATCCAAATGGGAAAACCGCCAGAGGTCAGGAGCCCTTTGCTAATGCCACTGTCAAAGTTGCTTTTGTTTTAAACCTGCATATGCCAAAATCCACAAATACCAGTGCCCGAGAAGATGCAATTTCATTTTATAAAACTGGCGTCACTTTTAATTAAAAGGATTTTGTTTTAAAATAAGTTATTGAATGAAGAGTTCTCTCACACTGCCAGGGTGCGAGCCTGGTGCTGGGAAATAGCTGAAAACATTTTTTTTGTAAAAAAACACAGCAAGTTATGCTGATCTGGAATGCACTTTCTGAAGGGGTGGTGGAAACAGATCCCAAAATAATTCTCTAAAGCAAAATGGATAAATATTTAAGGGAATGAGCAATGCAAAACTAGAGCAATGGCAGGAGACTGAGATAGGACTAACTGGGTAGCTCTTCTAAAGAGTGACACAAGCAACAGACTGAATGGTTGCAATATGCTCTGATTCTGTGAACATACATAATACCTTGGAATTACCACCTCTGAAATCACTATTCATGGGTAACCCTCCCATATTCACCGCTCCTCCCCCACTATCTGATCTGACAGTGCAAGTAAAAATTGAACTGACAAGAAAAAAGTCTCCATTGGACCCCAGAGATTTTTGTTTTGGAGATTAGTTCATTGGCTGCATCTTCATGATTAAAAACCACACTGAGCAGTGGAATAAATAATTAAGGAAAGCAAATCAAGTCACAACGTAACTGTTGAAAAACAGGAATGTTTAGGAATTAAATATCTGGGGAGTAGGCTGTGATTTAACTCAGGAAAGTGCAAGGTTTTAAAGGATAGTCTAATATTCAATCACGAAACACTGGACACACGTCAACAACCTTGAAGTTTAGCCAAGGAGTTACGAGCAAAACGATTTAAATTGGACAGCAACTCTAGTTTTGATACGCTGGGAATAAATAGAGTGCCTAACTTCTGTAAAAGCATTTCACCTTTTGAAATGTGGACTGCAAATGGACACAGCAGCCTTTATTATCCAAGTGAAAGATCTAAAAAGCATTTTAAAAAAAGGGCAGAATGTGGGCCAGTAAAACAGGAATGCTTAATTTGATTTATTATTGTCTCATGTACCTAGGTACAGTGAAACATTTTGCATGTGGTATAGTCAAATCATACGGTGGTAGAACAGAGGTGAAGAGTACCAAGTTATGATTGCAAAGAAGGCACATAAAAAGGAAGATGACCATTAGATTTGAAATTTCAGGGATTGCTTGCTGCACTCTGTGTAGTACAACCTGATTGCTAATGATCACAAACACTTCCAGACATTAAAAGGCTCTCAGTTTAAACAGTGCAGTCACAGAGGAAATCATTTTGGACACTTTTTCAATCCTGAGCAGACTGCTTCTTCCTGGAAACCAAAGCTGAACCATGAATAGAGATAGTAGGAACTGCAGATGCTGGAGAATCTGAGATAACAAGGTGTAGAGCTGGATGGACACAGCAGGCCAAGCAGCATCAGAGGAGCAGGAAAGCTGACGTTTCGGGCCTAGACCCTTCTTCAAAAAATGGGGGAGGGGAATAGGTTTCTGAAATAAATAGGGAGTGAGGGGGAGGTGGATAGAAGATGGATAAAAGGATAAGATAGGTAGAGAGGAGTTGCAGTGGGAGACAGATCCACTGAGGTCTTTCTGGAGGGAGGAGGGTAACTTCGTCAGGGTAGATATCCTTAGAAGAGGCTTCGCAGTGGGGTTAAAATTGTTTCAGAGATAGTAGGAACTGCAGATGCTGGAGAATCTAAGATAACAAGGTGACAAGCTGGATGAACACAGCAGGCCAAGCAGCAGAGGAGCAAGAAAGCTGACATTTCGGGCCTAGAGCCTTCTTTAGAAATGGGGGAGGCTGTACCAACACACAGGAATCATTAGATAGCATGCAGACACAAGAATAACCTGTCTTCTTCTATACCGTCCTCCTTTCCTAATTTATTTCCATTACTCTCCTCTTTGAGATCTCTTAACTCAATGTGGGTCTAGACTGGATCATGGAATATTCAGTGCCACATAGCTCAGGAACAAACAGTGCTGTGGCACCCATGTAGTAACCTAGAGAACTCTGGGCAATGTTATTTGGCTGCAGAGGAGATGGAGGCAGTTAAGGAACAACTAGAATTCATACAGAGCCATCAGCAAAATGACAAGTGCCAAACAAGATACTGACCATTGGATACGGCAGCATCAGCAAAAACTAGTCATCTGAAATTATCTCACTGTGAAGTCTGATGAGCTATTTCTGGAATAAAGTCTTAAGCACTACTTACCACATCGCATTGAAGTGCACTGTCATGCAGACAGAGATAGCCTTCTGTTGCACAGTGCCTTTATTACAACTATAACAAAATAACTGATGGGCCAGTTTGGAATATGTCATGGTGTTTGAAGAAGAATAAAGCCCAGGGCAGCAGGTAATTCTGAGCAACTGCTGACATATTTAGGTTCTAGTGTAAAGCAACAAGGAAGCGGGTCAATGTCACCCTTCAGCCTATGAAGCTTTGGCACTTGGAAATAATATCCCTCTTTCTGTCATTCACTAACAAAAAGACATTGTAGAGGTGTAAAAACCACCTGACTAATGAGTGATGATGACTAGTTGGAAACAAGTTACCACATACATTCTGAGAAGAACATTCAGCTCAAAGGGATAACCTTCACCATCTAAGAGCACTCAACATAAATAGTGTCCTAAGCTCAACCTTCTTCAGCTGCTTCAATCACCACTTGGTGAGACCATGTTTGGAGTACTGCATACAATTCTGGTCACTGTTCTACAGGAAAGAAGGCATTAAGCTTGAGTGTGCAGATTTATAAGGGTGTTCTGGGATTGGAGGGTTTGAGCTATAGGGAGAGGCTAAAATAGGTTGGGGCTTTCAAAGGCCGAGGGGTGACCTTATAGAAGTTTATAAAATCCCAAGGGGCATGGATAGGGTGAATAGCCAAGGTCTTTTTCCTTGGGTGGGGAAGTCCAAAACTAGAAAGCATAGATGTAAGGTGAGAGGAGAAAGATTTAAAAAAAGGAGTTCAGGGGTAACTTTTTCATGCAGAGGGTGGTAAGTATATGGAATGAGCTGACAGAGGAAGCAGTGAAGGAAGTACAATGAGAATATTTAAAAACAAATTTAAAAAGGTTTCTGGATGGATATATGAATAGGAAGGGTCTACAGGGATATGGGCCAAATGAGACTAGGTCAGATGGGGATATCTGGTCAGCGTGGATGAGTTGGAGCGAAGGGTCTGTTTCTGTGTTGTATAACTTTATGATGGAGGAAAAGTAGTCATTAAGACAGAAGTTGGGATGTTTGTCAAATGATTGCACAATTGTGACTTCTCAGATACTGAAGCAGTCATTGGACAAAGGCAACATGACCTGGACAATATCCAGACTGGAGATGAAAAGTGACAAGGAACATTTGCACCACACAAAACCAAGCAATGACCATCTCCAAGAAGAGACAACCTAACCACCACCCCTTGACATTACTATCACTAAACGCCCCACTATCAACATCCTGGGGAGGGGGGGGTTAAGATTGTTTCACCACATAAACGCAGGCTACAAGAGCTGGTCAGAGGCTAGGAATGCAGCAGCGAGTAACCTCCTGACTCCACAAAATCTGCCCGCCATCTACAAGGCACAAGTCAGGAGTGTGATGGAATGCTCCTCACTTCCCTAGGTGGGTGTCACTCAACAACACGAGAAGCTTGACACCATCCAGGACAAAGTATCCAAGGCTCGGTTGGCACTCGATCTATAAACATCCATACCTTCCACTGCTGATGCTCAGTCACAGCGGTGTGTACATCTACAAGATGTAATGCAGAAGCTTGTCAAAAGATCTTCAGAAAGCACCTTTCAAACCTCTGATGACTTCCATTTAGAAGGACAAGAGCTACAGCTACATGGGAACACCCCACCTGTAAATTCCCCTCCATGCCATACACCATCCTGGTGTGGAAATATATTGCCGTTTCTTCGTTGTCACTGGGTCAAAATCCTGTAATTCCTTATTAAGAGCTTTGCAGACTACAGCAGTTCAGGAGGCAACTCACCATCACCTTTTCACAAGGGCAACTAGGGACAGTCAATAAACATTGGCCTGTTGGTGGTGCCCATGTCCCATGAGTGAATCAAAAAAAAATTTGGGGAGTAGATCAGGTGACCAGCAGAATTGCTCCCGTTTTTCTGCTCGTGTAGACCTGCATGCTCATGCACAGATCCATCTCATTTTGTCACTGATATTCAGTGTTGTCTAGCTGTGGTCAATACCAAATCTCCTATAATTCTCGATTCCCTTTTATCGTGCCTGTCATATATTCTCCCCCAAACACTGGGGGGTGATTTAAATCCACCTGCTGGAAAACTGTCGGAGGCTTGCGAATATGTTCAGGACACCCAAGACTGGTTTTGCAAATCCGTACCTCACCAGCAATGGGGACTAGTTTACATAGGAGGTCCCAAACAGGGTGGAAATACCCTGTGAATGCCAGAGGCTGGTAGCATTTCAGTCTGTGCAGTCGCTGTACTGGAAAAGACTGAAGTCAACTGCAAATAATACTATTGCTTTCCCATGCCATCTCTTCCTGATGTTGGGTACCTTGCTTAGTGATTAAGGGGTTCAGCCATCCTCTGGGTGGGAAGGCCATCATGCACCCTTCCCTTCCAGAACTTGACTGGAGGTATAATGGGGAGGGGGGGGGGGGGGGGGGTTTGCGGAGAAGGTCATAGTTCATCCCACACCTTTGCACTCCATTCATGCAGTCTTTCCCATCTCCAAACTCACCTTTAATACAGGGGCATTAAAATCTGTTCATTGTACACTTATCACACTCATTTGAACTAATTATCATATCTTCCCCATTTTCAGATTTAATTTAAATTGTTTTGAAACTCCCTAGTTATTGCTTTCCCCTATTCAACCTCATTGCAATGGTTGTCAGAGGTCAGTCACCTCAGCTCCAAGACATCTCCATCGGAGCTCCTCAGGATAGTGTCCTAGGCCCAACCATCTTCCATTATGCTGTGAAGCAGACTTGCTGGTTGGTTATCGATGGAATTGGCAGCAGCAGGATGACGACAGTTCGTACGGGGCTTCTTTCCCACATCCACCAGCATCATCCGGTTTGGCACTTCAGTCTAATTCGCCAACAGCTGAATGTGACTGCTGCAGCTCCTTGAGTAAATTTTAATCCAAGATGGCAGCAGAGTAGCTCAGAGCCGAGCGCAGGACTCGTGCTCCCATCTGCATTCTTCTCCTTTACCATCTCCACTTTCTAATTGTTAAGCTTTGCTCTTTTTCTTTCCCCACCACCCCCTTTCACTTTACTTTCTTTCCTGTAAACCCTGGAGTGTAGCAGGTTAAGGGACAGGCCTCCAATGGCAGCAACACTAGGACAAGCTGGACATTGCTGTACCCCAGCCAGGGTCTCCCTGCGAATGAGCACCAGGTCTCAGGCTGACAACCCCGGCCTGGACTCGAAAGCCAAGCCAAGATTCCAGGTCCGCAGCTAGGCCCAGCAGCCTGAGAAAGAGTAGAAGCAGTGGTACAAGTGATGGAATGCAGGCTAGTGGCAGCTTCTAGAAGAAAGTCAGATGGGGAAAAGGAGGTGGGGAACCTGCAGATCCCCAGGCCCGTGGGTCGATTTGGAGGCAGCAGTCAGGGAAATGGTGATGGTCAAGACCTGTAATCAAGACCCCAGAGCCCATTTCAGAGACTCTGATCGATGTCAATCAGCAATTGGCGGAGCAGTGGAGGAGGAACTAAAGGAGAGAAAGATGAATTTTACTGCAGTAAAATCCTGCATTATATTTGGTGTTTCAAGATGGTTCCGGAGTGTGGCGACTCTTTGCACATAACCCGTGTAAAAACACTTTTCTCTGTATTTTTACGTACATGGGACAATAAATCTAAGTCTTCAGCTGCTTCAGTGAACTTTTCTCCATCACAAAAAGGTCAGAAGTGGGGATGTTCACTGACAACTGTGAAATGTTCTGCACCACTCAGACCTCCTCAGATACTGAAGCAGTCCATATCCAAACGCAGCAAGCTCTGGACAATACCAGACTTGGGGTTACAAATGGCAAATAATATTTGCACTGTGTAGGTGCTGGGGAATGATCATCATCCCTTGACATTCAACAACATTACAATCACTGAATCCTCCACTATCAACATCCTAGGGGTTACCAATGATAAAAAACTGAACTGGACTGGCCATATAAATACTGCAATAAGGTCAGGTAAGATGCAAGGGATTCTGCAGCAAATAATTCCCCAAAGCCGTTGCACCATCAACAAGTCAGGAGTGTGACGAATACTCCCCACTTGCCTGATAGCTGCAGCTCCAATATTCAAGAAACCCATCACCATCTAGGATAAAGCAGTCCACATGATGGGCACACCATCCATCACGTTCCCAATTTCACTCCCTACCCCCCAAATGCCATACAGTGGCAGACATTTTAGATGTCTGCATGATGCGCCACATTAACTTGCCAGAGCTTCTTCAACAGCACTTTGGAACCAAGATATCTAAAGAATCAAGACTGTAGATACATGAGTACATCCAAATTCCCTCCAAACTACACATTATCCTAACTTGGAACTGTATTGTTCTTCCTTTATTGTGGCTGGGTCTAAATACTAGAACCTGCTTCCTATCAGCGCTGTTAAGTCCCTGTGCCCTTAGTACTGCAGAGGTTCAAAGCAGCAGCTCATCATTGTCTACTCCTGGCCAATTAGGGACGTACAACAAATACTATCCAACCAGTGACATCCTATTATCCCTCAGCGGCTTCCACTGGCTTCCTGAATCATTGATGTCATTAAGTAGTAGGATAGGCTGAGAAGAACTGGGTCTATGTTACTTAAGAGAAATGTAGGGACAGGTTGAAGTTTTCAAGATTAAGAGACTAAATTGTCACACTTGATGTTGTTCAAAATAGACAGACATGGTGAGAAAGAAACTATATATATCGTTTTCCAGGCTTTGAAGTACCATCACTGTTGAAATGTATGAAACAGCAGCTCCCAAAAAAATCCCAGAAAATGCAATAATGAGTAGATAATCTGCTTGAATTTGGTTAATGACCAAATATCAGCCATGATGTCAGTAAACTCCACTCCTCTTCCAAAACTGTGCCTTGGAATCAAATACATCCACCTGAGCAAGCAGGTGGGGCCCCTGTTTAATGTCTCCTCCAAAAGAGGGAATCTCCAACAGTGCAGCACTCCCTCTGTACTGTAGATGCAGCCTGGATTTCTCAAGCCCTGACATTAGATATGAACCTGGAACCTTGTGACTTAGAGGCACGAGTCCAGCCAACTGCCATGGCTGACACTTTGGGGAAAAGGTTAGAGATAGCCGAGTCGTCCTTTTGTAAGAAATTACCAGTGTGTGCAGTAAGCACAGAATTCCTGTCGTTGAGACAGAAGGGCAGTTTGAGCTCATTGGTGTGAAATACACCAACCCATTGTTTGTGCCTACTGTGAAACAACCAGATTTGAGAATGGCGAGGTTCTTTGGAAAGACTAACGTTATTTAACCTAAAACACTAACATTTGCATGATTTCAGTAAGCAATTATACAACTGTTCTCCCTAGAAATGTCAGCTGATGGGATCCTGACATCAAAAACACAAACTGACTACAAGCCCTAGACCTTAGAGTCTAATGACATACATTCTGACCTGATCCCCGAACAGTTTTCTGCTCTTAACCATCTGTCTTCTGCAACTGTCACATTCTTGCAGCAACGAGCTCAACTTATTCCTAAACAAAACCTTACAACTTCAATTAGTACGCTGCAAGGTCAATGTAACTATAAATTAATAACTGACTGAGACAAAATTGGTCGATCCTCCTACCCTGTTTAATTGGCATTTGGAGAACTTTGAGGTAACCACAGCAAATATTGGGTATTTACACATGAGAGGAAAGTGGAACATCTGTTGGTGAGCAGTAAAATTCAGGGCAGCAGAACAAGAGGGAAAGAAAGGAACCAACAGCCCTTTAGCAGCAGCTCAAGTACAGGATTCGAGAATACCACCAAGATGTTAGTCGTCAACAAAGATGGCAAAAGTTGAAGAACCATGATCTCACAAGATGCCCAAAGATTAAATTGTTCACATGTGCATGGCAACCACTTGTTTCAGAAATGCTGCTAAATGCCCCAAAGCAGCCTCTTGCTGGTTTAGCTAAATTGACATCTTGAAACTTTTATATCTTTCTGCTTGATTCAGTTACACTTATTGGCTTGTCCTCTTACTTTGTTGCAGCTTTTGGCTCTTTGAAAATCAAACTTAATAGGAAAGGAATTTGATCTTGGGTCTGTGCTCAAGTAGATTGGCTGATATTAGAGCTAGTTTGGGGTTTAAATAGTCAGTTTATATCTGGAGACTTCACTTCAACAGCATTTTGCTGCATTTCCACAGGTTGAGGGATCGCAGGAGCTGGGACAATCATTGCAGTGTCTTCCTCACCCATTGGCAATAATCGCTAAGACTGAAACTAATGATTGTAGACATTTTGTACACAAATCTTGTTGGCAAGCCTTTCACAAGTTCACCAACTTTCTCAGAAGAATTTTCCAAATCTTTGAAGTGAGGACCAATGTGATGACTTATCCTCTTTAGACCATTGCATAATCAAGCAATGTGCTCACTTGAACAATTGAGATATTCAAATTTCATTCGCAGGATATGGCCTTCGCTGGCTAGGCCAGCATTCATTGTCCATTCCTAATTTCCCAGAGGCCAGTGAAGAACCAACCACACTGTTGTGGGTGTGAAGTCACATGTAGGCCAGACCAGGCAAGGATTGCAGTTTCCTTCCCCAAAAGGATATTTGTGAACCAAATGGATTTTTCCAACAATTGTCAATGGTTTCATGGTTATCATTAGACTCTTAATTCCAGACTCTTTTAAAAAAAAATTGAATTCAAAATCAAATTCAACCATCTGCCACGGATTTGGGCCCAGGGGCCCTAGAGTATTACTAGGTCTCTGGTCAGCAGTCTAGCGATAATACCACTAGGTATGCACAGGTGGTAAGGTTACTGATGTGCTTCACTTAACGTGAAGGACTGGCGTCAAACATCAACATCAAGAGATTCCTTGCACTATCAAGTTGGCAGCTACATGCTGCAAGCCTCAAGCATCCACGAAGATACAATCATCTCCCAACATATACAGTTGTGCAAGCTTTGGCCTTAGCAAAGTCTTTCTTTTAAAAAAAAGTCAGGCGTAAACAGCACCCTGAAAAACTGAAGGCTCGTTGATCCCAATTTCACAGTCAATCACTGATTTTACCTTTATATTTAACGGTGCAAAAGGTCCCGGATAAAAAGGAACTTGTTTTAGATATACCAATCGCCACTTGTACTTTGCTATTCCCTGACCTGACCCCTCTAGTTATAGGGACCAGATAATTATCAAATAAAAATACATTTAATATGATTATCTTGACTGGCACGAAATAACTTGGGCTATAATTTACCATGAAAATATGCATCCATCCTTTTGTTTTTAAAAGTCATAATGGGGTAAGAGAGAGCAGAGGATTCCTGTAATTTTTGGCTATTTAGAACAAGTGAAAAACAATAGCCTCTGGACTGAAATAATGGATTTTTGAACAGAACATTGCATTGTCTCTCCCCACTATTAATTTTCTGCCCTAATGAAGGCATCAACTCCTGCGAGGAATTGCTCCATACAAGTCAGTCTGTTCTCTACATCATTCATGTATGAGCTTAAGGCACTGTCAATTGGCTATTGGCCAAAAGTGCCTCACAGCCAAGTTCCGAATCTCATCCAGTGACCACACTTACACACTTTCCAGTGGAGGTCACTGAACAGCATTCAGTAGCAGGAAGCCGAGTAGATTCTGAAATCCCCATCCTTAGTACAGGACTTAAGAGACCAACTCTCACTCTCCAATTACAATATTAGCTAACTCAGCAAGGAGCAGGGACCAAACTGGCTGCCATCAGGCCCACATATTCAGTTATATGAGGGAACTGAGTGGTTCAGATTAACAAAGGTCACTTGTAGAACTTTAATAAACTAGCCCTATGACTATCAATACAATATTAACTGAACCATCTCAAAAATGTCCTCAATTTTTCATTGATGGTAGAATAGGATCCTGTACTGCTTTCTGGAAAGTGGAAGAGATAATATGAACTAGGTAAAAACTTTTGGTACGGATTAGGATTCAAATTAAATGTTCTGAATATTCAAATGAAAAGTACTTTACGTTATACATCATACTTTTAAATTTTAAAAAAAGCATAGGTTGTAGAAGGTACTACACTTTGCATGCTGGTGTATTAATAAATGTGTGGCCAACACAGTGTGAAGCTGGATGAACTTAACAAGTCAAGCAGCATCGGAGGAACAGGAAAGTCAATGTTCCGGGTCAGGGCTCTTCTTCAGGTCTTGAATAAGGGTCCCGGCCTGAAACATTGACTTTCCTATTCCTCTGTTGCTGCCTAACCTACTGTGTTCCTCCAGCTCCACACTGTGTTGACTCAGACTCCAGCAACTGCAGTTCTTGTAATCTCTGAATGTATATCCCACGTCAGGTTTCACTTCATCAAAATGTTGGCGCTTGGCTGAGATCCGATTCCATTCATGCAAACTATCCTCAGCTACAAATGACAACTGGTCACAAATCAATGCAGGCAGGCATTCTCCTTGACAGTGACATATCAGGATCTTGGAATGTGCTCACAGAGGTGCCTTTCAACAGCAATTAGAGTATAGAATCACAATGACACAGAAGGGCGCCATTCAGCTCAAGTCCATGCCTGTGTTCTGCAGAGCAATCCAGTCACTCAGTACATGCCTACTTCCTCCCAGTTCAGTTCCCTTTAGCAAGCATTCAATTTAAAAAAAAACTTTGAGACATTTACATAAGCAGTGAGTCCCAAATCATTACCAGTCGCTGCATTGAAGAGTTCTTCCTCCCCTACCTCCTAGCCCAAAACCTTAAACTGGAGTGTCCCCCAGATCTTGTACGATGTGCAAATGTAAGCTGTTTTGTTTTGTCTACTTTGTCTGAGCCCATCATACTCTTAAACATCTCTATCAAATTGATGAATCACAATTGGAAGCAAGAACCTTTGTCAATTTCTCCTTTCCCAATAGTGCAGCATTACCGGCCACACCCAGCAACCTAAGTAATAGACATGTAAGCATTGCGATTGGTTAAATGACACTGGCAATCTTTCTTTAACTAAGGTGGGGGGAAATAGAGTGATCAACAATTTGACAAAAGACTAAGAGGAGGATAATACAGCAACGGCACAGAAAGACTCATAATAAATGGCCTGACAAAAATCCTCAAAGCAAAATAAAACCAAAAATTGAACGCTTGACACTAAGAAAATGGACTAGATTCTCAAAATTCTGCATTGCCCCTTCACCCAGTAAGTGAAGCTACACACATTTTTATAGCTCTGCTCAAAGAGCCCCCAGAATTTTGGCATTTGAGACACCTTGAGGAAAATCTGAGGCTGAGGCTATGTTTTACAGCTAATAATTGCAAATGGAACAATTCAATATGATCCAAGTTTGTACTCAGCAGAAAAACCTCAAAGAAGGTTAATTACATTGGAAACAAGGTCCAGCTGGAATTTAGTGGGAGTTGTCCCACTGTCCTGACTAATAGTCATCCCATAACCAACATTTGCTAAAACACATTAACTGATTATTATCACAGCACTGTTTGGAGCTTGCTGTACATAAACTCTTTCCTGTATCCTACATTACAGTGATTTCATTGCTAAAGTACTTCACTGGCTGTGAAGAACTTTGGGACAATCTGAGTTCATGAAAGGTGCTACACAGATGCATGATCAATCTTTCAATTGTGATTTCTTAAAGACAGGAACTATATTTCCTACAATGTTTAAAAAAACAAAAGACACAATCTCATTGAAACAAAGTTCTAAAGGCATTTGACAGAGCACATGATCAGAACTTGTTTCATCTGACTGGAGAATTTAGGACCAGGGTAGGGAATCTCCGAATAAGAGGTCAATAAATTAGAACAGAGGAGAGTGGAAATTTCTTCATTCAAGTGCCATGCACTTCTATCAGGGCTGTGTGTACTCTGTAGTGGAGTCCATTTGAGATAATATCTAAAAATTATTGATATTTAAGGGAATTAAGCAAGATCAGGAAAGCAGCACAAAGGTGGACTTGAGCTAAAAGGGTCAGCCATGATTGCACTCAATGATCTACCAGGCTCAATGGGTCACAGTTATCTCTTGAATGCTTTACTTCTGATTCTATTATGTCGCAACGCATACAAGTAAACTTTATAATGAGTGTTTCTTCAAATCAATGATCATTTAAGCTTTTGTTTTACATGCATTTTTGCTCTAGTATTTGCTATGAGCAAGAGGTTTAATAATGCAAATGAATAGATATTAAATATAGAATAATACATTAAAACAAACAATTCAACTTCCTGACTGCACATTGACTGTAGCAGCTAATTAGACATTGGGATTTCCAGCTCAAATGACAAAATCATAAATCACATACAAAGGAAGAACAAAAGTGTTTTTTTTTACCTGCCATCCTAAGTCCCGAAAACTCACATACAGTTCATGCTTTTTGCAAGCTTGTCGTTGGTCACTGGTGTTGTATTCTGTCAGAAGACATAAAATTAAGTACTTTACTTAAATTAATAGTCAAAGTGAAGTGCAGATGAAGGATGCTTTACAAGCTATTTTGTTTCTAAGGGGAAAACCATCCTCTCAGCAGCCAACTGTCCTTCAACTGACCCAAGCTTTGACCTCGGAAATTCTCTGGCTAGTAGCTATGGTGTTACATGTCTTGGCAGTTGGGATTTACAGCTTCCCATTTGATTCAATGTTTCACCTGCCTCCATTAAGATCACTTCTCACTTGTTTACTTTCAAAGCTGGATTCAGAATTTCTCTCCCTGTCCCCCACAACCTAGTCTCCAGACATTGTGGTGCATTACTAAGGCCCCATTCAGCACCATTTCCAAAAATTAACACATCTGTGTAACTGCATTAGAGACGTATCCTCCATAAAAAAAAACTTAGCTCCATGAAACTGGCCTTGAAAAAAAACTAAACAAATATGCCAAATCTCTCCTCTGTGAACAGTTCCTCTGAAGTCTGAATGGTGTCAGCGTCAGGTCTAATTTGACTCAGATTTGTCTGGCCAAGACCATTCATTATACCTGCTGCAGCATTTAGACCACCTCCCTCTCCAGAATGATCCCCACTGAATTTCATCGTTGTTCTGTCCACTTCTGGAATTTGTCGCAAATTTTTCCTTAACTGCTCAGTTCTTTCATTCGCAACACTCCACCCGTTGAGTACAGCATCATTTGTGAATCAGACAAACATCCAGTTCAGGTTCAAAAATCAGTTACATACGTCAGAAATAGCAAGCCATGTTTCCTGGTTTATGGCATTCTCCGCTCTACCTCAAATCAGTAGCTTCGGAAGGTTTTGCCTGGACTGTAACTAACAAAGGTTTCCATACCTCCTTTAAGGTGCTACCTCATCAACGGTTTAAGTACACTCTTAGCACTAGCTTGTCAAATGCCCTTTTATGGTATCACTTCCTCAAAAACACAATCTGCTGTTCCCTTTCACATTAAGCTGGGCTTCGCAGATTCATAGAGATATACAGCACAGAAATAGACCCATCCATCCAACTTGCCTGTGCCGACCAGATATCCTATTTAAATCTCGTCCACTTTAAACAGCATTTAGCCCATATCCTTCTAAACCCTTCCTATTCATATACCCACCAGGTGCCTTTCAAATGTTGTAATTTACCTCCACCACTTTCGCTGGCAGCTCATTCCATACATTTACCACCCTCTGTGTGAAGACGTTACCCCTTGGGCCTCTTTCAAATCTTTTCCTCTCACCACAAACCTATGCCCTCTAGTTTTGCCCACTTGCCTAGGAAAAAGATCTTGGCTATGCCTCTCAGAATTTTACAGATCTCTAGGGTCTCTCCTCAGCCTCTGACACTCACTTTAGTTATTATTATAAAAAGAAACAAACTCAATTTTGTACCTATTGAATATTTCCACTGATCGAAGGACAGTCCCGGTAATAGATCAGCTTTACAACAATTCAGAGGGACTTCATGAGCACCATGAGTAGTTGTAGATTTCATTGCTAGTTTCACTTAACACTGTTCTAAAGCATCTAAAAGTCACTGAGTTTAAGTTTAGGACCTCCCACAAAGAGTGATATGCTTCAGGAATCTTCTCTCATGAAATTTTAAGGACACATGCTAAGTTCAGCTTCGAGCCCATGATTTCTTTCAAGGGATAGGAGCTATGGCAAAACCAATATTTGATGCTTGTCCCGAACTGCCCAGTGATGACCCTCAAAGATCCAAGATGGAGAAATGAACTCTCACTGTGATATCTCATTGTGAAATCAATAACTGGAAATTTCTAATTCCCCTTTGCGTTTGCAGTGGGAGTGGTTTCTTCCTGCCCAAAACCCTCAGGACTTTCAAAACTTCTATCAAAACTCCTCTCCAAACAGTCTCAACCTCTCCGAGCTTTCCTCATAACTGCAGTGTCCCACCCATGAGCCCATCTTTTTAACAAGCGTGGTTCAGCTCATAACCTCAACTACTGGCCTGGGTTTTGAACAGCTTTAATTATACAGCGTTGACACCTTTAATCAACCTGCTGATAATACCAGCAGAAAGCACAGGATAAGCAGCACTGTGCTTGGCCAGCACCTATCTTGAATCTTTATCAGTTTCCAAAAGTCCATGTTTTGGAGTCGTAAATTAACCCTAACCCTAACCTACAAACATATCCAATTCCCAGTTTAACAACTGCATCTAAGCTCCTGTGAAAGGGATGTCAGCGCACAGTCAACTGAAAGACCCCCACCTCACACTTATGGGTCTGCATGTGTAGGGTTCTGTGTGCGGCGTGGAAAATCCACTCCTCTAGGATTTGAATGCATTAACGCATCCTGCTGTTTTCATCCTGAGGGATTTACTGTGGGTCATTTTGAAAGTGGGCTTGAAGCATGGGTTTTAGGGATGCATGGCCTTCACTTTTGAAAGGGAGAAGAAAAAACAACTGGTGAAATTAAAAACCACCTGGGTTACAGGCAGAATAGAAAAACATTCAATTCACTGGTCTCTTTGTGACAGGGCTAACAGAGTGTTATGCAGAGCCTAATGTTACTTTTCCACAAATAAGAGTGAAGTTCCAGACTCTTCCCCCGCTTGATGTACAGTACAGATCAAACCTGCATTGGAGGGTGCAGGGCACACTTTCAACTCATGGACGATTTTGCCACCGGCGTACAAAAGTTCAGTTTTGTAAAAGCACTTGCACCATTTTGCTTAATTATAATGCCCAACCAATGGAAAAAGTGCACTGTTCTGCAGCATTCAAAATAATTTGGATCCCTGGGATTAAGTGGAAAGAGACAGAAGATGCAAAAATACCCACATTTCTGAAAAGTAAAGCAATCGAGGGGTAACACTTGTAGCCAGTCGGCAGTGTCACAGCCTGGAGAGAAACGGCTGCTGACAGGAGTGACATAAAAAATATTCTAGCAATTGCAAACCACAAAAGGAATTTGGGATTTGTAGAGTTAAGAAGAATTTCAAAAATTTCACTGATGGAAATAGTGCGTCGGACATGCCCGTGTGTCAATGTGCTTCCTTGTCCCTTGGTGCTGGCCTCCATTGTGTGGCTGGAAAACCCTTTATGCTCTGAATTTTAAGACAGCTGGAACTTTGTTAAGTGCAGCTGTGAGGAAGGGCTAGGAGGAACTCTCCACACTGGTGTGCTTGTTGAGGCTCCCTTTCCTGCTGAGCCTGCTAAGGTTATCTTGCATTTCCTATTCATCCACATGAGCTGAAGTGCTCTTGGAGAACAGACAAACATTTACAGAGGTTAATACTCTGTGGAATTGTTTGACATGACCAGAACTGCCAAATTATTGAATGCTTCAACATAATTAACTGCCACAAAAGTCACTAAATTGAAGTAGCTCAGAGTTCATTTTTTTTTAAAAGACCCTCCCTGTTTATTTAAGTGATCTTATTATATAAACGAGTGACTAAATTGATGAAACATTTTATGCAATGATCTTCAGCACAGATTCTGGGTGGGCAGCGGAAAAGGCAATGGCTAAGTACACAAAGTCTATTGACATAAAACCAAAGAGGGAAAACTTAGAGATCTGTTTTGAAAGCAGAAAGGTTTTCCTCATGTTTGTGCAGGAGCAGCTCTCTTTGACAAGAGATGAAATGAAACTTGAGGAGATGAGAGGGTGGAGACCAGTCTGAGTTGATGCAGCAAGGGTACATCAACGTCGAAGAGGGAGAGAGGATTTGAAACATTTTCCAGGAGTTTTCCCTGTGACTGGAGGAGCAGTTCAGAGCCATTGCCAGCCACATAGTGCGGCGAATAAATTTGACTGGCACCCCACAGTGTTTTCAGCTCTCACTTACACCTCTATACAGCAGGTAATGCACACCATAGTACCTATCTCTGCTGAGGAGTTTAACTACGGGCATCACTGTCTTTGGCTGGTGTTGATGGTAGACATCACCCCTATGGATTCAATGAAGTCTGAAAGGGTGAAAGAGACTGACGGTCCGAGCAAACCAACAATGGTTCAGATAGTGGACGCCAACCTGCCTGCCACACTGGGACTTTCTCCTGATGAAGCAGAATTATGGACGATTGCCTCAGAAACAATTGCGACCTCGCTGCGCATCTGTAGTGAGCAGTCAAACCTAATCACCAAAAGATGTGCAGGATAGGTGGATTGCCTATGCTAAATTGCTCAGCGTCCAAGGATGTACAAGCTAGGTGGATTTGCCATGGGAAATGTGGGTTACAGGGATAGGGTAGGGGGCTGGGGCGGGGCTCGGGCTGGGCAGGATGCTCAAGGGTGGGTGTGGATTCAATGGACCAAACGGCCTGCTTCCATACTGTAGGAATTCTAAGATTTGAACAAAACTGCCCAGAGCAGAAGCAGCTGGCACAACACCATCTAGCCCTTGGCAAGAGGCAGGGAGCTGAAGATGAGACAACAGGCTGGTGAAAACCAACCGTGAAAGTGGGAAGTAATGTAACTAATACTAAGTGAAACATTCAGCGGTTGTGCATTTCCAGGAAGCGTTGAAAGAGGAAAATGTAGTCCACCTGGCCTGTGCACACAACCATGATAATAGCATCAGAATGAGGAGAGGTAAGCGTTGGCAATGATGCAGTCGGCACATTTCCTTCAGGATTGAGTATACATTGGTGGTCTCACTCCAAGATAATTTAGGCAATTAAATTGGAGCAAAGTGAAACACATAGAAAAAACACCTGGACACTGGATCAAGTCAGGTGGCTAGATCTGGTTTCTTTAAAACAATGGCTTTATACAAGAACAATGATATATTTTTGAAGCAGGAAGAAATCTCTGAATCATATTTGTGACTTTTCATTTGTTACCAGGAAGCCCTTGGCATTAGTGGTTACGTTTCAAGCAAAGAGCCCCCAGGTTGTCTTTTACATTAACTCGCAGAGAAGGCCTCGGTTTTCTTCAAAAGTGATGGCTAAGCAAATAGATGAAAACTGATGCAGGAAATTAAAGCAGTCTTCACTTGCACAGGATCAGAGACAAATCCGAAGTTTGTAAAAATTATAATCTCCTGTGTACAGCTTCATCACTTTTATCGTGTCAGGTGAGGAACGGGAGGTAGGACTCACATTAGCGATGGAGGGCCGTATGTCAGAAATTCTGGGATAACTCTGAGGAAAAGCTGCACTGTCGCAGATCTGCATTTCAGACAAGGCATTGAAACCAACATCTTGCTTGGTCTTTCAGGTGGGTCAAAAAGAACCCAAAGCACTGCTATGAACAGCAGCTGAGATGCACTTCCCAGTGTCCTGGGGACCAAGAATTTCCTTCAAGCAACATTACTGAAACTCATTATCTGGTCATTATTTCTTTCCTGGCTACAGGAGTTCACTGCTCAGATATTGGCTATTGCCCACATTGAAGTAATGACTGTACTTCAAGAATAGATCATTTGACTCTAAAGTGTTTTTGTATCTCTTGGAGTGAAACCTTTATGCAAGTTAAAACGCTTTCCCGAGTCACATACAATCTACAAATGCTTGACGAGTGAGCAACGTATAGGGATCCAGGTCTTGATTGGGAAGAGTGGCTGTATAGCGGCGGAGGGGGCGGGGGGCAGAGAGAGGCAGGCTGTTGAAGAATGAAACAAAAATGTGTGCATGGAGGGAACATAGCTTCAAATATTTGCTGATGACTTCTATGATCAGAGCACAAAAAACCCAAACTTCAAAACTGCCTTCAAACCAGAGTTGGTAATTAATCGCTACTTGCCTATAACAGCTGGTAATGGGTGCTTCTTTTAAAGCAAACCAAACATTGTATAGTGGGATCAACTTGAAAGATGCTATGGTAAACTTGCATTGAACATGGTCAAACTGCATTTATAATCTGGTGACTGGAACAGCACCCAGGACTCCAAGAAGGATTTGAGACACTAAAGAAGCTGCAAAGATTTACAAGGCCAAAACCAGAAACACATGGGTGTACATGTCAACAAGAATTCCAGGCTGGGTCTTTCTTGCAAAAAAAGACTACGGGTTGATGTAATAGAGAAATAATGCAAGGCTTTGATAGTGGTAGAAAGGCCACTTGTTTTTTTTTTGACTGTGGACTTAAAAATGGGAAAATACACTTTTTTTTAAAACCAAGGGAAGATGATGTTGCAGCTTTAATCAAAAGTTACCTGAACTCTGTTGTATCATCAATGTTGCCTTATTCAAGCAATGCAGGGGGATGCTTGACACCTTTGCTCCATGGGTGCGTTCATGGCAGTTTTACCCAGTGACAGATGTTTAATTGTTACCCCAAACCCAAATTAGAAGTGTGTGCATGAGCGTATACATGCATGTTCAGGAGCACTCAGCATAGTAACATTGGCTCCTGTGCAAGACAGTGCAGTTTTGTACAGCAGAAACATTCAGCCTGCCAAAGGGAAAAAGCTTCTCCCTCCTTTCTCCAAGTGGAGAAGTAAACTCCGAGCAGCTGGCCACTATCTCAGTCTCTGAAAATTCCCTCTTGAAAGAAAGGGAAAACTACTTTCAGAAACACTGACAGGGTAAACCCCTCAACCAACATCCTCAAAATCAACAAGGCAAAAGGGAACGGAGGGAAAATAATTCATCGAAGCCTGTAATACGGACTGATGCCTGAGCTGTGCTATACTGACATTTTTTAAAAACTCATTCCCCATCTGTAATAACCTGTTTGTATATGTATGGAATTTGTCTTTAGAAGGGGTAGAGGTTAAGCTATAGGGTGTTTAATTACTAATCTGTGCTTCTGCTTCCAGTTAAAACAAGTCTGCTTGTAATATGCAGCTATTTTCTTGTTAAGCACTGGAACCTCGTGAGTGTTTTCTTTTAACCTGGGTTTGTCAGCCAGGTAAATTTGAGACTTTGGATAGTTTGATTGAATGGTTTCCTATTTGTGATAACTGCAGTAATAGCAGGCTCAGATTCCTGCACACTACCCCAGTCAGCCCACGAGAGTGAATACAGAGAGTATCACAGAATCCCAACAGTGTGGAAGCAGGCCATTTAGCCCATCGAGTCCACACAGACCTGCCAAAGAGCATCCCATCCAGACCCACACCTGACCCTATCCCTGCACTTCCCACCCTCGACACAACGGGCAATTTAGCATGGCCAATCCATGTAGCCTGCACATTTTTGAACTGTGGGAGGAAACCGGAGCACCCGGAGGAAACCCACACAGACACGGAGAGAATACACAAACTCCACACAGACAGTTGCCGGAGGCTGGAATCAAACCAGTGTCCCTGGTGCTGTGAAGCAGCAGTGCTAACCTCCGAGTCATGGTGTAGCCTTTAGTGGGAAAAGCATATCTTGATGCTATCAACATAAATGTTCACCAAGAAATCCAACGGGAAATGCAGGAGAATCCGCTTTTCCCAAGAAGTGGTGAAAACGTGGAATTCACAACCACAAAGAGTGGTTAAGGCAACTAATATAGGCGCATTTCAGTGAAAGTGAGACAAACATTTGACAGAAAACGGAATACAGGAGTACAATGGTAGACTTACATGTGGAAAAACTTAACAGAACTCAATTGGACCAAGTATGGACTGGTTGGCCAAACGGCCTGTTTTGGTGTTACATACACTTTGTAATCCTGTACAAGTCAAGAAGTTACAACTGCATCAATGTAGTCTTTTACAGGTTAGCACCTCCACTGGAGAGTCAAGCTGAACAAAAGATCCTTCTTGCATTGACCCTCATATTTATTGTACGTGGGATGGTAAAATCCAAGGATAATCATGCTCTGCTATTTGAAACTATTCGAAAACAAACACTTTACACCTGTACCTAATTTAACAAGCAGTACACCAGAACAAATTTCCTCAGTAGTATTCTTCTGAAACAAATAAAGGGGGCACAGTGATCCAACTTATACCATATACTCTGAATGCCACCTGCTATCTTGTCTGAAGGCATTTCGACAAATGGGCTCACTGTTCATGAAGTGATCCTTTTATACAAGCCCAAGCATGTATTCAAATGTTCGACAATAGTTATTTAAATTTGGACAACCAAATGCAAGAATTTTGGTGCCAGCAGGGATATTTCCATTAAGGCTTTTGTACATACTACTAACGATTATACTCTTTGTAACAGATTGTTTTGGCTTTTTCACATATAGTAATGATACTTTAAATTAGGATCGCTTACAGACTCACCAACGTATCATTAATCGATTATATATTACTCAGTCTTGCATTTCGCCACACGCCACTGGATGTCTCATTAAGCTAAAGAAGCTGTCTGCTTTAAGATTTCATTGACAGTAAATGTTACTTCCTGCTCATAAAATTTTACGCCACATGTTAAAAGGCCGGATCGGCTTCTAACAAACAAGCTGATGAATGAACCTTCCTCAAACAATTACAACAAATCTTGAGTTATTTTAAAAAAAAATGTTAAATGACAGCGTATCAACATACAAAGGCATTAACCCTTTCACCAAGTTGTTTGCATCATGCTAGCAACCTTGTTAAAACTAAAATATGGCTCTGTTACAATTAGGTAATAATGGATAGGGAGGAGAGATTTTAACATGGGGTTCAAACTCATCAGGGTTTTGGGTATCAGATTAAGGTGGCAGCAACTTCTTTTTTGACAGCGCATTTACTTCAGCCCAATATTCAGACCGAAGTCTTTTTGCAACAGGCCTTCAGACATACAATGTCCACATTTTCTGCTTTGCCGGTTGAGAAAAGAATAGGGCAGACCACAGAGTGCAACCATGGGTTGAGCCTTGTGATTAATGACTTTCCCCTGCTTGCATGTTTTTTGCTAAAAAAAAATGTTTTCACCTTTTGGGGTTGGCTGAATTCCTCAAAGTGGATATGGTCAGTGATGTTATTCACTTGCCTGATTCCTTAAGACAACTAACAGGCAGCAAGAATTTGGATTGAATGCAGCCATGGCAGGTTGCTTTATGATTCAGGCAGCTGTCAGATAGGTCCCACGCGTTTTACTCCATTTAAATATCAAGTGGAATTTCCAACCTGCTAATGCAGGCAGTCTTCAGCCATGAGATTTTACAGCCGATGGCCAAGTGCACAAATAACAAAATGGCCAAAATTAGTCAAGGAATGCCATTCTCTTTATTTTGACTGCGTGCTAACGAGATGTATCTTCCAATTTTAAATGTCAAGAGGGGCCACCGACGGTACCACTTTTAACACAATCACTACACTTCAGTTAAATGAGCAACTCGAGAGTTTACTTTCCTCCCAGAAATCAGGTTTACAAGAATGGCCCCAGCACAAAGACTTACTACAACAAGAAGTTATAATTAGATAGCAACTTTAATATAATGAAACCTTCAAGCCAGTTCACAGGAGTTTTATGGAACAACAATGTATTACACAGAACACCATAAAAAGTAAGGTTTCAAAGAGCATCTTGCAGGCGCAAAGCAAGGGGGAACAGATGGAAAATGTTTAGAGGGGGAATTTTGGTTTATTAATGGTCACATGTATTTTTCTATAATATACAGTGAAAATTATCACCAATCTCCAGCGCCATCTCAAAAGGCAAAAATAAACCCAAACATAGAACATAAAGGCAGAAAGTTTTTTAAAAGGTGTTCAATATTACAATCCTTGTTGATAGGTGCTCTGCCGTGGGCCAGGTGGTAGACATGAGTCCCCTTCGCCGCATTGCTGCCAGAACAAAAGTCCTCACTCTTCAGCACCATTTTGCCTTCACCGGCACCCTCGCCACTGAGCCCTCACTGGACCTCGCCAAAGCAGATGCCACCGATATGACCAGGTACCACACTGGTCCAAACTCTACCCTGCTGTTGGCACATGTCCGCTTCAAGCCCACCTTGGCGATGCAGCCACTGCCACCAGGTCTTGTACTGGGCCCAAACTTGCCCCTGCTGCTGCCGCCTCCATGAAACCATGCAGCCTAGTGTCTGGACAACTGAAGGGATGACCACCAAAGGTGCAGCAATTGAAACTGGCACTACATCAGAAGCCAGAAGTGGAGGAGCACAAATTTCTGACGGACTTGAGGCTCAAACAGATTACAGAAGGAACGACAAGGCCATAAAAACAACGATGATTTTCTGCTTGACCAGGATCCAATATAAGTCAGCAAGCACAAGACCGAGAGGTTAATGAGACTTGCCGTTAGTTAAGAAATGAGCAGAGTTTTGATCAACCCTCAGAGGTTTACGGAGTTTAGAATGTGGGAGATGAGCCAGAGGTGCACTGGGATAGTCCTACAGTTGTTTATATGTTTTAATATTAAAACAGCCTAAATGGAAATAAATTTAATAGATTATCTCTTGGATTAGCAAAGTAAGATTTTCTCTCAGCCTCAACAACACGTGCATAATTTCAGCTAAAATGTAAAAGAAACAAGGATTTGAATGTCATGTTGGGAATGATGGACTAAACTGCTTCTTCACAGTTGGGTTTACTCAATGGATGAATTTGTCTAAAGACAAACTCTATATTTTTCTGCTTACAGGAATTTGCAGCATTTATTTCTGCATTGCCTCGAGTTTATTCCCCATTTTCAAATACAGACAAGGTAGACCACTGACGGCTAATCCACCTTTGTAATATATACAAACTGTATTTTAAACATTGTGTTATAATGTGCCAAATTTTGAAATTTATGAATGAATGTATGTGTTAAGACATGATTCACATAAAATAATGAGAATTACAAGGGTTTCACTCTGCTGCTTGACTGAGCCAGTTGAAATAAGCAAAGACGTGCCACATTCCTTATGGTAACATATTTTACAGAGATAGGGTCTTCATCAAATGGAACATCTGGATTTACTCAAACCTTTAGTTCTACAGTTTGTCTGCAAGGTAGATATCTGTTCACAAGGTCTTTAGTAGACTTTAGAAAAAGTGGTGGCAGAAATCATTTTTGCATAAAAGTAATCTCAAAAATAAAGTTAATTTGAACACATTTTGGGAAAGTGCAAGATTAATCCAAGCTACCTGCCCAACATGTCTTGGTATAACGTGTTGAAACTGAATATTACCCCCTACCTACGATAACAAATCATCAATACATCACAAGTTCAATGGCAGCATACAAAGATCAATGGCAAAAGTGACTGAAACCAGACCATGACAATAAAGAATGTGAAGAGCCTAATTTTCCTCACACTTTGGCATGGTTCTGCAGATTTCTCAGTTACTGTGAATGAATAGCTACATTAGCAGAATGATAAATCACCTGGGGAGCCCCTGCAACCCATAGTGTCCATGCTGCCTATTGTGTAGAGCTAGCCACTTAATCCTTGTATTAGCATTATTTTCCTCTCTGTAAGCCTATAAATTGTTCCCCTTCAACATTTTATCCAGTCTTCTTTTCATAAGATGTCACCAATGCAGTTGTCCACCACCCTTTCAGGCACTATATTGCAGAAAAACAAAAATTCTATTCATAGAGTAGTTTTCTGAGGTCACTGCAAATTTTTTTGCCAATTTCCTTAAACATGTGTCATCTGGTTACTGACCTGTCACTGGAAACAGACCCTCCTCAATTACTCTACTGCCTCTCCTCATTCTTCAGATCAAAACATTCCTGTCATTCCATTGCTCTTTCTGCTAACCTGTGTTCGTCTAATTTCAGCTTCTCATGCATTCACAATTACGTAGGCAGGCCAAAGCAGGAGAGGGTAGCCAAAAGGTTTCTGAGCCTCAGTGACATCGAGATTTGCAAACCCCAGCCATGTGAAAACTAATCCCAGGGCACTGAGAAGACAAGACTAATTTAAGGCCCGGTGATCTTAAAGGCAGATCAGCACTGCACTGTAGAATGTCCAAAGCTCAACAAGACACAACACAACCTGACATAACAAGATGTAGCACTGGATGAATACAGCAAGCCAGGCAGCATCACAGGAGCAGGAAAGCTGACGTTTCAGGTCTGGACCCTTCTTTCCTGCTCCTCTGGTGCTGTTGCTACTATCTCACAACACAACCTGGACATCCAGATCTATATCCAGTTGTCTAAATTTGGCTTGCCTCTGGGCTCAGATAGGCAACAATGGGAGAGTGATGCTGACAACAATTGTCCTTCACCACAATTGAATCAATGCATAAGTCACATTTGATCATTTGCTGAAGATCAGGACTGGCAAACAGTTAATGTTATGCCTATATTTAAGAAGGAAGATAGAACATAACCAGGGAATTGTGGACAAATCAGCCTGACATTGCTAGCAGGAACATTACAGATATTTTTTGAAGGAGAAAATAGAAGAATATCTAGAAACCAAAATGAGATAACAAATAATAATTTCAATAGGGAAAGTATAGCCAACCTCAAGGAATTTTTTGACTATATAACAGAGGGAGTAGTCAAGGATAATGCAATGGATGTGAAGACCTTGGTAAGTCCAACACCAAACGCGAATGAATAAAGATAGGAGAGTATGGAGTTATAGGAAGAAGGGCCGAATGGAGATGTCTTCAAGACCAAAAGCAGAATGGGAGTTCAGGGTAGTTATTCAACAAGGCAAAACGGAAGTGTGGCATTTCATGGATTACATTAAAAACTTAAGCTTTGGAACCAAAAATACAATTTCTAAATTTGAAAATGACACATTGTGGCAGACAGTCAATACTGAGGATGAGATGAAACTTAAAAAATGAGAAAATAATTGGGAAATGAAGTTCACAGATAAATGCAATTTTTCTCACAACTATTAGGAAGTCACATATTACTTGGGAAATACAAATCCAAATAAAATAGGGTTACAAAGGGTTCTGGGAACACAAATATACAAATCACAGAAAGTTGAGATGGAGGTCAATAAGACCACAACAGGGGAGACAATGGCTTAGGGGTACTTTCACTGGACTGACAATCCAGAGATCCAGGTAATCCAGGTTTGCAACCACCATGGTAGATGATGGAATTTGAATTCAAATAAAAACGTCTGGAATTTTGATTCTAATGACGACCAGGTATCCATTGTCAATTGTCAAGAAAAACCCATTTGATTCACTAATAACCTTTACAGAAGCAAAGTGCAATTCTTATCTGGCTTGCATGTAATTCCAGACCCACAACAATGTTGACTCTTAACTGGCCTCTGGGCAATCAGGGATGGGCAATAAATAAAGCCTTCATCCCATGAATGAACAAAAAAAACTGAAGGCAAGGCAAGTGTTTGGGTTTATTTCTCGAGGGAAAATACTGAAAAGCAGAAAAACTATTTAGACCTGCACTGGGTCTTGGTTCAACCACAATTTGAATAGTCTGGGTAGTTCTAGTTGGATGTTGGGACATTTGAGTAAATTTGAGGAGATAGGCAGATATCTAATTAGTAACAAACAGGTTAAAGGGCGATGAGGATCAGGTAAAAGCTGGTGATGAGCACGAGTTGAGATCAACCACAATTGTTTTGAATGGCAGAGCAGGTTTAGGGACTGAATCGCCTGTTCCGAGCTTTTATGTCCCTATGTAATTTAACAACCTTCAATTTTGTAAGCAAGCCTTTTACATGGTAATAACACATTTCTTTGAAAGTTCACACACATATCTACCGCTGTCTTTGCCATCATTTCATCAACACTTGATAAAGTTTGTCAAATGTGATCGGCAAATCTGTTGACTCGCCCATGGTTTCCTAAATGCCAATTGAATAGCGAGTTTTGAGAAGATTTGTAGCTCAGGTTGATGTTCTGGAATGTGAGTTTGCTCGCTGAGCTGGAAGGTTCGTTTTCAGACGTTTTGTCACCATTCTGGATAACATCATCAGTGAGCCTCCGGTGAAGCGCTGGTGTTATGTCCCGCTTTCTATTTATCTGTTTAGGCTTCCTTGGGTTGGTGATGTCATTTCCTGCGTTGGTGATGTCATTTCCTGTTCTTTTTCTCAGGGGATGGTAGATTGGCTCCAAATCAATGTGTTTGTTGATGGAGTTCCGGTTGGAATGCCATGCTTCTAGGAATTCTCGTGCGTGTCTCTGTTTGGCTTGTCCTGGGATGGATGTTTTGTCCCAGTCAAAGTGGTGTCCTTCCTCATCTGTATGTAAGGATACGAGTGATAGTGGGTCATGTCTTTTTGTGGCTAGTTGATGTTCATGTATCCTGGGCTAGCTTTCTGCCTGTTTGTCCAATGTAGTGTTTGTCACAGTTCTTGCAAGGTATTTTGTAGATGACGTTTGTTTTGCTTGTTGTCTGTATAGGGTCTTTTAAGTTCATTAGCTGATGTTTTAGTGTGTTGGTGGGTTTGTGGGCTACCATGATGGTACCAACACACTAAAATAGCAGCTAATGAACTTAAAAGACCCTATACAGACAACAAGCAAAATGAACATCATTTACAAAATACCTTGCAAGATCTGTGACAAACACTACATTGGACAAACAGGCAGAAAGCTAGCCACCAGGATACATGAACATCAACTAGCCACAAAAAGACATGACCCACTATCACTAGTATCCTTACATACAGATGAGGAATGACACCACTTTGATTGGGACAACACATCCATCCTAGGATAAGCCAAACAGAGACACGCACGAGAATTCCTAGAAGCATGGCATTCCAACCGGAACTCCATCAACAAACACATTGATTAGGAGCCCATCTACCATCCCCTGAGAAAAAAGAACAGGAAATGACATCACCAATGCAGGAAGTGACATCACCAACCCAAGGAAGCCTAAACAGATAAATAGAAAGCGGGACATAACACCAGCGCTTCACTGGAGGCTCACTGATGATGTTACCTAGAATGGTGACAAAACGTCTGAAAACGAACCTTCCAGCTCAGCGAGCAAACTTACATGCCAATTGAATCTCTGCCCCCATCCCCATTCCTGATTTACCTTCTCAACATTTCCTCATCAGTAATATCAGGCTAACAAATTTATGCCACTATCCATTGTTTATCAATGGCATATAGCTTCCTTTTAAATGTTAGCAGGTCTCTATTTCAACTTTTAAGATTTGTCTGTACCTCTTGTATTCAAGAGTGACTCTCTGCTACATGCTCTCTAATGAATGCTATGATTGTGCTAAGCTGCCTTTTCTGTCTCATTTTTAACAATTATGCCTTTATTATCCCAGGATCTGTTGCTTTGGCTGCCACTCCTTTCCGTCTCACAGGAATGTCATTAACCTGTTCCTGAACTACTACCTCTGACATTCTTCTGCTGTTCAAGTCGACAGTGACTCAATGAGTCAATATATAGATTCAGCCTAAAATGAATCTGATCTACTTGGTGTTCTGCATTTTTAAACTTCAAGATGACTTGGAGACTGAGTCGACGAAAACAGTGAAGGCAAGGGACTTCATGAACCAGACAGCTTTTTATGGCAACTGATGGTAGTTTCATCATCACACACCAAGGCTAGCTTTCAATTCCAGATTTAAGAGAATTTACACCGTGATTCAAACCCATGTCTCCAGAGTATTGGCCTGGAATTCTGAATTACTCACCCAATAGCATCACCACTCTGCCACCATCTCCCTTTTAGTACTTGGGATTTGAATGGCTATTTGTTACAAATAAATAGTTTCTCAATGTCAAGTGTCCATTGCTGGACTACAATATGTCAAGAACGTATGTCCAACAAGAGCAAACTGTAAACCATATCTTTAAAGAATACTAAAACCAGCCATTAGGAAATAACAGGAACCCTGATCTGTGGAGGAGATAATATATGCACCAAGGCATAGCATCAAAGGTCAGCTGGAACTTCTTCAGTATAAGAAATCTTTTTGCCTTCTTACTGGTCTCTGCTTTGAGGCATCACCTTCTTTAAAAACCTATGGAAGTTAGCTAAGTTATTTCCTCTCATCAGCTGTTGAAAGTTGTGACATTTAATGAACAAGTCAGAGATCATAATAAACTTGAACCAGTCACACTGTGCCTCCTGCAAACAAGCGTAAGTATGTGGAGAAGAAAGTTCAAGAAATAATGTTAGATTAAACAAAAGAGAAAATCACTTCAATAAATCCGGTAGACAGGGACACAGACTGGAAAAACAGTCCATTCGTTCTGCCCAGAACACCCATGTATTTTTTTTTGTCTTTCTGTCCATGTGTAGAGGGAAGTGGTTAGAATTTTAAATAGTGAAAATGACACGCTGACCGTTCATTATTGCTTATCTGTAGTTGCAACCTATTTCGGGTTTAGTTGGCTCAGTTGGCTGGATGGCCAGTTCGCGACGTGGAATAATGCAGTTTGCGTTCAATTTCTGCATTGACCAAAGTTACCATGAAGGACCCTCTTTCTCAAATCCTCCCCTTGCCTGAGATGCGCTGACCCACAGGTTAAATCACCACCAATAATCTCCCTATAATGAGACAGCGGCCTGATGTTTTGTATGAATGTGATCATTTGACCTTTAGAACCCAGCTTTTTGCAACAAATAGCAATTCAAATCCGAAGTGCAAAAATTTGATCAGTGCTTCAATCAACCAGAGTTTAAATGTCAGGTAAATGGGGGCATTTTGTGCACTTGTAAAAATTTTTTAACTTTTCTGATAGCAGGATTAATGGAGCTTGATTCCCAGTGTTCTACCCTGGTAAGGCATAAAACTTGATAGTGCATCCAGTTATACAAAATAGAACGTTACAGCACAGTACAGGCCCTTCGGCCCTCGATGTTGTGCCGACCTGTCATACCGATCTCAAGCCCATCTAACCTACACTATTCCATGTACGTCCATATGCTTATCCAATGACGACTTAAATGTACCTAAAGTTGGCGAATCTACTACCGTTGCAGGCAAAGCGTTCCATTCCCTTACTACTCTCTGAGTAAAGAAACTACCTCTGACATCTGTCCTATATCTTTCACCCCTCAATTTAAAGCTATGCCCCCTCATGCTCGCCGTCACCATCCTAGGAAAAAGGCTCTCCCTAGCCACCCTATCTAACCCTCTGATTATTTTATATGTTTCAATTAAGTCACCTCTCAACCTCCTTCTCTCTAATGAAAACAGCCTCAAGTCCCTCAGCCTTTCCTCGTAAGGCCTTCCCTCCATACCAGGCAACATCCTGGTAAATCTCCTCTGCACCCTTTCCAAAGCTTCCACATCTTTCTTATAATGCGGTGACCAGAACTGTACACAATACTCCAAGTGTGGCCGCACCAGAGTTTTGTACAGCTGCACCATAACCTCTTGGTTCCGGAACTCGATCCCTCTATTAATAAAAGCTAAAGCACTGTATGCCTTCTTAACAGCCCTGTCAACCTGGGTGGCAACTTTCAAGGATCTGTGTACATGGACACCGAGATCTCTCTGCTCATCTACACTACCAAGAATCTGACCATTAGCCCTGTACTTTGCATTCCGGTTACTCATATCAAAGTGCATCACCTCACACTTGTCCGCATTAAACTCCATTTTCCACCTCTCAGCCCAGCTCTCAGCTTATCTATGTCTCTCTGCAACCTACAGCATCCTTCGTCACTATCCACAACCCCACCGACCTTAGTGTCGTCTGCAAATTTACTAACCCATCCTTCTACGCCCTCATCCAGGTCATTTATAAAAATGACAAACAGCAGTGGACCCAACACCAACCCTTGCGGTACACCACTAGTAACTGGTCTCCAGGATGAACATTTCCCATCAACTACCACCCTCTGTCTTCTTTCAGCAAGCCAATTTCTGATCCAAACTGCCATATCTCCCACAATCCCATTCCTCCACATTTTGTACAATAGCCTACTGTGGGGAACCTTATTGAACGCCTTGCTGAAATCCATATACACCACATCAACCGGTTTACTCTCATCTACCTGTTTGGTCACCTTCTCAAAGAACTCAATAAGGTTTGTGAGGCACGACCTTCCCTTCACAAAACCGTGCTGACTATCCCTAATCAATTTATTCTTTTCTAGATGATTGTAAATCCTATCCCTTATAACCTTTTCCAACACTTTACCAACAACTGAGGTAAGGCTCACTGGTCTATAATTACCAGGGCTGTGTCTACTCCCGTTCTTGAACAGGGGAACCACATTTGCTATCCTCCAGTCATCTGGCACTATTCCTGTAGACAATGACGAGTTAAAGATCAATGCCAAAGGCTCGGCAATCTCCTCCCTGGCTTCCCAGAGGATCCTAGGATAAATCCCATCCGGCCCAGTGGACTTACCTATCTTCACCCTCTGTAGGATTTCTAATACCTCTTCCTTGTGAACCTCAATCCCACCTAGTCTAGTGGCCTGTATCTCAGTATTCTCCTCAACAACATTGTCGTTTTCTAGAGTGAATACTGTTTAAAAACAGTACAAAAAATAACAGTATACAAATTTGGATAAAATTTTGATTGCTGTCACAGATTATGATTGGGGTTTGCAGCTTACTTATAATTAAAAGGAATGATTGATACAAGTTAGGTTATTTATGCAGCTCATCTATCTGCCATTTTAAGTTCATCCACGTTTGCACTGTTCATCAACTTGAATTGGACAACTGAACTCTTTCCACACTTCCTTTTTTTTTGCACTAAGTCAAATTATCCTTTTGTGCGCAAAAGCGAATTGGCTTTACATTTTCAATTGGTTTGGATACTAACTGGTGTTGAGGACCATATATTTCTTGGACTGTTAACTGGAACATGGAAGTTAATGCATTGCTGTAAGTACTGGTAAGTTTTTATACAATTTGAAAATCAAGTGGGGCTTCGTGGCTGACACTTCACCGATGTAAGTTTATTACTTTTCAGAGCAGTGATGGGGATACTTTGAGTGTGGCACTGGAACTCTGAACCCAAGAAAAAACTGTTACTACAGCCTTTCGGATTTGCTTTATAAAGAACAGTTGCACAGGCTTGCGAGGCAGAGCACACAGACACCCAGTGTACCGCCCCTCTCTCTCTTCCGAGTGAAAACCTGATGAAGAAACCTAGAGGCTCAACAGAAAGGATTCCAATACAAGACCTAGGTCCATGCAGCAGCTACTGAATCATAGATCAATCTTTACTGTATGGACAATTTTGTATCACAGAAGAACTCAAATAAAAATTCATCCCCTACCCCCTTGTGGTAGCAAGTTTGATTTACAGAGTTGATTTTTCCTTCACTATATTCTCCCCAAACCATCTGTTTTATCTGTCTTATTCATGAATGAATGAATGCAATTGTGTTTGAGTTTTGAGGAGGTATGGGTTGTTACATAACAGTAAATCTGTATTTTGTTGCCATTTGTTAAAGAAGCAACTTGTTTACAATAGTGTTATTTTCCTGTTAATGGCGCAAAACTGGCATGAATTTACTTCCGTCCTGAATAACAGTCAGTCAGTCGAGAAAATTAATCATCTCGGTGGTTTAATATTTGTGACAGCGTGTGCAATAGCTGGTCTATGTGCACACAATTCCCAACGGAATCATGACACTGATTCATTTTGAGTGGGCTTTCAAATAAAATCCATTCATTTTTACAGAAGGACAAGGTGGTTTAGCGATAGACTTAGCTGAGAGAAGTGGAAGCTCTCTTCTTGTGGCAAAGGCGAGTGGGGTGAGATGTGGTAGAAATGCACAAAGATTGTGCAGGTAGGCAAAGGAAAGCTGCTTTTATTAGCTGATGGCACAAGGGTTAAAACACAGATTTAAAGTTTTCGGGTGAGAGATACAAGGTAATGAGAGTAACAGCTTTTTGCTCAGTGACTGCTGATGACATGAAACTTGATGCCTGTAAGCAGAGATGAAAAATATCTTTCAAAAGAAGGCTCGACAGTCACTTGAGGGAAATAAACTTGCAGATATGTAAAGGAAAAGGTGAGCAAATGGGACAGACCAGGTGTTCTGAAGATATCTGGACTGAATGGCCTCCTGTGTCACAATAACTACAACTCAGCTCCACAAGCAAGTGCAATATGGGTGTTTTGCACATTCCCTTGGTCCCTTCACCGCAAGTGCCAGTGAAAACTTAAGCTCTGTATGGAAATTGTGGGCACTACCTCAGCACAAAGTTGAGTGCATTTGCTATTTTTAATGTGATTGTTCCAATTAACAATGGCAACAAAGTACAAATCTCTTCACAGTTCTCTCCAGCAAGGACAGACGTATAAAGAACAAAAGTATTTTCTTTATGAATAAAATCTGAAGAAAGGTATTGTTCCACAACCAATGTACTGTAAAAACAAAAGAACATGTTGAAATGTGTATAATGATTTTATTGCTGTTGGGTGGGGGCGGAAAATGAGAACATTTAGAAATATGACACACATTATTCAGATGGAGAAAGTGGATCATGGACAGTTGGAAAGATATCCTAAATAACTACATCTGCACTAACTTCACCTTATTTTCATCTGAATCATTTACCAATTCCTGTTCTCTTTTGTTCCCATTTATAAACACATGATTTCTGGCACACAAAACCTGCTTACACAGACTATATAAATTAATACAGAATCCAAAATCAATTTGGATGATGAAATGAAATACATGAACAGAACGGTGTTTGAGGGAGTTGTGGCGCAGGTTTTAAACAGAAGGGATAAACCACATTTAAACACACTTAATGGAAATTATTGGGAATGTTTATATTAAGTAGCATTTGCTGAGAGGATCTTATACAAGTGAAAGTGAATTATGTTGTACACCTCACTTTATTTTCCTCCAACCCAGCTGAAGGACTCTTTTTGTACTCTCTGAATTCAATTCCCAACAGCCAGAAGCCTACAGCACAAAATGTCCTTTGATTCAGAAATAAATGGTAGAAATTCATCAACTTCTTTTAGAAGGTCAGACTGTACACTAACAGAAGTTATATTCACTTAGAGCTGGAAACAAAAAAGTTGTCATTAGAGCAAAACCAGCAATTTCTGGAAAAGCTCAGCAGGTCTGTCAATATCTGTGGAGAGAAGTCACAGTTAGCATTTCGGGTTCAGCGATTCTTCCTTAGAACAGTTCTGAGGAAGGGTCACTGGACCCAAAATGTTAACTGATTTCTCTCGACAGATACTGAGCTTTTCCAGTAATTTCTGTTTCTCTGAGTTCAGCACTCATGGTTCTTTCGGTTTTTATTTGTCGTAAGAGCACTTCTTTTTACCCTGAACAGGAAGATAATCAACGATCGGAAACTTTACTGCTGGCTGCTCTTATCTTACCAGATAAGCTTGCTGTTCTGGGTGACTCTTGAGCCGACGCAGCTTTGGTGCGGCTTTGGTGCTTGCGTTTACTCGTAGTCGATCGTGTCGTTCGGATGTGCACCTCACTGACCTTGAAGAAAGCCACCATAAAAGGCTGCTTATCATGAGGCCCATGTTGGCCAATCAGTCCTGCCATTTTGGGGTTGATACCTTGACCTGCAAGAACATGGAATTCGGTGTTTAAAAACAAATGCATTTAGTGAAAACATTTCCACAATCTGCACAGGCATTCTTAAGGACATATGTTCCAACTTTTATACTCCAAATCACAACGAAAACATTCCAAAGACAATGTAGCTAGGTGATGAGTGAAAGTCCACTCTAAACAAATAAACAGTTCCACTACTTGCTCGCTATAACCCACAGTTACTTCACATAGTCCCCACTGACCTTCCAGGAGCCTGCTGAGCAAACATCAGTGAGTGAACCTCATTTGTTTACATTCAGTGCCATTTTAGAAACAGTGTTGCCTTCTGTTATAAAGTTCAGTACTTGCCCTGTTCTAAATTCCTATAAAATGTTTCAAGCGCTAGACTTCCACTTGTCAGGTACCTGTCCCCATAAACGTTCTTAATGATGTGAGAAACTATCGAGCATTAATCGCTTGCAAGCTGTTTTGTAATTAAACAGTCAGTGGCCACTATCACATTTAATTCAGAAATGTAAGTCTCCCAAAAGTCTTAGTTATTACACCTGACCAAATGTAGTTGTACTTATTGTTATCATGCAATAATCCTTCTTGTTAGCTCAGGACAGCACCTCCTTCGTGGCACTTGGCCAAGAAAAAGGCCTAAGAGAAAAAGCCAGCTATACTTAAAAAATTCAGAGGCCTAGTGTAGGAAGCCCTGTAAGGGGCAACTGAACTTTCCAGAAGGTAATGCTAGACCCGAAAATGGTAAGGAAAAATCAATGTGAAACACGTAAAGACTGGAGGGGTGAGGCAAGGGACCGTAAAAGTAAGTTTGCACCTCTCACAAACAGTATTGCTGTTGGATCAGAGATTCCACAAGGCATAGCTGCAAGGAAGGCTGAAAGGGCCTGGAAAAAAAATTGAGGCCTTACCAATCTTGTAACCAAAGCCTAGACTGGAGGGGGTAGCCACCTGATGGCTTTTTTTAAAAAACACAAAACATCCAGCAAGTACAGGGAGTAATGCTTGAAAAGCCTGAAAGCAGTAAAATCAGCCAATAATGTAAAACCTTGAATTCAATGCAGTATTACAATAAAAGTTTAAAAGTTTGGCAAATGAAGGATAAACTGCAATATCGCTGTGGATCAGTCCAGCAAGCTCTACAATCAAGTTGAAATACTGTGGCCGACTCGAGAGTATAAAGTTTAAGAACTTAAAATAATATTACACAAGTTCTGTACCACTTTATTTTTCTGCTTTTAAACAATGATGTCTGAAGTGAGAAAGAACTACTTCAAAAAGAACAGCGTTTGGAACAGTGGCTGCAGTTTTGAAAGCAGGTAACCTGACAGCAGTGGCAGTCAAGACAACTGTTTGAACAAGCAGAATTGAAGCTCAGATCGTAGCCAGGGGTGTGTACTGATGTAGCTCTTGTGGACAACACACAAAGTTGATTTGGTCTGTGGACTAGTGACGATAATTAATGACTTGGTTAGTACAGAAACCTGGTCTGTGCTCTCAGCCATGATCTGAAACAAGTCAGGTAAATGGGGGTACTGTGCATATGAAAAATGATAACATTTGACATGACTCCAGGAATAGCAGGGTTTCATTTACAGCATGACACCCCAAGGGTATCCAGACCAATCAACAATTTGAGAGCAATACGCAGCAGATGACTCCATGGAAGTGGAATCAGTCTGGGGAAGGGTCACTTGACCTAAAACATTAACTCTGATTTCCCTCCACAGATGCTGCCAGACCTGCTGAGCTTTTCCAGCAATTTTGGTTTCTCTTTGTGTAGAAGCTGAAGCTTTTTGCCCTTGCAGTCAGATCTAGGATGTAAGAAAAGGACATCATTTCTGAAATGAAATTAAGATCACTAGCCTGGCTCGAAGTGTAATGCAGTTGAACAAGCTCGAAGTTACATGCTGTTCAGGACGCTGTTTTATGTGGGTAAAAAGGAATTGTACAGACATTGCATCCTTTCCATTAAAAAAAGGAGACACTCAAATTCTGCTGCATTCCCATGATAACACACTGGCCAAATCAGAACCTGCCTGCCTGTTCAGAGAATTAAAACTGACAGATGACTGCTCTTGGTGCATCTACATGATGATGCAATAATCAGCCCCTTTGCTCATGTTTTTAAAGAAGTGTCCATTTTGTGAAATCTTTTTCTTGTGACTTAACTTTGATAATGCAAGATTAAAAGCTTCAACTTCCTGTCTTGTTTAAGCAATGCTTAAGAGTGTGTTCCAAGAAGAGTGTGGAGCATCTAAACTGCGTGCATTTGTGAAGTCAGAGACTTTGAGAGCTGGGATAATGGTAAATGTAATATTGTTGTCAACATTATTGCATAATGGGTTAACAATAGGGAAAAAGCTTGGAGAGAGGATATGTGTTGTCTAATACAAAGGTTATGAAGGGGATAATGGTCATGTGGCATTGTCTGGACCAATTCTATTGATGTCACAGTCTGTGGGTGGAGACAAGGATTCTACTCTACATTTGAGGGAGCAGATGTATCTACACCAACTCCTTAAGGTCCTAGCAATTGTCAGACTAAATGTAATTTTATTTATTGCTATCTTACATTTAAGAACAGTGCCTCTTCTGAAGTACTTTACAGCAAGCATTTCTGCTACAGTTACTCAATTAGGCCGAAGACAAAACAAAGACAAAGCGAGAACTGGTGGCAGTAAACTACCTCAAAATAACCCTGACCCAGTGTCACACAACTGGCAAATAGCACAAGGTACCAGCTGAGCTGTGATCTGGGAAAATAACCACAGTAGACAGGGCCTACTGATACGTTGTTTCACTGAAATGCTGAAAAGTTTCAGCAAGGAAGAAACTGACAAAATGTTTCCTTGGCTGGGAAATTTAGAACCAGGCTCACCGACTCAGGAGAAGGGCGCTAGGCCATTTAGCATGGAGATGAACAGAAACTTCCTCACTCAAAGGGTTGTCGAGCACATTCAAGAGTCAAACAGATCGATTTGTGAATGCTAACTGTAGTTTGGAGATATTCCAAGGAGGACGTGAATGAGAGGGGCAGCCTACAGGCCAGATGATCTACAACTTCTCCTTGACTTTCATGTATTCCTATGTTGCTGAATGTCAGAGTTTTTGATAATGTTTCTGGGAAACATGTTAGAATGTTTCCTCTGCTGCAGGAAAAATGCAAGTTACTGTTTTACATGGATCTTCGGAACTTTGTTGTAAATAATGCAATACAGGAAAGGCATTGCAATCTCAGGGAGGCGAGCAGAGTAGGTTACACACGTAACCCGTGAATGAGATGAGCATTTTGGGTGATGATGCCCTTCAGATTCAGCCCTTTAATCTGTAATGCACCCAACTGGAGACTTCAAATTATGGGATAACGTTCAGCATGGTTGGACGGAAGGGTCTGTTTCCGTGCTATATGACTCTGACTATTGGGCAGCAACGGTCATGTAGCAAAAGAAAAACATTAATAGTTTGCTTTAGTGACATGTTTCCGATCATGAAATCCTGCTGTACGATGCAACACTGCTCCACACAATGGAATTATAGAATAAATCTAGATAAGTCTGACAGAAGTCAAACAAAAGTCACTGTTATTCAATCTTTTTCCATCAAGCCAAAATTCAAAAATAAATTCATCAGATCCACTTTTCAGGGCAGGGCATGGGAAGGGCCCACAGTTGGATATAAATTGGATGATCGAATAACTATTTATGGAAAGCTCCCTTCTATCCAGGGGCCTGGCTGACATGGGTTTTCCAAGATTTGCTCTGTTTCCTTATTTGGCCCAGAAGAATAAAATTAGGTATTTAACTCCAAAGCAAAACAATTATACTTTTGGAATTCTGGAGTTCCACGAGAAATAGTGACAGGTTAATTCCAATAAAGTTTTTTTTGTACAATAAAGGAACTGTGTCTAGACATAGATGATGTGGCAAAAAAATAACAAGGAAAACATTTAACTCCCTTTAAATAAATCTGACTAACTCATTACACGTTGAAGCATGGATTAATTCACATCTTTGCTTTTACTCCAATGTGTGATCTCAGAGACGTGAGAAATCTCCTTCTACAAAATGTAATTTTTACATTAAAATACATCGGTCCTTTTAAAACACCTAGAAGAATTATTGCACACTGCCTCTGATTGGTCAGTTTGCAGAATCAGAATTACCTCTTCAACCAATTAGGTCCCAGGGTCAGATTTGAAATGCAAGGCATGAGACTTGCATACTTTTTAATTATCATTTATTTTAGAGATTGGATATTGAACAAGAGTCATGAGAGATTTAATAATTAATTCATAAATATTCCTGGAGTCGTAGTCATTTATCAGCACCTGTGGGGGAAAAAAGTTAATGTTTTGAGTCCAGTGAAGGAGAGTCACTGGGCACAGGTATCGCCAGACCTGCTAAATATCTCCAGCAATTCTGTTTTTGTTACTATAAAGGAGCGTTGTTGGGGTTAATGAAGTTGTATTTTACCGTATTCAGAAAACGTTAAATTGAGTTACCGCTTGGTTCTTTCATTTTTTTTCTTCAATTCTTTTGCATAATAAACTTCCACTTCATTGTGAAAGCCAAATCTATGACAATAACAGTTTGTGTATCAGCGAAAGAACACTTTGTTAAAACCAAAACAAAAATCAAGCCAGGTTTCAGTCTGGGATCTGACTCATCCAGTATAAACAGCACCTGGGGTCATAACAGACTACAAAAGTGCCTCAAATTTGGTGGTTCAGTGGTTAGCACTGCTGCCTCAAAGCATCTGGGACCTCTGTTCGATTTCACTCTTGGGTGACTGTCTGGGTGGAGTTTGCACATTCTCCCCATGTCTGCGTGGTTTTCCTCCAGGTGCTCTGGTTTCCTCCCATAGTCCAAAGATGTGCAGATTGGGTGGACTGGCCATGGGCAATGAAGAGTTACAGGGTTAGGGTAGGGAGTTTGGACTAGGTGGGGTGCTCAGAGTGTCAGTGTGACTTGATGGGCTGAATGGCCTGCTTCCACACTGTAGGCATTTTGTCAGTCAGTTATTCAATCCATTATGCTGTTTAATGACCACGTGTTTTCTACTGAGAAAAAAAAGAAAATCTCAAACATATCCAAAAGCCTGTTTTGACAAACACCAATCTTCAGTAAAGAGTAATGTTTCCCTCATCTGGTCAACTGATATCCTGATGGTGAAAGCCCAGAAAAAGAGGGACCATTAGACATGAAAATGGAAGAGAGATGAATCAAGAGTAAAGAGAGAGTGAAACAAACATTTACAATTAGATCATGTTACATGTTGACATGGGAATTTAGTGAAGTCTTTTCTAAAATAACCTCATCAGAAAATACTTTCAGTAGCCAAGGTTACCCTGCAAAGTTTCTAGTCTGAGACATCTGTACAGTTCAAATCACACTCAAATCTGGTCACTTTGGGGCCACTCGCAGTCTGAGGAAGCCTATGAAAACACGGTTGCCTTTTTCTCCCCCCTCAAGTGGACATCAAATTTCTCACAGCATTATTTGTAAAGAACGGGGAGCTATAACAGCATGCCAACTAGCCCAGCAACATCACTGAAGTCATTCTGCCACAATAAGTTACATTCAGGGACTTTACTACAAAAGCACTTAATTGGCTGCAAAGCTTTTGAAACATCATGAAAGATGTTTGCTCATTGTTTCTCAGAACTACAAATTCTGGGTAGAATTATGCCCGTGACCCAATTACAGCTGTTAACAGCATCAACTTGCAGTTTCATACACCAGCATTTTCCACCTGATGGTACCCAAAGATTGCGAGTAATGGAAAATTTAAAAAAATTAAGTAATTCAAAAAAACGTCAAGCATTTTCAATGAATCCCAAAGAAAACAAACTGATGCATTTTCTAATACTATACATTTCTTTGAGGAATAATTTGGACACCAAAAAGATCAACCTCACAATTTGCTTACATCAGTGCTAGATGTCTAGGCAGCTATGAGGTGGAATTAAGCATGCTTCAAGGGTATAGGCCTGAAACGTCAGCTTTCCTGCTCAGCCTGCTGTGTTCATCCAGATCTACACCTTGTTATCTCAGATTCTTCAGCATCTGCAGTTCCTACTATCTCTCACAACTGAATACCTCTGTATCTGGGACAATGACAATGTCAGGCTGTTACTTACCAATTGCCAATTTTGGCACTGGCCCTGAGATTTTAGTTCAGAGCACTTTTCAGTGTCGATCAAATTGAGTTTACCTTTGTTGCTTCCAGTGCCGAAAAGTTGATGCCAGGAAGTTCATTCGGTTTCATTCCTTTGCTTTGAGATGATCAAACAGTTGATGCAACTGATTGGTTTGGTAGGCCACTTCAGAGGCCAGTTAAATGTCAACGTCAGAAATTGCTCGCGACACTCAGCAGGTCTGGCAGCATCCGTGGGGAAAACTGAGTTCACATCTCAAGTCTGGTTTTGAGAGTTCTGATGAAGCGTCACCAGGCTCGAAAGGTTAACTCTTCATTCTCTCCATAGATGCTGACAGGCTTGAAGGTGACCACTGCACAATCCTTGTGCTGCCAGTTTCACCAGTAATTTCTCCATTTCAGATCTCCAGTATCCGCAGCTCTTTGTTTTATTTATAAGTCAATGTTGCTGTGGGTTTGGAGTCACAATAGGCCACATCAGGTAGGATGGCCGTTTCCCTTCCATAAAGCCCACCAGCTAATTGTGATTTTATGACAATTGACAATGGTGGTTAGATTTCAATGAATTTGAATTCCATCTGCTATGGTGGGATTTGAACCCAGGTCTCCCAGTCTGTGGATTACCAGCCCAGCACAATACCATCATGCCAATTGCACCCTAATAGACAAATTAAAATTGCATGCTGGCTTAATAAATGTTGTTCACCCAACTTCAAGGGATCACATTTCTTGCACGTAAGAGGCAGCACTGTTCAAAGTTGGACAAAAAAAATGCAAAGAGAACACAGTATTTACGACAATGGGCACTGAAGAAATTTATAAGCAATATCAAATATGCACGTACTTGCCTAGAATTTGGAGCACACAGACAGGCTATTCTCAACAAATATTTTCCCTACGATCCTCTTCCAATATATCAAACCTAACTAACAAAAGCTTCTGCCCCCTTCTCCCCGATTTAGTTTCCCATTAACTACTCCCTACAGTAGTGAGTCCCACATTCCACTCTCCAGACTTTCATACCAGTGACTAATAGATATTTAGAAGCTCCATCTCTAGTCTCCCCAACAAGTATAAACAGTCTCCTTACATATACTCTTATCAAAACCTTTCCTTCTAATTTCCTCTCCTACAGAGTCCTCCATTAGGATGCCCCTCAAGCTTCCCTTCTCCAATGAGTTGCAGACTGCTTAGTCTTTCCCAATAGATATGATTCTCATTTTATCAATGGAAAACTAAACAACAAAACAAGGACTGAAGTTTGGAATCAAATGTCTCACCAACATTTCCATGTATTAGCATTACACTACAAAATATTACATTAGCAAGAGCAGCGCCTTCATTTTGGCAGAAAGGTTACTTTTATGGACGGGTGCTGAAAAGCTCAACTTTTTGGTATTCCCAACAAGATTTTATGTCCAAAATCTTTCATAAAAAAATATTATTTTAGGAAATGAAACAAGCCTCTGGTCAATGCAGCACTGAAACTTTTTGATATGCTCAAGGGCAGTTCCTGTGGAAAATTTTCACACAGAGAATATCCTCCACTACACTGTGTGGCACTACCACCATACTGAATGGGATAGGAATCAAATAGATCTGGCAACTTAAAACCAGTCACCCACAAGGCACTGGGGGCCATCAGCATTCAACCACAACCTAGTCATCACCCAGCATTTGTGAGAACTTTACTTGCCACTGTCAGCCCAAATCTGAACATTGTCCAAGTCTTGTTGCACTTGCATATAAGCTGCTCCGGTATTCGAAAAACTGCAAACAGTGTTGAACATTGTGCATGATCAGCGAACATCCCCACCTCTGATTTTTTGATGGAAGCAAGGTCATTGGTGAAGTACTGAAGATGGCTGGGACAAGAACACTCCTGAGAAATGCCTGCAGGGATGTCCTGGAGCTCAGATGACTGACCTACAACAATCACAATCATCTTCCCATGTGCCAGGTATGACTCCAAACAGAGGAGATTTCCTCCTCCCAGGATTCCTGTTGTTCTAGTCGCTCCTGGATATCTTTTACTTTGTTAGTGTCATAAACACACCACAGAACAGCCCTCTCAAGAATTCTACTCTTCGTAGATTACGGTACGCAAACTATTCACCAGGTGTACTTGCTTGGATGTGCAGCGCCAACAATCAAAACACGAAGCTCGACACCACTCAGGACAATTTATTGGCACTCCATTGACCTCCTCAATGTTCACTTGCCCCAACAGCGACACACAGTGGCAGCAGCAGCATGCATCATCTATAAGCTGCACTGCACTGACTCACCCAGGATGCTTCAACAGCACCTTGGAGGCCAACATCCTCTTTCACCTATAGGGACAAGTAGTGCAGGTACAGACAGTTCTCCAAAAGCCACATGCCATCCTGATTTCAGACTATATCCCCATTCCTTCAATGTCACTAGGTCAAAATTAGTAACTCTACCCATAACAGCATTGTGGGCAAATCTTCCTCCATGGGCTACAGTGGTTTAAGAAGACAGCTAGTCATTAATGTCAGGGGCAATTATGGATGGGAATTAAATGCTGGCCTAGCCAGCAACATTCACAACCCATGAATAAATATTTTTAGAAATTATTGTAGCCCTGTAGTTGTTAAGGGAAGCATATGAATATTAAATCAATAAAGTTTCAGTGGTCATAATGGATACACTCTTTTTTAATAAATGGTTTTCATTACTGTGCTACACGTTGAGTTAATTTTACTATCTCTGCTGTAGACAATTGCTGCTTGAATTGATCCGTTGAGAAACACAAGTCATCCTCGCTTAAGCTTAACTAGATGGAATTCAACATTGATTCTGAAATAGATACATATATTCAGCAAATTCATTTGCTAATTTTGAGAGATTAGCTTCCTTAAGTTGTGAGAGAAGGTAGTGCAGTAATGTTGCTATAACAGGAATGTTGTTCCAATTGCAATATATAGATTAACATGTTCATTTTTGTTTTGTTTCTAAGTGCATTTAAATTGCCACAGAAGGCATCCTTGAGCCCAAGGTGATTGAACATGGAGCGTGGAGCATGAAGGAGAAGCAACTGTGGAAAATTTGAGTTTCATTAATTTAACCATATGCTTCAAACAGATTTTTCACTTGCCGGTCGCACCTTATGAAAGTTGCTTGTGCAAAAAGCAACATATGATAGGACTAGAGCAGCAGACGACTAAAGGAAACATGAAAGAGTCTAGCAAGGCTATCCAAAGAGAATGTCCAACTTACTGAGTCTTCTAGTCCTTCCTCTTAGGTGAGGGCCAGCAGTTCTACGCTTGGCATGCAGCCAGCTACAGTAGACTGATGTTTCAGGAAACAGCCACAGTGGCACAGGTTCCATACAATGTCAAAGTGGCGATTGAGCTACTTACCCTGAAACAGGCGAGAGAACATCCATGTCACTCTCCAGACCTCACGCCCTCTAACTTAAAGCAAAAAAAAAGCACTGGAGGCCAAGTAGTAAAATGTTAATTGAGATTTCAGCTTCCTGGATGTTCTCACATTAATCATTCCAATCTCCACATGTCAAAGCATATTTTATATACATAGAGTTTTAAACATAATGGGTGAAAAGACATCAGCAGACATTCTGTGGCAAAGTGCCCGGACAGAACTATTTTCCAAATACCAAGTTGTTAACCACAGAATGTAGAAAGTATTCTCAGAACTGCTGATAAGATAAATTCTGTTTCCACGCTTTTTGCTTTTGAATTATATAATCTTGTTTTTTAATCCCCCCTTAGTTTCTGCTCCAATGTCTTCACATTTGCTTCTTCCATACACCCACCCCCCATTTTCACTGGCTTAAAAATAGTTATATTTATACTTTCAGATCTAATGTAAAAGTCATTGACTTTAAATGTTAACTACATTTCTCTCCATAGACATTGCCTCACCGACTGAATGCGTCCAACATTTTTGATTCTTATTTCTGTTTGTACTGCACTGCATTTTAACTGATATTTTGGCAGTTGAATTCCACAACTGCCAAATTTCCATATTAGTGATCATATACAAATAGCTTCAATTAGCTGTATTAGTGTCTGATGAAGCTGATTAAGTAATTTTCGGCATAAACCAGAAACAATACTTGACCTTAGAGCTCTATAACAAAGTGGACAACAGACAAACACCAAATAGGACAAATACCATCCCCAGATAAAATATTTGTAAATGCCTTCTGAAGAAAATCAAAGACCTGAATTCTCAAAGAGAACTCACACATTGATTTTAAATGTGAGAACTGACAATGGCTTCAGGAGAAGCCACTGTCAAACACGCTCTATGATCACATAGACTGTATGATCAACGATAGTGCCATGGACCCTGACTGTTGTCAAACGTCATTGTTCTGAAAAAGCTAATGCAAAGAAGTTGCATGTAGCATCACCCAATCTAATGTCTCTGTCTTAGACAGAGAATCAGTCAGCCTAGCATGAGGTTCCATCCAACAGAGACAGAGACATTTCATCTGACTCTTAATAATAAGTAATCATGTCTAACTTGTCAATGTAACATTTACCTATTGTCATCATGCAAATAAGTTGCTTTTTTTTCCATGCACGGCAAGTGCCTCTTCTTGTAACAACTAACCAGTGGTCTGTTCTCCACCTTTTGGATTTGGATGTGCTCTTCGATTCAGCACTGAAAGGACTGGGAGTAGTACTATGCCCCAAACACCAGCTGTCAGTGGTTGGTAACCCAACGCATGTCAAATACAACACTGAACAGTCAAGGTTGGCTCACTCAAGTGTCCCCATGGCTACCAAAAAAAAATGTCAAGAAGAGATAACACACTCGTTTGGATAAGTTCCAATAGAATCTCTCGAGAACACCCCTAAACATAGAAAAGATTCAGAGGGATCACATTATAGATTGCTGAGAACTTACTGGAAATAGAAGAAGAATCACTAGTTAAATTAGAAGCACGGGTCAACAAAATTAGAATCATCGGCAATAACTCACTCACTCCCCCAAACAGATGGAGATAGGAAGAATGTTTCAAGTGAATGTTTTGTCACTTCAACGAGAATTGCAGCATTACTTAACGTAGTTCTAGGCAATGTGCTAACTAAGTAATTTAAAAGCTAAGAGGCATATGGAACTGCAGTAGAAATTCTGTAGCATCACTATAATGCCACACTATTCTGATCATAATACAACTCTAACCTGGTACATTTGGAGCATTGATCCTTGCTCTTGTATGCTTTACCTCACACTGCAGGCCCAACGATTCTGTTTTCCTTTTTAAAGGCATTCACTCCATCATCGTCGAGGCAGATAAATACATGATCAAACTTAAGCTCTGGAATGTCAGTCCTACACCTGTCCATCCCTCTAATTCATTTGCCTCTTTTAGGAATCTTATAAACTCTGACCACGCTTCTGGTCAAATATCTGATCAATATCTGATCTGATCAAATATCAGATGTGGTTCTATCACACCTTGTGTTATAATGCGCCTGCATAACATCCCATCATGATTTATTACATTAAGGTGATACACAAATATAAATTGCTGTTGGAACATATCTGTACTGTCATCTTTCCTGAATACATCCACACAGCTTCTCCTTTCCACTTAATCTTCTCTAGAATATAAAATTCTGTCCTGATCACTACTGTTGAAGCTGAAGCCATCATCACTTTTTCAAGATGACGTTAAATCAGTGGTTCCCAAACTGTGCGTCACAACCCTGGATGGAGTCAGAGGTCACACATGTGGGGTCATGAGCTCTCCCTCCTTCAAGGCGGCCAACAGAAGAGGCTGCTCTGCTTAGGTCAGAAGTGGTGGGATAGCCCCTGGTCCACTGGAGTATTTTGGCCAAACAGCAAGGCATGGAGGCGGCATGGTGGCTCGGTGGTTAGCACTGCTACTGCTCAGCGCCAGGGACCCAGGTTCGATTCCACCCTCAGGTGACTGTGTGTTGAGTTTGCATGTTCTCCCCGTGTCTGCGTGGGTTTCCTCTGGATGCTCCGGTTTCCTCCACAGTCCAAAGATGTGCAAATTCGGTGGATTGGCCATGAAAAATTTCCCATAGTGTTGGGCAATGTGTAGTTTAGGTGGGTTATAGAGGGATGGGTCGGGGGGTGGGGTGCTCTGAGAGTCAGTGTGGATTGTTGGGGCAAACGGCCTGCTTCCACACTGTAGGTATTCTATGATGCTGAGATCAAAGTGATCTTTAACAACAGAAAACATTTTCAGTGGCACATTTTAGCTGGCACAGGGTGTTAGCTAATAAGACCGCAATGATATTTATGTTGACACCAGAGGTTAAAGACGGGTCAGCGGCCCCTAGTAAATGTCTTTCTTGTCAGAATATTAACTGAAGTTGCACATCACAAAACTCTTAATACAATGAATACTAGCTCCCCCATATTGGAACACACCCAATTTGTACTCATTTATCTTAATTGACAGGTAACACCATCCATTCACAAGCACAATTTGGCCTTGGGATCTTTGCCAGACAGGACAAGATGATAAAAGATGTTCATGTGCAGACTGGGTGTGTGAAGAGATTGAATAAGTACAGCCCAGGGCTGTAGGAGAAACAGAGGTCACATGACTGAACTGGGAATACATGAAAACGTACACGAGTGGAGATGGCAGAGGTAATGGAAGAGGAGAGAGAAGGGGTTGAGGGCTAATGGGTCGCAAGGTGTGTGTGTCTGTGGGAGTTTGTGATGTGTGTATGCGCATGTGTGTAGAAAGGGGCTTCACTGAATTTTCCATCAGCACAGATTGTGGAGAGATTGAACCAAGCCTGTGTGAGCACAGCTGAAAACCTTTCTATAGGTTATATCAAAAATAGATTTTCATAGTTATAGGCTGCCCAAGTTGATCAACAATGTTCAAATTTTAGTTACAATATACAGTTGTTACTGGTTAGTTTTGTTTTTGCTCATTTTTGCTGGCATGTTAATTTACAATGGGGTTACATTAGAAGCTACATTGTTAGAGATAGGGAGAGGGAAATAAGAAAAACTATGGCGTGTCAGTAAGATAGTGAGAAGGAATAAGTGGCTCAGGCTGGAGGAGGTGGAGGAAAGAGACTGCCAGAGACCAAGTTAGCCACACAATCAATTCTGTGCTTTAACTTGCTATCGCATATCAAGATGTTTTCCTCTCTAGCTTTCCTCTTGTGTGCCAACGAATCTAGCGTCTGACAATAGTATGATTGTAAATCTGACCTCTACGTTTGAAACCACCAAAAAGGATTGTGCTATAATGAAAAGGATCGAGCATCTCTTTTAACCCCAATTGACAGTGTCAGTGTGGGTCAATTGGCAGCATTTGCATCTCTTAGCTGGAAGGATGGGAATGGAACCCTTGTACCAGGACAGAGGGAGTGTTGTATTAAAAAGGCAAAACTTCTTCATTTGCAATTAAAACACAGCTCCTATCAAATATTCAGATGGGTATTAGATCCCCCACACTGTTTCAAGAACAGAGAAATCCCTTAGTAGCTGGGCCAATATTTCTCTTCAGCCGAAACAAACAAATTATACATATTAGCTTTATTTTAAAATGTAGTTATTTGTGTAAAGCCATTGCATTTCAACTGTTGCTGCACATGTGTAGACAAGTTAGTCATTGTAAATCAAATAAATTTGTTTTACAAAGTGAAGTTTGGCTGTGAAAAATTTCAGGAAGCACATTTCAATTGCCTGGTGCCAATAATTTAGTTGGTGGCCGGGGTGGTGGGGGGGGGGGGGGGGTGTGTGTGTGGAAACTAACACATCCAGCAGGTAATTAAATACAAAATCTGAGTGTCCCATCCCAGTTACAACAATTTCCCTGTAAAAATGGACAGAACATACTCCATTAAAAGGCAACAAGGAAGTTTAACCAGAGATAATGGGAACTGCAGATGCTGGAGAATTCCAAGATAATAGGATGTGAGGCTGGATGAACACAGCAGGCCAAGCAGCATCTCAGGAGCACAAAAGCTGACGTTTCGGGCCTAGACCCTTCATCAGAGAGGGGGATGGGGTGAGGGTTTTGGAATAAATAGAGAGAGAGGGGGTGGCGGACCGAAGATGGAGAGTAAAGAAGATAGGTGGAGAGAGTATAAGTGGGGAGGTAGGGAGGGGATAGGTCAGTCCAGGGAAGACGGACAGGTCAAGGAGGTGGGATGAGGTTAGTAGCTAGCTGGGGGTGCGGCTTGGGGTGGGAGGAAGGGATGGGTGAGAGGAAGAACAGGTTAGGGAGGCAGAGACAGGTTGGACTGGTTTTGGGATGCAGTGGGTGGGGGGGAAGAGCTGGGCTGGTTGTGTGGTGCAGTGGGGGGAGGGGATGAACTGGGCTGGTTTTGGGATGCGGTGGGGGAAGGGGAGATTTTGAAGCTGGTGAAGTCCACACCCCCAACTGCATCCCTAAACCAACCCAGTTCGCCCCCTCCCCCCACTGCACCACACAACCAGCCCAGCTCTTCCCCTCCACCCACTGCATCCCAAAACCAGTCCAACCTGGCTCTGCCTCCCTAACCGGTTCTTCCTCTCACCCATCCCTTCCTCCCACCCCAAGCCGCACCCCCATCTACCTACTAACCTCATCCCACCTCCTTGACCTGTCCGTCTTCCCTGGACTGACCTATCCCCTCCCTACCTCCCCACCTATACTCTCCTATCCAGCTATCTTCTTTTCTCTCCATCTTCAATCCACCTCCCCCTCTCTCCCTATTTATTCCAGTTCCCTCTCCCCATCCCCCTCTCTGAAGAAGGGTCTAGGCCCGAAACGTCAGCTTTTGTGCTCCTGAGATGCTGCTGGGCCTGCTGTGTTCATCCAGCCTCACACTTTATTATCAAGGAAGTTTAGATGTTGGTGATCTAACATACAATGCCCTTACAGAGGGAAATCAAGAATTTTAATCCAGTGACAGTGGAGGAAAGGCGATATATTTCCAAGTCACAATGGTGAGTGGCTTGGAGGTGAACTTGAAGTGGTTTTGGAAGGATCTTTTTTCAGGGCAGCTTTTAGATTGTTCCCACTGCCGAGGCTGTGTGTGGTGGAGGGAGTGGTTGCGGTGTCAATCAAGTGTCTTGAATGGTGTCAAGCTTCTTAAGTGTTGTCAGAGTTGCACCCATCCAGACAAGTGGGCAGTATTCAATCATACTCTTGATTCATGCCATACAGATAATGGACAGGCGCTAGGGAGTCTGGAGGCGATGTTACTTGCCACAGTATCCCTAGCCTCTGACCTGCTCTTGTAGCAACTGTTTCTGGTCAATGGTAACCCTCAGGATGTTGGAAGTGGGGGATTCAGTGATGGTACCGCCATTGAATGTCAATCTGCGATGGTTAGATTGTCTCTTATTGGTGATGGTCATTGCCTGGCATTTATGTGGCACAAACGTTACTCACCACTTGTCTGCCCAAGCCTGGATATTTTCCAGATCTTGTTACATTTGAACAAAAACTGCTTCAGTATCTGAGGAGTCGCAAATGTTGCTGAATATGGGCATGTTCGCTGATAATTGCACAACTTCTGACCTTATGAGGGAGGAAAGGTCATTGATGATGCAGTTGAAGATGGTTGGGCCTCGGACACTACCTGGAGGAACTCCTGCTGAAATGATTGACCTCCAAAAACAACCATTTTTCTGTCCTCTTATGAGGAACAGATAGTTGGCCTTTGAGAAGTAATTCTGCCTTTGCTTTTCTTTTAAAGCAAACATATTTTTTGGGACCAGCTAGCCCGATCAATGAGATTTTCCCAAACTCCACAAGCAGCGCACAGTTCGTAATCAAATTCACGCAAGGCCTTCCCTGAAAATGGCCCCAATTGGAGTATGTAAGGGCAAACATTATTCATCTGTTTACAAGGTGTGGCTCATAATATTGGGTGAGGTTGGAGAGATCAGTTCAACTGTGGCAAGCACCAAACCACTTTGGTCTGGCATGGAGTCATGACCTAACCACCATTCCATCGGTGAAGACTCAGACACATGTTTACTCGTACTGGTCCTGCTGATTGAAGAACTGAACTGTTGTGCCAATAGCTTTCGCCAACTTGAAAAGCTTTGTGCCATACATCTGAGAAACTTGGCTGCAAGGTTTCAATCTGTCCACACATGTGGCAGTTGCATGTGGACATGTGGTAAGCATTCTTCCTTGTAGGGAGACCAACTCCAAAACAGATTGGAATCGGGATCCCAGGAAGAGGGTTTCCGGAGGCTGGAGGGGTGTCATCGGAGACATTTCCATAACGATACTACACACCCCAGTCATCCAAATGAGGAGGAATTGGCTGAACAAGCAAACGTTGGCCTTTGCTGAATGTATGCTGCTTTGGGCCAGTCTTCTGTGGGCAGGTTACTAACACATTCCTGAAATACAGTTACCATTTATACCCCAAAATATTTTAAGGATTGAACCAGTACACTTTGGTAGCCAGCTGCCTGGACCAAAAAAAAAATGGTTTCTCTTCCTAACAGCTGGGTGGAAACAAGCTATGTTTTAGTTCCATGGATCTCTACTAAGCAGGGAGATTAGAAACTAAATCGGTAACATCTTAAAAATGACAATTTTAGGATCAGATCTTGCATTCTGTTAAGTTTTCTGACAATGTCTTCTTACCTCAGGAATGTACTGCTTCTAAGTACACTTAAGAAAGAAAGAAGGAAGTTCTGAAAAAGGGTCACTGGACCTGAACCATTAACTCCTGATTTTTCTCTGCCAGACCCAAGATTTTCCTGCAATTTCTGGTTGTGTTTTAAGAAGAAAATGGGGCATGTTCACAACTGAGCGTCCACACTCAGAGTTCCAATTACAAATAGTAGTCTGTGCATTGTTGATCTCAGGGTGGTATGGTCAGTTGAGACAACAGTGGGTGGTAATCGTTGAATGTTCACTCATCTCCCCCATTTGTGGGATGTGGGCATTGCTGGCTAGCCTGCATAACCTCATCCCTAGCTGCCCTGGAGAAGGTGGTGGTGAGCTGCCTTATTCAGCCGCTACAATCCCCCTGCTGTCGGTTGACCCACAATGCCATTAGGGAGGAGATTCCAGGATTTTGGCCCAGCGACAGTGAAGGATTGATGATGCATTTCCAAGCCAGAACGGTGAGTGGCTTGGAGGGGAACTTGACGGTAGTGCTGATCCTGTAAATCTGCTGCCCTTGTCCTTCTAGATGGAAATGGTCGTGGGTTTGGATGGCGCTGTCTGAGGATCTTCAGTGAATTTCTGCAGTGCATTTTGTAGATAGTACACACTGCTGCTACCGAGCGGAAGAGGTGGAGGGAGTGAATGCTTTCGGGTATAGTGCCAATCAAGTGGGCTGCTTTATCCTGAATGGTGTCAAGCTTCGAGTGTTGTTGGGGCTGCACTCATCCAAGCAACTGGGGAGTATTCCATCACAGTCCTGACTTGTGCCTCGTAGATGGTGGACAGGCTTTGGGGAGTCAGGGGGTGAGTTACTCAACCCATTCTTCCTAGCCTCTGACCCACTCATCGAACAACTGCAATTATGTGATGAGTCCAGTTGAATTTCTGGTCAATGATAACCCCCAGGATGTTGACAGTGGGGGATTCAGTGATGGTAACACCATTGAATGTCAAGCCATGACCAGTGGCAGAACCATGACGCACTGAAATTGAAAGGCTACTATAGGTAGCTGAATGGTGAGGGACAAAACTGCAAGGAGTAGAGAAATGAACAATCAATAGCCTATAGTCAGATCATTATTTCTAAATTATTTAATCCTGACCTGGATTGTTGAGAGCATGGGTTCTGGTTCACTACAATTGGTCTAATTAATATAGTTCATCAAACAGAAGCATTTTACCTGAACCACTGCAAGTTGATCAGAATCTGAAAGTGTATTCCCTCACCTCCGCCCCCAACTTATCATTGGCCATTACGAAAGATAAAAGCAGATTCCTTTCCCACTCTGGACCAGGACCATAAACTTGATCTGACAACACTTGCGGCACAGCGGCAGAGTTCTCACTACTAAACCAGGAGGCCCAGGTTCAAGTGCCATCTGCTCCAGGTGTAATAACATCCCTGAGTAGGTTCATTAGAAAATGTTTAAAATTGGTCCAGGACCAGGCAGAAGATTACTTCAATCCTTCATTTTTTGTTTTTTGCAATCATCTTGATTAAACTTGCAATGTGTAAAGTTATAAAGTAAACTAAAAGTAGAATTTGACTTGCTAGAAACACTATACCATCAAGAGAAAATATTTCTTCTGCAGCACTATGCATACAGATGGGGGTGGGAGAAAGAAAGTGAAAGCCGTAATGGAAGTCAATTCAGTTCTTCTTTCAAAAGGTACATGCATCCTTCCAATTCCTTGCCTATGCACAGATGTGAGCACATTTTACTGTTTGCTAAACAACTTTGACAGGCTAAGGTGAGTGTCTTCAAATATGACCCCACAACCATCCAAAAAGAAATCAAACAGAAAACAAAGTACTTTATAAATGGAAATTAAAACACTGTAGAAAATTGCTTGATGAGGCTCAAAATGGGTAAGATTTGATGCAAATTAATTCAAAAGGAATACGTTTCCCAGCTTTGCATTCACATGAAGACTTAGCAATTGACGTAGTAAAGAAAAGCTGGGCAAGATACTTCATTCACACAATAACTAACAACTTCAATAAATATTTTTTGAATATTGCTGAAAAGAGAGACGAAATGTCAAAACTTTTCATCATACTCGTCAGGACAAATGCAAGAATGTCACATTTCAAGCAATCCCAACAACATATACTCCAGTAGGAACTGTTTATTGGTTCACAGTTGACTTTGATTGACTGAGACGTTTCCATGGAGAAAGCAACAGGGAACTATATCGGGTCTTTTTGAATTACAGCAAAGTCTACAATGCCTTGCTGCTTTCTCCATGGCAACACTCCAGTTGATCAAAACAGATTTTACAATCAGTACCATTTTCTTCCATGATATAAATTATCGTGATCTTAAATTTGACATTAAGTTGCAAACTGTCAGCAACATCCCTCGCTTTTCAGTAATCTTCAAGTTCTCTACTAACAAGAAAATTTGTTATTTTATGCAATGATTGAACATTTCATTGTCACGTTTAAATTTGAAACAAGAAATCAGGCAACACGTGGAAGTCGACTGTAACTTCCAAAGTACCAGAACTGCTCATGTCTACCCACCATCAATGGTCTGCACGTGAAGCTGGAGCCCAAGGTTGTGCAGTGGGCTCATCACCCACAGATTGCTCGTCGTGGTGATGTCAAAAACCTGCCAGCCTTCTTCCGAGGCCCAAACCGTCCGACTTTCCAACAGGAGCAGATCCGTATCGCTGCAAAGAGACAGAGTAAATTTTTGAATTTCAAAAAAAATCCTGAAACAGCTGTTACACTTAATTACAGTCAAGTAAAATGAAAACATGCATTACCAAAAAAAAAGTTCATTGATGGTCTCAAGCCATAATTAACCACATGTAAGCTATGGCATAATGTCAATTGAGTTATGCATGTGAGCCAAATCATTTTTTCCTAGTTTATCCTAGGTAACAGATTTACGTACCTAGTACAAAATAAATGGCAGGCACTCCAACCCAGGCAAGTTCACAAATTTCTCCCAAGGGCTTGCTGGGTGTTCAAGCACGAGCTGACACAGTTTATAGTAGGGTGGAAGGGATGTCATGAAGGAACTAGTTGGTACCTCTTTCCCATCAGTGACCCCAGTTACTCCCTCACTGACCTTCCCATCCAGGGTACTGATGGTGGTTAATCCTTCACTGTTGCAATGACCACTGCCCCTGCCCATGCCACTCACCGCCCTTCCATCAACCCCATACCAATTGAACTGCCACTGTAGGGTCCACCAGCAGTTCAAATTTATTCCTGCATCCCTGTCCAGATTTTCCTGCATTTGTGAAAAAGGACTTGGCCAACCACAAATTTTTAGGTGGGCAAACATTTGGGGGTCACGATCAAAAGATACAAGCCTTATACCTTGCACTGCACACCATCCCTGGAATAGGAGCATACCTATTCTGGTACTAAACTAGTGATCCAGAGACCTGAAATAATGATGTAGCAACAGGAGTTTGAATCTTATCAATTCTGCTAGCGAATTTAAATTCATTTAATAAGGAGGCTAGAATCTTAAATGCCAACCGTGGAGCTACTGGATTTGTAGAAAAAAAATCCCATGTTTCAGGGATTGACGTGGCTTCTTACCCACGTTGACCTGTACCTAATACCAGACACATGATCAACTCTTGATTACTCTCTGAAATGACACAGGATGCTACATGGTTACAAACTCAAAGTGACCTCCACCACAGTGGTTAGAAAAGGCAACTGACTATCACCCGCTCTCAGTACAGAGCAATTAGGGTGGTAATCAACAAATGCTGGTCTTGCCAGTGACACTTTTCTTTTTTAAAAAAAGCGTCAGGATCCGAGCTGGATTCGGAGGCCACTTGCTGGAGGTACAGAGTGAAATCAGTAGATTATTTTCCAAATGCGCAATGAAAAAAAAAGTCATGCTGTCTTTGGGAATTCCACCAAAAGGGCCCCACACCCAGTAGACATTACTGCAGCTTTTTTAAAATCTGCTTTCAAAGACAGAAGAGAGGTGGAGATTTAATCATTCAAAAGGAAATAGTTGTTCTTAGGGGAGCTTACTGACTGCAGGAAGTAATTAAACCTAGGTGTGGCTGGATCAAGCAGTTAGCACAAATTGTGGCAACTCCATGTGTTCAGGTCAGGGATTCAAGGTGAGGTAGTATGTGCACAAATTGGAAAGGATGCACAAGATAATATCAATATTGATTATTACTCAAGTCTGATGGAATCTGTTAACTCTAAAATAATATTGTTGTGAAAGGAACAATATAAATGCAAGTTTTTTGTTTTATTTTCAGCACATCAGGATGAATCCCAGAGAATCGATCTACTAGATTCAATCCTTGGAAATGAGATTCCATTGTAAAATCAGGGGGGCAGACAATGTGGGCGGACACCAGGGAAGGTATTGTTAATTCGTGCCACGATTTCACAGAAGGGACGGAGTTGATTAAGGAATGTTGATAGATGAACTTTGAAACGTTACTGAAGTGAAGAGGGCATTTAAGTCGGGCAGAGAATGATATACTGAAGGTGGAGGTATCACTTGGAAATGCAGAAACAAATTTAGATTAGATTGCAAGACTTTCTCAGAGAATCACCAACTTCTACAACAGCTAACTGAAATCTGTGATAAGCAGGTACGCACTGGAATGCAAACAAATGACAACTGGGTGAGTTCCTGAAAGCCCAGGAACATCAAGGTACAGGAAATAGCTGAAGGGCAGCAATAATCATTGACAGCAATTACTTACTTGTTGAGATCTTGCTGGATTGTCTTTTGGTTTTTGGAAAGGAAAATGCTATTCTTTTTCCTCCAGGTTGGTTTAAGTTTCTTTCTCTTCTCTAAGAGATGACTAAATTGCAGATTCTAGGCTCAAGCTCTAGAAGGCATTCCTGACACCTTTCTGTCTCTGTACCTCACTTTCTTTATTTAAGGCTTACTTGAATAAGTGCATGGTCATGTGACCTAATGTCTCACATGGTTCTGTGAAACATTTTAGTATGTTACAGGCACTGTTTAAAAAAGTTGTTGTTGACATGATAAGATTGGAAAGATACAAACCAGAAAACAGACAAATAAAATGAAAATGACAGAAGGGGCAGTGGTCTTAGTTTGGCATCATACTGGCTTTAGTCATTCAGTAGCCACAGGACTGGCACTGGATAGTCTGGAAAACCCTGGTAGAACTCAGCAGCCAGTTACGAAACATGCAGTGTCCTCACCTGCACCATAGCTACAGAGGCCTCTTTTTTTTTATAAATGAGTTGCAAGGTGTGGTCATTTACCAAACAACTGACCACCCAACCGTAAACAGTCAAAGTGGCACCAAAGATGATGTGTCAGTTGACAGCCAGACAGACGGTCTCTCATTGGGCTGGGTGTTGAAGGAATTGGAGAAAGGAGCAGGCCATCCCCATTCTCTTCGCTTATGCCGTGGAAAAAAATTAACCCAGTCAAATTTGGTTTCCTGTTAACAATTCCACAGATAGGACCCTCATGTGTATCTTTGAAAATTGAGAGCAATGATATCTCTTGGATTTTCTCCAGAAGGTTCATGATTCACTGTGATGTCTGACATTAGTAGGTCAGATGAGAGACAAATATCATTTAGTACTTGCTGGCCTTTTAGGCCCTGTTAATATTCTCAGCTTTTAAATTACACAACAACCAATTTTATGTTGTTAGAATTTAACTGTAGATGTGAAATATTCGCCAGTGAAGCAGAGTCAGCATTAAGCTATGCAATGTCTGTGTACTAACTTCCCAAGTTCAGCCTACTGTCAATGACCATATCACAGAGTGGTCCTTTAACATGCAAATTTATATCATTTTTAACTTGTTGCAGTCCAACTTCAAAATATGTGGCAGCAAAGCATCAGTCCTAAACAAGATAAAGGTTGGCTTATTGCAAAACCCCTGCTCTAAGTTAGTGAAACTAGTTGAGTTATTCGTTAAAAATACTTTCAATCTTTGTATTTATAAGAATGGATAAGACTTGTTTTGAATACGTTCAGACCTGGCTTGCTTGAAGATTAGAGACACAGGCACAGGGAGAGACCAAAATATTTCAGTCTCCCTCTGTGATCCTAATGCTCAGATACCCAGCAACCTGTCAAGCATTCTTGACCTCCAGCGGATAAACAAAATTGCTCTGTAAAGTCTCATGATCATGTTAAAAAGACAAAGTAACTTACATCACAAAATACATAAAATAATTACATGGTCATGATACAATCAGGTCATTTCACCTGAGGTGTTCCAGGTAGGGAAGTGCACAATCTACAGTTACTCCTAAATGTGCAGGAGTTGGATCACCAGAAAATATTGCAGTGATGCAATCATATTGCATGACTAAGATAAAACCAATGACGATACTGTCTTCATCTCACTCCAATACAGCCTCCAGTTTGTGCAACAGCCAGTGAAAACTGAAATGGTTTGAATCAATGGAGTACACGACTATTATGTTCACATTTAGTCTAGGGCACCCCTTTCAGAAATGAAAGCCGTAAGCAACCAATGACATCTGATTAATAGTTTCTGCTTATAGCTGTATTGGGGAAGTTTATTTGCAAGGTAACAAACTGACGACAAAGGAGAAATTCTCTGCTATACTGACTTTCAGAAAACCAAATGGGCACTGCACAGAGACACTCTATTTGGTCCATCGCGTACATTCAAACATGTTGCATGTGTGACCAACATAGACCCGCACTTCTGCCTGTTCCCTGTAGTCCTGCAAATAATCATTTTTGTTCAGATATCTATCTAATTTTCTTGTCGAAGGCATAGATCGATATACTTCTGCCACACTCAGGCAGTGCATGGCAGATCCTAACCACTCACAGCTTCAAATGTTTTCTTCACATTAATTCTTTCACACACTTAAAATCAGCAACCTCTTGGTCCTCAATCCTTCCACCAACAGGTTGTTCTTAATTACTCATCATTCTGAGCATATTTCAAATCTTCCACTTGATTCTTAATTTCTCCAGAGAGAATAACTGCATACTGTCTGCTCTATCCCCAACCTCTAAAACCATTCACTACTCTTTTCTGCACTGTTTAGTGCCTTGACACAAGAAGTGGAGAGCTATACAACTAGGTGTGGTATCCTTTGATCTCCAAAAAGCAGTCACAAAATTGTGCACAAGTAGAAGTTGTGAAACAGAATTCAGCTAAGACTCAGGAGTAGATAAAACTGGATCAGAACCAGTGGTTGCTTATTGAAGAAGTTACGATGAAAGGTAGGGATGTCACATTAGATGGTTGCCTCAGGGCAATCAGCCATAACTTAACAGCACTGGAGGCCACCTTTCAGCCTTTGATTTCGGTGCTGCACTTTGAAACAGCAAATGTGTTCAGTCCCAAATCCTGTTTTGACTTACTCCCTCAGTCCTTCACGCTAAGCACCCCAACCCTATTTACAGAATTAGCTTCCAAAGTAGAGGACTGACAATGCAATGAAAACATTTTGCCTCATCTCTCAAAGATCTTGCATCAATGAATTTTAAATTGACAGCTTCTTGGTGCTGACCTACTCTCCAGAGGCAATGGCTTTCTCTATCTACTTTGGCAACATCTTTATATTCTCAAATTAGGCTGCCTTGTCTCTAGTGCAAGGACGACAGGCCAATGTCTCCCCAAGTGTGGTGCCTAGAATTGTCCACTTATGATACCAAGGCATACAAGGCTGTGGACCAAGTGCTGGAAAATGGAGTTGGAACAGTTAGGTGGCATTGTTCTGTGCTTTGGACCTCTATGATTCCAGCTCAGGTCTAACCAAAGATTTATCAAGTTCTAGCCACGTCATTCTTAATAATGAAAACTGTTGACTGTCTGGGCCATTATTTATTGCCCATCCCCAATTGCCCTGCAGACTATGGTGATAGGCGGCCATTCGGCCTATCAAGTCTGCTCCACCACGGGCAGGATGTGTATCAGTGCATGCATGCATAGTACGATTACTCAAAGAATTTGTAGTTTCTGACCTGCTGCTGAAGCCAGAAATTTCAATTGGCTTGTCCAATTCAATTTCCAATTCATGGTAATTCCCCCCACACCAGGATATTGCTTATGGGCAATTCATCAATGATGCTGCAATTGGATGTCACGGGGAGATGGTTAGGTTCTTTCATATCTGTGGTAGTCATTGCCTGCCAATTATGTGGTGTGAATGCTATTTGCTACTAGTCATCCCAACGTTGTATATTGTGCAGGTGTTGCTGCATTTGGACATAGATTGCTTTTGTACCTGAAGATTCACAAATGGTGCTGAACATTGTGCAGTCATCTTTAACATTCCCACTCTAACTTTACAGTGGAGAGAAGTTCATTAACAAGCAGCTGATATGATATGACTGTTGAGTGTAAGACAATGCCTGGTTGTTACATTGGTCACTAAATGATAGTAAGGATAGCTTTGCAGAGCCTTTGTCACTTCCACTGCCTTGGTCGAAACAGGGTGGTCTGCATGGGACATGACAAGGTCACTCCAGGATCCTGAAGCCCTTACACAATGGACAGGTTTAGGCGATCAAATTCCAAACATTAAGATTTAAACACTTGAAGCAGAGCCAAAGGTGGAGTAACAACAGTAATGATGGACAGAGGGCCATAATTGGAGAAATTCAGGGATCCTGGAAGATGCTGGGGCAAATTCACCACGAAACAACATTGAATTGAGTTTCAATGAGCCTGCTGTTGCCTTGGGGTAGATCAGCTGACTTGGCACAGAGGAAGCACCAAAACTGGGATCTTTCTGAACTGCCCTGACCGATACAACAGCCAAAATTACAAACTTGCACACACAGCCCAAACAGCCACAGTCTTAATGGCTCAGAGTTGGGTCAATTGGCCAACAAGCCCATGTTAAAATTTATTAAGTATATTCAACAAGTCAACCCACCAAGGCTAAAACTTCTGATGCTGAAGTTAACAGGCATTTTAAAATTACCAACAGTTTTGACACCCTGAATCAGAAGATACTAATCAGAATCAGAAGCACTTTGGGGAGTCAATGATAAAGGAACCATCAAAATAATTAACACAAGAGAGAAAGACAGTTAAAATAAGTTTCTTTATTCAGTGGCTTATATGAGTATTAAACTTTGACACAGACATTGCAATTTCAAAGAAGAAATTTGGTAAATACTCAAAGCAGACTAAAAATCAAAAGCTAAGAGAAGGAGAACCGGGTAGTAAAGTTAGACTTGGAACGTTCTAGCACAACAGCTAACATGGATATAACCAGCTGAATGGCCTCTTTTCACCCTAAATCAATTGAGATTATTAGCATGTTTACTGTGCAGAGACAATAAACTTGACATGTCCATGCCCAGGAGTACTAACGAAACCACAGGGTACAAACGTATTCGCATGGTGACATGAAAGACTGATCTGATTGACCATTTTTCTCAAGACCTACAGAGTGCCTTTTAAACCTATAATTAACTAGGCGTATAACAGGCTGGTCAGATGCATGTGATGCAACACCTCGCCCTTTGATTTGGCTACTTTGCAGCTCTCTCATTTCAGTTTGTCGCTTGTGGATTTGATTTTTAAAAGCACCTCCAGCACGTACTTGATATACATTGAGTTTAAAATACAATGATTTTTCAGGATTCTTTCCAGAATACATTTTGATTATCCTAACATTCCAGCCACCAGATTTGGGAGGGGGAGTAGAAATGAAACTAAACCATCTGAACATAGCGATCCAACATAACTCTTAAGAGGATCTAACAAGGTATTTTTTTTTGGAAATCGCCTCCCCTTCATGATTTTCTCATCGAGACACCAGTGCTCCTGCATTTCACTGGAGGGAGACTGAGTTTTACTGGTGGAAGACAAAAAGAACACATGATTTAATGCTCAGACAATGCCACCCATTGTGTGTGTTTGGCAACCTACAGGATGTCTATTTGTTTCTCTCCAACTAAGCACGAAATTAGATTATTCATAACCTTTGAAAATATCTTCAGCATGTATGCATTATATCCATGCCTATTGGATACACGTGTTAATAGAATACCCAGCAGCAATCTGAGTGACTAAGCTGCCATGCAGAGAACTGTACAGCAAAACCATGCTTCAAACTCTTACAGTGGTCAGCTGGAAAACCTCCGAAGCCACCCAATCTGTAGCTATGCATGCAATCATTTTACTTATTTAGACTACCCCTTTAAAAAGGAACACTCTGATTGCTGTGATTTCCGAACAATCAAATACTGATTACCTCACAATTACAGTTTACTGAAAAAGGTCAAGGTTAGATTTGCCTTTGAGTAACCTGAAGATAAAAAACAAAACAAGCTGAAAGTGATTGTACTGCTGTACTTTTTCAACCATTCAGAAGTCTAATCTAGATAAAAACACAATAAAACATATTATTTTACAAAAGCGTAACTGGAGTGTGGTGCATTACACATTGAATTATAACAAATCACAGCATATTTTAGCACACAGAACTGAACTTAACTGATAGAGATTTATGCTTGAATCAGATTTAAATTTTATTGATTACACTTAAGGAGCAATTGCTCATTTTAAGGTCTTGTATAGCACAATCAGGTCCACCAAGCTTTGTCACAGCAGTAAACTCGTCTCAAAAGAGAAATATAATCTTGCAAAAATGTGTTACTATTATCTTCTAAGTTACTTTTGTTTCCATTTCTATGCACATTGTTGAATCAAATGGCAGAGGGACCATTTCCATAGCTTCTTTCTCAAGAATTGCAGGAGAATCTCTCAGAAATGCACCAGCTCAAACTTATCCTTCACTCGCCTCCCCCCAGTCACCACTCAACTCCATCCCCTCACGTATCTTCTTTGGAATTTCAGCTTTCACTGAGACTTTCCCTTGACAGAACTGCAAGGTCAGAAAAATTGTCTGGACAACCATACAATGTAAGAGTTTTTTTTAAATTGCTGTAACGTTTTAACAAAGAACTTACTGAAAAGGAAACTATTCATGCACGCAGTCCAAGCTATTGGGTAAGCCAGAGCCTCATTTAAAAACAACAAACAAACAATCATAAATTATTCATTGTTAAAAACTGCAATCATGTCTATGAATTGTTTTTAAGTTTGTGTGAAGCCTTATTTAGGATTAAGACTTTTAGTTACTGCAAGGAGAAGCAAAGAGAAACACGTGACAATTCTTCCAGCATGTGAGGCAGATGCACAGGTTACTCTCAGTCATACAGCATGGAAATAGGACCTTTTGGTCCAACTAGTCCACAATGATCATGTCTCCCAACTAAACCTCTCCCACTTGACTGCATTTGGCCCTTATCTCTCCAAACCTTCCCTATTCATGTGCATTTCCAAATGGCTTTTGGAATGTTGTTACCGGAGCTGCATCCACCACTTCCCTCTGGAAATTTGTTCCATACACGAACCAGTGTGTAACAAAACTTGCCAGTCATGTCCTTTTCAATCTTTCTTCTCTCACCTTAAAGAAATGCCCCCAAGTTTTATACTCCCCTACACTAGGGAAAAGATCCTTGCTATTCACCTTACACAGTAATAAAGGTTTCCGTCTTCCCTTTTCCGACATCACACACTTGCAGACATTTGTTTTCCTATCCATGATTTGTTTTGGGATAGCCTGATGAAAGTTTTGCAAAATTGCCTGTGCTTTGCAACTCTTCGCCAACACTGGCAACAATGACTTTTTGTGCACTCACCTGTCTGAAAAACACAGTGTCTTTTTATATAATATTGTAAGATCCAATATATCCACAAGCCATTCTAAACTGCACTTTTTCATCAGAATGAAGCAAAACTACAATTTTGCAAAAACAAAACCTTTTCTGGCACAACATTTCCAAAGTTCTGCAATGTCAAAAAAAAACTAAATTACATTAAGCCAGACCTTGCATGCTCACAAAGTATAACCCTGTTTCTCAAAAGTTATCCTTTTGGATTAACTTACTTGAAATTTAAAAACTGCTCGCCCAAAGGATGAAGTCAGCCTTTAAAATGAGCTATTAGTAAAATTACAAAACCTTAATTTCATGATGCGAGTGGTAGTAGAAGGAAAATATTCTGCCTAGAAGTCAGTGGTGAGTGGTGTTCCACAGGGCTCTTTCCTTGGGCCTCTACTGTTTGTAATTTTTATTAATGACTTGGATGAGGGGATTGAAGGATGGGTCAGCAAGTTTGCAGACGACACAAAGGTTGGAGGTGTCGTTGACAGTATAGAGGGCTGTTGTAGGCTGCAGCGGGACATTGACAGGATGCAGAGATGGGCTGAGAGGTGGCAGATGGAGTTCAACCTGGATAAATGCAAGGTGATGCATTTTGGAAGGTCGAATTTGAAAGCTGAGTACAGGATTAAGGATAGGATTCTTGGCAATGTGGAGGAACAGACGGATCTTGGTGTGCAGATACAGAGATCCCTTAAAACGGCCACCCAAGTGGACAGGGTTGTTAAGAAAGCATATGGTGTTTTGGCTTTCATTAACAGGGGGAATGAGTTTAAGAGTTGTGAGATCCTGTTGCAGCTCTATAAAAGAGATAATGGGAACTGCAGATGCTGGAGAATTCCAAGATAATAAAATGTGAGGCTGGATGAACACAGCAGGCTAAGCAGCATCTCAGGAGCACAAAAGCTGACGTTTCGGGCCTAGACCCTTCATCAGAGAGGGGGATGGGGAGAGGGAACTGGAATAAATAGGGAGAGAGGGGGAGGCGGACCGAAAATGGAGAGAAAAGAAGATAGGTGGTGAGGAGAGTATAGGTGGGGAGGTAGGGAGGGGATAGGTCAGTCCAGGGAAGACGGACAGGTCAAGGAGGTGGGATGAGGTTAGTAGGTAGATGAGGGTGCGGCTTGGGGTGGGAGGAAGGGATGGGTGAGAGGAAGAACCGGTTAGGGAGGCAGAGCCAGGTTGGACTGGTTTTGGGATGCAGTGGGTGGGGGGGGGGGGGGGGGAAAGAGCTGGGCTGGTTGTGTGGAGCAGTGGGGGGAGGGGACGAACTGGGCTGGTTTAGGGATGCGGTGGGGGAAGGGGAGATTTTGAAACTGGTGAAGTCCACATTGATACCATTAGGCTGCAGGGTTCCCAGGCGGAATATGAGTTGCTGTTCCTGCTACCTTCGGGTGGCATCATTGTGGCACTGCAGGAGGCCCATGACGGACATGTCATCAAGAGAATGGGAGGGGGAGTGGAAATGGTTTGCGACTGGGAGGTGCAGTTGTTTGTTGCGAACTGAGCGGAGGTGTTCTGCAAAGCGGTTCCCAAGCCTCCGCTTGGTTTCCCCAATGTAGACAAAGCCACACCGGGTACAGTGGATGCAGTATACCACATTGGCAGATGTGCAGGTGAACCTCTGCTTAATGTGGAATGTCATCTTGGGGCCTGGGATAGGGGTGAGGGAGGAGGTGTGGGGGCAAGTGTAGCATTTCCTGCGGTTGCAGGGGAAGGTGCCGGGTGTGGTGGGGTTGGAGGGCAGTGTGGAGCGAACAAGGGAGTCACGGAGAGAGTGGTCTCTCCGGAAAGCAGACAGAGGTGGGGATGGAAAAATGTCTTGGGTGGTGGGGTCGGATTGTAAATGGCGGAAGTGTCGGAGGATGATGCGTTGTATCCGGACATCTCCTCCAGGACTTCCAATTCCCTGGCCCCCAATACCTCATCTTCACCATGGACATCCAGTCCCTATACACCTGCATTCCGCATGCAGATGGCCTCAAGGCCCTCCGCTTCTTCCTGTCCCGCAGGCCCGACCAGTCCCCCTCCACCGACACCCTCATCCGCCTAGCTGAACTCGTCCTCACCCTCAACAACTTCTCTTTTGACTCCTCCCACTTCCTACAGGCTAAGGGGGTGGCCATGGGCACCCGCATGGGCCCCAGCTATGCCTGCCTCTTTGTAGGTTACGTGGAACAGTCCCTCTTCCGCACCTACACAGGCCCCAAACCCCACCTTTTCCTCCGGTACACTGATGACTGTATTGGCGCTGCCTCTTGCTCCCCAGAGGAGCTCGAACAGTTCATCCACTTCACCAACACCTTCCACCCCAACCTTCAGTTCACTTGGGCAATCTCCAGCACATCCCTCAACTTCCTGGACCTCTCAGTCTCCATCTCAGGCAACCAGCTAGTAACTGATGTCCATTTCAAGCCCACCAACTCCCACAGCTACCTAGAATACACCTCCTCCCACCCACCCTCCTGCAAAAATTCCATCCCCTATTCCCAATTCCTCCACCTCCGCCGCATCTGCTCCCACGATAAGACATTCCACTCCCGCACATCCCAGATGTCCAAGTTCTTCAAGGACCGCAACTTCCCCCCCCCAAGTGATCGAGAACGCCCTTGACCGCGTCTCCCGTATTTCCAGCAACACATCCCTCACACCCCGCTCCCGCCACAACCGCCCTAAGAGGATCCCCCTCGTTCTCACACACCACCCTACCAACCTCCGGATACAACGCATCATCCTCCGACACTTCCGCCATTTACAATCCGACCCCACCACCCAAGACATTTTTCCATCCCCACCCCTGTCTGCTTTCCGGAGAGACCACTCTCTCCGTGACTCCCTTGTTCGCTCCACACTGCCCTCCAACCCCACCACACCCGGCACCTTCCCCTGCAACCGCAGGAAATGCTACACTTGCCCCCACACCTCCTCCCTCACCCCTATCCCAGGCCCCAAGATGACATTCCACATTAAGCAGAGGTTCACCTGCACATCTGCCAATGTGGTATACTGCATCCACTGTACCCGGTGTGGCTTCGTCTACATTGGGGAAACCAAGCGGAGGCTTGGAGACCGCTTTGCAGAACACCTCCGCTCAGTTCGCAACAAACAACTGCACCTCCCAGTCGCAAATCATTTCCACTTCCCCTCCCATTCTTTAGATGACATGTCCGTCATGGGCCTCCTGCAGTGCCACAATGATGCCACCCGAAGGTTGCAGGAACAGCAACTCATATTCCGCCTGGGAACCCTGCAGCCTAATGGTATCAATGTGGACTTCACCAGTTTCAAAATCTCCCCTTCCCCTACTGCATCCCTAAACCAGCCCAGTTCATCCCCTCCCCCCACTGCACCACACAACCAGCCCAGCTCTTCCCCTCCACCCACTGCATCCCAAAACCAGTCCAACCTGGCTCTGCCTCCCTAACCGGTTCTTCCTCTCACCCATCCCTTCCTCCCACCCCAAGCTGCACCCCCATCTACCTACTAACCTCATCCCACCTCCTTGACCTGTCCGTCTTCCCTGGACTGACCTATCCCCTCCCTACCTCCCTACCTATACTCTCCTCACCACCTATCTTCTTTTCTCTCCATTTTCGGTCCGCCTCCCCCTCTCTCCCTATTTATTCCAGTTCCCTCTCCCCATCCCCCTCTCTGATGAAGGGTCTAGGCCCGAAACGTCAGGTTTTGTGCTCCTGAGATGCTGCTTGGCCTGCTGTGTTCATCCAGCCTCACATTTTATTATCTTATGAAGAGAGGTTGACTGAGCTCGGACTTTTTTCATTGGAGAAAAGGAGGAGGAGAGGGGACCTAATTGAGGTATACAAGATAATGAGAGGCATAGATAGAGTTGATAGCCAGAGACTGTTTCCCAGGGCAGAAATGGCTAGCACGAGGGGACATAGTTTTAAGCTGGTTGGAGGAAAGTATAGAGGGGATGTCAGAGGCGGGTTCTTTACACAGAGAGTTGTGAGAGCATGGAATGCGTTGCCAGCAGCAGTTGTGGAAGCAAGGTCATTGGGGTCATTTAAAAGACTGCTGGACATGCATATGGTCACAGAAATTTGAGGGTGCATACATGAGGATCAATGGTCGGCACAACATTGTGGGCTGAAGGGCCTGTTCTGTGCTGTACTATTCTATGTTCTACGTTCTATGTTCTATGAGCAATTAAGAACTGCTTTGTTCGGCTAGAATATACAGGCCCGGCTGTCAAGTGGAATTATTACTTGTTTGAGTACACTGAAGCATATTCCTGGAAGATCCTGCTCACTTTCGAACTGCATGCACCCAATTCTAGGCCCCCTGGCAAAACCACATTAAGAGTTTAGACTCTGTAAACACCCATCATTGCTTGGGATAGAACAATATCTGACAAACAATGCAAAACTTAACTGATTATTGGAATAGTATACACTCACCTGGAATCTATTGTACAAGACAATTGATAATGTAACGCAAAACAAATACTTGAACAAACATGACATATGGTTTCAAAAGTAAGTGGAATTGTTCAAACAGGTTTTACTTTCGGACAGTAATTACTTTCCAAGTAGACTTTCTGATAGCAGAGCAACATAGCACATTGGAGGACCTAAGCCCTGCATCACTTAACTTCATGCCTTTATAATCGAGCTAAGCTCAAACTCAATAAGCAGCTCTGTCACCATTCTCCTGGGGACATTAAAAGCAATGACAGAAAACTGTGGGATAACACAGTGTGGAGCTAGAGAAACACAGCAGGCCAAGCAGCAGCAGAGGAGCAGGAAAGTTAATGTTTCGGGTCAGGACCCTTCTTCGGAAATGGAGGAGAGGGAAGGGAGCTCAAATAAATAGAGAAGAGGGATGGAACTGGAGAAGGTAGATGAGATGGTGGTAGGTGAATGCAGGTGGGGAGTGGTCAGTGGGATGGGTAGGGCAGATAGATGGGAGAGAAGATGAGATAATGGGAACTGCAGATGCTGGAGATTCCAAGATAATAAAATGTGAGGCTGGATGAACACAGCAGGCCAAGCAGCATCTCAGGAGCACAAAAGCATTGGATGAAGGGTCTAGGCCCGAAACGTCAGCTTTTGTGCTCCTGAGATGCTGCTTGGCCTGCTGTGTTCATCCAGCCTCACATTTTATTATCTTGGGAGAGAAGATGGACAGGTTGTGTCAGGTCACGGAGACAGGGATGAAGAGGGAGAGAGGGACAGGGAGGGAGGGAGGGAGAGAGGGAGAGGGAGGGAGGGAGAGAGACTCATAGTCCACCTCAGGGGCCTACAGCCCAATGGCCTAAACAAAGATTTTACCAGTTTAAAATCGCCCCACCCCGGTCTCATCTCAAGTCGAAGACTCCTTCCCATTGGACTGTAGTCTCCTGATGCTGCCAGGCCTGCTGAGATCCTCCAGCTCCACACTGTCATCTAACTCCAGCATCTGCAGTTCTTGCTATCTCATAGAAAACTATGGTCCTAGTTGGACCAAGCCCACACACATTTGGGTAAGTTGCAGATATTAGAACATGCTCGAGGGGGAGGGCGTGGGAAAGAGGAGATGGGGGAGGGGTGGAGAGAAGGGGCAGATCGAGGGAATGTTATTGTCCAAGTCTGCTCTCACCTATTGACATTCCCATGAAGCACCTGGTAGATGCTGATCTGAAATGTTTCATTTTCGAAATGCCTTCTCACCCATTCCTTGTAAATCCGAAACTCTGCTGCAGTGACAGCCTCTCCCTCTGGAATTTGGGACAGGTTAAATTTGTACTCTTGATGATGTGGTTGGTAGAGTGCAAAGCCCTTTTCGTGGTCAACTGCAGAAAGAAGGAAGGGGGGAGAAAAAAGTCAACCTTGAGAAGTTGCAAATTCAAAATGTAAGCATTTCACAGTAGTGTTATTGCACACAAAAAGCTCCCAAGAAAGGCCAATCAATACCAAACAGGCATTTTTGTTTATTCAACTAAATTCATGACGGTTGACTTCGAGTGTGGTTGGGATAAACCCTGATAACTTTGCTGCACTGGCACAGAAAACTCATTTAGCATTCGCATAGCAGCAGCTGCATCAGTTAGTGGATGGCAGATACACAGCCTTCATTACGTCACTGAGCACAGCAACAAGGAAGAAACTTCTCACGCTCAGAATTAACTTCTCCCCGTCCTTGCCCTTTTGTTACTTTACCAGAATCATCATCGGGTCTTTGTTACAAAACTGTTCCGTCAGATTGTTGTTGCCTTGGTGGCTCGAAAGTCAAAATGTGCATTCGCGAACAAAAAGCAGAGAAAGACCCACAGAAGACTGGGTCTGTGCACAGTGCATAAATCTATACAAAATACTAGTTTTTCTTGATATGCCTCTAGTTTCACGTTATTAGGCTGGCTTTAAAGAAAAAAGTGCTAAACTTGCAACAGAAATTCCAATAACTTGCATTTATATCACACCTTCAACCTAAATAATATCTCAGGACATTTTAGAAGGGAATGGAAACAATGGCGTTAAATTAAATGGACGGCTAAAAGTATGGCTGTAAAGATGATTTGAGACTGCCTCCTCAAAACTAATCTTGACGACCTAACTAATGGGTTTTCATTTACTTCTCACTTTAAGAGGAGGAACCTGACAGTAACAAATACGCTTCCTCGCCGCCGCCCCCCCCCCCCCAGCCCCACAACAATGTGAGAAAAGGACAGAATATTTCTGGTTCTCCCATAAGATAGTAAATACCTTAATCGATAAAAAATTACAGAAATGTGGAAATCCAGTTTCAAGAAGAATATTTTCCAGATTTAAATTTGGTGGGCTCTCTTGTAATTTGCATTTCCAATCTCAACACCTCTGGGGCTCGTTCACTCCAAACATGACATACCTACCCTCCATTTCAGTCAGATCCACACACGAAGTAAACCGTGAGCTTACTTGTAAAGAATCAAAGAAACATTATATTTGTCCTTTCTCTCAGGGAAAGGCCAAAAACATTGCGTGATTTGAGCAAATGACAAATGGATGCTCTCACAAGGGAGTAATATTCAGTGATGGACAAACAGCATCTTAGAAGGCAAAAATCCCATCCTTACACTGAGGACATGCTCTCCACCCTTACACTGAGGACACTCTCTCCATGTTGTGTGGCACTGCCTGCGCTAAATGAGCTACATGCAGAACAGGTCCAGCTGCTCAAAAATCAGGCAGCCACAAAATGCTCTGGGCAATCAACAGCAGTAAACTAGTTAAAACAAAAGGTAACCTCATGACCCAGCAATACTTCCTCACTCTACTATTACCAAGATGCCAGGGGACCAAACTTTGTTATCAATCCTGACATCTAGAAACTGCTGAAGGCACTGAATGCAGTAAAAAGGTCATGGGGTCCAACAACATTCCAGTTGTACAAATGATGGAACAAGTAATTCCAACTATACTGGGCCCCTAGTCAAGCTGTTGCAGCAGTTTAAAAACTGGAACCTACTTGACAATGTGGAACATTGTCCAGATGCATGCTATCAACAAGTAGAACAAACTCTATTCTTGTTCAATTCTCAGCCTACCAGACTAAATTCAACCAAACTGATGGATATTGTCAACAGCCATGACACAAGCTGCACTTGCACATTAACAATGTGCTTGATGCTCAGTTTGACTTTCTCCAGAACCCCATTGGTTTCTCACCTCAACATATAGTCTGCCCAAAGTAGGCAAAAAGTACTGAATTGAACCCACGCGTTGAGAGGAATGTCATTGATGTTATCGTGGCATTTGATGGAGTATGGTATTAAGGAGGCTTAATAAAACTGGAGTCAGTGGGAATCAAGGGAAATCTCTCTGCTGGTTGAAGCCATACTCTACACAAACATAGAAGGTTGTTGTTGCTGGAAGCTAATTGTCTCAAGCCAAGGTCTTCACTGCAGGAGTTCCTCATAGTTGGACCTGGGATGCTACCATCTTTAGCTGCTTCACTGACCTTTTCTCCACTAGAAATTGGGACTATATGTCACTGATTGGTGTATAATATTGAGTACCATCTGCAACTCCTCAAATACTAAAGCAATTCTCGTTTGCAGCAAGATCTGAACAATGTTGGCAGCACAGAAGTTCAAGGCAATGATCATCTCCAATAAGAGATAAAATCTAACAATTGTCTCTTGACATTTAACGGCATTGCTATCACTGAAACACTACAGTTAATGTGGTGGGGTGGGGGGGGGGGGGGGGGGGTGGTTCTTGGTGGTAGCGACTCACCGGAAATGGCACTTGAATACTGTGACTACAACAAAGTCAGAGGTCTTGAATTCTGTTGAGTAACTCAGCTTTTGGCTCCCCAGAGCCTGTCCATGAGCCAGAAGGCACAAAGCAGGAGTGTGATGGAATACTTCCCACTTGACTGGATGAATGCAGCTCCAACACTCAAACAGCTTGACACCAACCAAGTCAGAGCATTTTTCAAAAAACATCAATACGACATCTTGGTTAAACATTTATTAACCCCATTAGTGATAAACATTGGCAGTAGTGTGTACAATCTACATGTGCACTCCAGCAATCGACTAGGTTGCTTCAAAACCAGAGGCATCCGCCATCTAGAAGGACGAGAACAGCCAATACAAGGAAATGCCACCAATTGGGAGGTTCCCCTCCATATCCTGACTCAGGGCAGTGCTTTTCCTTTTCTCCCATTTAGCATCAGGAGTACACTTGTGTTATACAAACTGCAGCCATTCAAGCCTGTGGCTCACCAATGTCCCAATGGCAATTCGGGACAGGCAGCAAATGCTAGCGTTATCATCGATGCTCACACCCGAAGAATGAATGTTGAAAAGCTGCATTACTTTGCCTTAACTCAACTGTTGAGCTTATACGAGACATTAGCAAGTCCTCTTCTGCAGTTCAATATGCAGTTCTGGTCACCCTGCTATAGGAAGGATAAGAGGGTTCAAATTGTAACTTTGAGAAAAGAAAAGACCAACTGCCCATTGAAGTCCTAGTGCTCTTACAGGGGGTGTTGATGGGGGGAATCATGTGACAACTCGTTTTTTTTAAACAATCAACAAAGAATTTAATAGGTTCTTGAAAGACCACTTATCAACTGGACTACTGATCAAGAGCTGGAAAATGAGATCAGGTTGTCTACGGGTTAGCATGGACACTGTGGGCCAAATGATAACTTTTCTGTGCCCCAAGGATTTTTGTTCCTGTTGGTAAATGGGAAACGGAGGAGAGGCAGTAAATATGCATTTTTAGAAGATATTTTATAGGATACTTTAAAAGAGGTTTGTTCTGAAAATTCAGATGCATGAAATGAAAAAGAACTATTGCAAATGGACAACAAATTGGTTGATGAATAAGAAGTTTACACTCCAGACAAATTCTGTCAGGATGTCAGGTCATTTAAAGACAGAAGTCATACAGATTTTTAAAATTTCCAATACAATCTGAAGTTCATTTAATCGCCAATACATTTACTTAAAATAAATACCACACTATTAACTTGCTTCACTTTCTTATCTGAACTCTAGTCTGATAAAGTGTGCCTTTTGATTCTCATCATTTAAAAGGAATTACATTACAATATTATCACTGATAATCAGGTGTACTGGATAAGATATTCTTATCAATTGGTACACCTTCCCAGTCTTCAGCCAGAAAGCCCACCAGTAATCAGTGCTTCAGGAATTTTAAGTGTGTGTTTTTTGGGAATGCGTGCAACCTAAAATTGGGAGCCAGAATCCAAGCTAGCACCCAGGCAAAGGGGATTTCCCAGGAAAGGCAGAGTCTCAGTGCCTTCATATTTTGTAACCAACTTGCTCAGAGATGTTATTACACACCTTTGAAGCAGGTGGGGCTTGAACCTGGATCTCCAGGTTTAGAGGTATGGACACCACCACTTCACCTCAACAACCCCAAGTCTCAATGCCTTCCTCCTCCTCCACAAGTGGTGCCAGCTAGAGCTCAATTGGTGCCAATATCTTGGAAGTTAAAAAGTTTGCAAGTTTAAGTCTCATTCCAGAGATTTAGTGCAAAATCTTATCTGATATTCCTGTATCACAAAAACTGTCCGAGGTGCCATTTACCAAAAAATGTCGTGTAAGCAGAGGCCCTGGCTTCCTGCTAAAGTGGATGTCAACAGTCCCACAGTGCCATATGGAAGAATAATAATGGGCTTCTTCCCAGTGTTTTGACCAACACTGGGGGAGGTGACGGCCTAGTGGTATTATCGCTGGACTTTTAATCCAGAGACCCAGACAACATTCTGGGGATGTGGGTTCAAAACCCGCCTCAGCAGATGATGGAATTTGAATTCAACTGATTGCAATTTTAAAAATATGTGGAATTAAGAATTAAGAATCTAATGACCATGAATCCAGTGTCAATTGTCAGGAAAATCCCATCTGGTTCACTAATGGCCTTTACGGACGGAAACTACCATCCTTGATGAGAAAGTGTGAAGCTGGATGAACACAGCAGGCCAAGCAGCATCTCAGGAGCTCAAAAGCTGGCAATTCGAGCCTAGACCCTTCATCAGAGTCTAGGCCCAAAATGTCAGCTTTTGGGCTCCTGAGATGCTGCTTGGCCTGCTGTGTTCATCCACCTTCACACTTTGTTATCTTGGATTCTCCAGCATCTGCAGTTCCCATTATCTCTGATCACAAACTGCCATCCTTACCTGGTCTGGCCTACACATGGCTCCAGGCCCACAACAGTGTGGTTGACTCTTAACTGCACTTGGGCAATTAAGGATGGGCAATAAATGCTGCCTGGCCAGCGACGCCCTCGTCCCATTAACAAATAAAGAAAAAAAAATTACCACTAAAACAATACCAAAAAGCAGATTATTTTGTTATTATCTCATTAGTGCAAATAGCAAGGTCCTATGAACAAATTAGTTCTTATGTGCCCTCAATTACAAGTGACAATACCTCAAAATATGGTCACAAAGCTATATGGATCATCCCGAGATCAGAAAATATGTTGGTGTAAAACCAAAATTGCTGTAAATCAGTCAATGCTCAGCATGAGTGCAGCATAGAAGATAACTCATCAAAAGCCTTGCAATAAAAACTTGGATTTTGTCTGTTAGAACATGGATCCAACTAATGCTACGTCTAAAAGCAAACAGTGTGAATGTGGTAAATTTTAAATGAAATAGAAGATGCTAGAAATATTCAGGTCAGGCAGCATGTACAGAGAGCAAACAGAGTTAACATAGCACAATGATCTTTCCACAATATGAACTTTACATCATAAACAATAACAAAATCTGATGCAATGCCGCTGACCAAGTTAATTAGATTTCTGCACAGATGCTGAGTGTCCTTTGTATTTCCAGACTTCTTCATTAATTTTTCAGCATTCATAGTATTCTTCTTTCATATGTAACTTCTACAAGTTACAATTGCAGTGGGTGCACAAACTTTAAATTATTGTTGTTCACTTTGTTGCATGAAAAACAGTTATAAAATTTTAAAAAACCCATTATGTAAATCTCTGCAACTAGCACATAGCCAAGTTCTAATTAGAAGAAGTCTAAAACCATTTTAATTGCTAGATAAATGAAAATACAGAAAAGATATCAGGCTAAAAACAAAACCCAACTCAAAGCACCGAACAACACGTAAAACTTGAAAAGCACAACGAAAGATGATTTAGTCAAAAAATTATAGGCCAGACAATGGAGTAGTTCCAACTCAATTTCTTAATTCATGTGATTATGTTGCTCAGTTCTGTTTATTTGTCAGGTAATCCAAAAAAGGTCAAGAAATTGTCAATTTGAAAGCCCAGTCCAGGCAGCATATGGGCTAATTCCATACTGGAACACGTCTGTCTCAGCTGGAATGTATTTGAAGCCCAGAGTGTTAGGGAGCAGCCTACCTTTTACAGCCTAGTTTCAACCTAACAGAGAGGTTTGTAAGGGATGAGAATAGTAATTTTTTTTGAGACTAGTATTACGTTGGGCTTTTAACACCAGCTCACTAAAAGGTTTTGCAAGCACATGAAACTTTGAAGTGACTTTATGAATATCACAAGAACAAAGTGTTAGGCTGCTGGAAGCAAATTCATGGAGGCTTTAGAAATGGGGAGGGGGGGGTCACTTTCTTATTAAGCTAGTGGTTGCTAAACAGTAAGACAAAAAAACATACATTGTGTGCTGTCTTCTGGCTAATTTTACCATCAAGTGCACCCTTCAAAAGCTCCAAGATAAGGCAGAATGCAAATTAAGAGCTTTCTGGAAAATGCCTCCAGGAGAACAGGAGGAGGGGCTCATCCAAACTATTGGTTACAGTATGTCTCTCCCAAGCAGGAGATAAAATTGCCTATGGGCTAAGGGGAGTAGGGAAGATATAATCAATTTCAGAGTGTTTATGCCAAGAGGATTTTGTTTTAAAAAGTTCAATTTGAAGCACAGTGCACCTTTACAATTTTGCAAAATGTGGTGCAACTTTAACCATTGAAAATGCAATTCAAATAAAATAGAGATTTTTCTCTCATTTGTAAGATTGTGATGTGTCCTGGCTTCTGGCATTGATCAGTGGCCAGAGGTTTAGCAAAAAAATTGCTTTTGGGTCAAGTTTGTGTGTGGTGACGGTGGTAGCAGCAAGGATTAAGAAATAAATTTGTTTTTAAGAGCAAGTGCAGATGACAGAAATCAAAAATAAAAACATCACGCTGGAGATACATTCCGATCACTTAATCTGAACTATCGACATCTTTTCTACCCCAGCACTCTACACCCCACAGCGCCCCCGTCCCAACTACAGCATAAATGCTGCCCCCCCCCAACACTTCACTTCAGCTCTGATGAAGAGTCATCTAGACTCCAAACGCTAGCTTGCTGTCTCTCCATGGATGTTGCCTGACCCGCTGGAATCTCCAGAATGTAGTTTTCAATGCTAGAGATACCTAGCAGGTCTAACAGCATCCATGGAGAGAGAAACAGTTCATGGTTACAGTCTGATATGACTTCCTTTGAAATGTTCCAAAGCAGTGTCTTGGAGAGTTGGAGATAAATTACTCGCTGCAGGATTCCTAGCTCCTGACCCGCCCTTGTAGCCACACTATTTATGTAGGCAATTCAGTTCAATTTTTGGTCAATGGTGACCCCCAGGTTGATCATAGTGGGAGATTCAGTAATGGTAATGTCACTGAATGTTAAATGGTGAGAGATAGAATCTCTCTTTGAAGATGGTCTTTACCTGGCACTTATGTGGCATGAACATTAATCACCACTTATTAGCCAAGCATAGATGTTGCTCTGGTCTTTCTGCAGAATGCTTCAGTACGGGGAGTTGAGAATGGTGCTGAACATTGTGCAATCATCAGTCAAGATCCCTAGTTCTGGCCTTGTAATGGATGGACAGTCATTAATAGAGCAGTGAAGATGGTTGGGCCTAGGACAGTTTACTGAGGAACTCCTACACAGAAAGATCTGGAGTTGAGACAATTGAGCTCCACAACGATCTTCTTGGACTCCAACCAGTGGAGAGAATATGCACCCAGCCACACCTCCATTTCCACTGACGCTAATTTTGTTAGAGCTCCTGGGTGCTACACTTGCTCAAACACAGCCTTGACGTCAACAGTGCGCCATCTCTCTAACAAAGGGTAATACAGACCTGTGAACATTTGTTGTAGGTTAGGTATGACAGGATAATAAATGGGCTTGGGGGGAAATAGGGAAATGAGGGAAGAGGGGGAGGCTGGAATTACAGAGAGCATCATTGGTTCTTCACCTCTGCCATTTATCAGGAACAAACTCCAGTCTAACTGAATGGAACCACGACCTCCCTGGCCACACTATGAAACAGAAAGCATTAATTTTAACCACTACAGTTCCACATCAACCTGCTCATTCAGAGAAAGGGAGTATACACAGACTGGGCTAAAATTTTTGCTGCCAATTGTATTTCCCCCTATTTAGCTGTTACAGTGTGCAGAAAAAGGACAGGATCTACTTGTTGCTAGAAGGAGCTTGAGGGGATGAATGGCCTCCTATTTGTGAGAACAGGTTTGTTTTTATAATGTAGCTGGAAAACAAAACTGTCAGTAATCCAGTACGACCATCTGCTGCAGTGACAATTGTTTATTTATTAAAATTTGCTAACAGCAGGATGATCGACTACATTTCTGATGGCATTTCACTCCCAGACAGAAAGCCTAAAATACACTTACAGATGACTGGTAATACATTCAGTGACACACACTTCACAAATGTACTAAGGTTCATCTAGAGACATTATGCTAATTATTCACACAAACTGTCACGGATGTAAGTGTTAACTATGAGACTTTACAGATTGGTGTATGGAAAATAGATGCTCAACTGGGAATGGAGACATCTGAGGAGGTGGAGCTCACGGCTCAGTTAGAGTAATGGATTTTGGGGAGCATCCTAAAAGAGAGATAAAGAAAGTCATTCAAGGAAGGAATTTTGGATAGCAGTTTGTGACGAAAGTACTTGGTGACTGAAGGACTTGGCGCCAGTCGAGAGACTAAGGGCTGGAAGAAGTGGGAGGATGAAGGAAATTGGATTTATATAGTACCATTCAAAAGCTCAATCTCTTAACAACACTGAGGCAATGTGGCAACCCACTGAAACATGCAAGGTCACTAATGAACACTTGTGAAATGACCAGATTAAGATGGATTGAAAGCTGGATAAACGCATGCTCCGCGCTTTTCTTTGAGCTGCACATCCACTTGACAGGGCAGGATAGCACCTCCCAATTTTGTGATGGTTGCTCAGCATTGGACTGAAGGGCTAGCTTAAGTTACATTCTCTAATCGGTGGTATTAGATTGGAGTAACAGAGCCAAAATCTGGCAAAAAGCTAGTCAAAAGAAGTGAGCACGTAGATGATGGGAGCAAGACAAGAAGTACCTCGTCGACTACCACAGGACAGATTGCGACGTCATGGATGGAACTGTAGGCAAGAACAAGGACTTTAAACTTGAGCCATTGATGGCCAGAGTCAAGTGGCTAGCAAGCGAATTGGAGCACTTGATTTAAAATGGATTCCAGCTCTTAATATTGAAGAAGTACAATCCCACCATGAAACATGGCTTGAGAGAGTCTAACCACATTTTCTTTTTAAACCACGGAGGTCAGTTACTGAACTTATTTACAACTGTGCCAGCATACTTTCAATACAGAAAAGAAATGTTAATTAAGCAAGAAAACAAACTCAGTGTACCGATTACATTGGACAAAAAAAATTTGGAAGGATTTCAGTACAAATCACCAGCAGAAAGGATTCAAACTCCATTTTCCTTTTACCCAGAAATCTCCCTTGACACCGAATGCCAGTGAAGATTTATCACTGTCTCCTCACTGAAGCTTCTTGCAGACCTGGCATAGCCTCTCTGATGAAGGGTCTAGGCCCGAAACGTCAGCTTTTGTGCTCCTGAGATGCTGCTTGGCCTGCTGTGTTCATCCAGCCTCACATTTTATTATCTATACCCACGACTGGTTTCTTTCGGAAAAATTTCTGCACATTCACTACAAGTTTATCCTTCAGCTGGTATCTTTCCCCGCAACATCTAAAATAAAATGCAAACTAAACTCACCATTGCTTGAACTTCAAATCAAAACATCCAAGGTCCCCAAATTAAATTTCCTCCTGAATTTCTTTCTCTTTCACTGATTGACTGATGTCTGTTTTTGTCTTTCTCTGAATCCCCTCTTGCAAGGCAACAATACAGTTTGTTCTCTACCTCTTTTAAAAAACACACACACACACACACACAAAATCACTAACTCACCCCCATCCCATAACTTCACAGTTGGGAGTACCTTATTATAAATGCATGCACACTCTCAAAAAAAAACACATCTCCCATGAACACAAAAGGTTATGACAACTTAAAACTAAACATTATTTCTAACATACAGAAACAGTGAAGAAACTCAAGGAATAACACGGGTGCTGGAAGAGGCAGATGCAGATGAGAAATAGGGCATTGTTGTGATTGAGTGGATGTTAGATTTGAAGCTCAGTCTGAAGTTGAACAAGATATCCAAGTTGCAAAAAGACCCAGTTCAGCTTGAGAAACTAAATAGGAAAATGTAAACATCTACATTTAAGTGTTTTCCATTTTAGGCAAGTCAGTAGCTCAGTTGGAAGCACCCTCTCCTCTGAAATGCAAGGTTCTTTGTCAAGTCTTAATCCATGACTTAAATGTAAAATGAAGGTTGACACTCCAGTTCTGCGCTGAAGGAAAATTGTACTGTCAGATGTGCCACATTAAACTGAGAGCCCCATCTGCCTGCTCAGGGAAGGGATGGGAATATTTTGAAGAAAAGCAAGGGAGTTCACTCTGATGTCAGGCCAATATTTACTCCTCAATCAACACCACAAAAACAGATTATCAGTATTGTAAAGACCAATTTTTAAAAAATATTGCTGCATTTCTTTTTATCATGGAATAGGAAAAGGATGGTTTTAGGAATGAAGGATTGCTGCACTTAAAATCAAGTAACTTGATACTCATTCTAGGTATAGTTTATGTAGCTCTTTGTTCAAGCAGTAGAAGAATCCTAGTTTTCAGATGAGCTGGAACCAAGGGATATGCATGAATGCAAATTTGGCTGGCAGCATAGCTGATAGATTACTGATCATTAGTCCACGTACCAATGACAAAGACCTTCAATCTGCTAACAAATGTGCGACTGGCGCCCAGGTAACTGAACAGGTTGGGGCCTTGAATGCTTTCCCCAAAACTGCTGGACCTTTAAGTTTCGAAGGTTTGTAGCTCAGGTTGTGGGCGAGGTTGTTGATTTGCTCGCCGAGTTGGCTGGCTATCGTACAGACGTTTCGTCACCATTGTTAAGTGCAGCCTCCGATGAAGCGATATTGTTCTACTCTGTTTAGTATTTATGAGACCCGGTCTGTTGAGGTGTTTTGCGTCATTTCCGGTTTTTTTTTCAAGGGTTTGTATATGGTGTCTAATTTCAACACATTTATTGATTGCATTATGGGTAGAGAACCAGGCCTCTAGAAATTCCTGCGTTTATCTATGGCTGGCATGAGTGAGAATGGTCACATCATCCCAATTAAACTGACGGCCTTCATTGTTTGGGTGTACTGAATGAGCGAAAGTTCATTGTTTCGTTTTGCTGCTAGCTGGTGTTCGTGTCTACTGATGGCTAGTTTCCTTCTGGTCTGGCCAATGGAATGTTTTTGGCAGTCCTTGCACAGTACGTTGAGCACTACATTGGTTCTACATGTCGTGTTGATAAGCATGGGGAATTAGACCCCATATACAAGGGCAGCAGATATATGGGGCCATTCACTATCCTTACTTGTAAATATATCATCATTCCTTCACTGTCGCTGGGGCAGATATCTGGTATTCTCTCCCTGATGACACTGTGGGTTGACCCACACCACGTGGACGGCAGTGGTTCAAGGCGGCAGCTCACCACCACCTTCTCAAGGGCAACAAATTCTGGCCAGCCAGTGATGCCCACATCCCACAAATGAGTAAATGAAAAGCGTGAGGGCACAGGAGACAGGTAGAAAGGCAAACGGGGAAGGTTTTACCACAGTTGGACAGAGTCTTGGTGAGACTACATGTGGAGTGTGTCACAGCTTGGCTTCCTTACTCAAAGCAAAATGCACAAGCCAAAGAGGTGAAAGGTTTACCAAATCAATTCCTGAAATGGAAGGCTTGTTGTACGTGGTGAGATTGGATTATATGGGCCTGTACATATTAGAGTTTAGAAGGAGAGGGGACCGCATTGAAGTATAAAATTCAGACAGGGCTGGACCGACTGGGCAGAAGGGGGATGCTTCCAGCCAGTGAGTGCAGAACAAGAGTTTGGGCTCTCAGGATACAGGGTAAGCCATGAAAATGGGGATGAGTCTCTTTTCTCAGGCAGCAGTGAACCTGTGGAATTTTCTCCTACAAAATGTCTGTGGAGGATAGGTCACTGGATACATTTCAGAATGGAAAAAATAGATTTCTAGAGATTTAAGGTGTGGCGGAACATGGGGAGCAAGCAGGCTTATGGTGCCGGGGTAGATGATCATATTGAAGGGCTCAGCAAACTCAAATGGCCTTCTCCTGCTCCTTATTTCTCGGTTTCTTAAACAATGGAAACTATACTTCAAAAAGTACTTTGTCATCTGATAATAAAATGTGAGGCTGGATGAACACAGCAGGCCAAGCAGCATCTCAGGAGCACAAAAGCTGACGTTTCGGGCCTAGACCCTTCATCTGATGGGTCAGCTTTTGTGCTCCTGAGATGCTGCTTGGCCTGCTGTGTTCATCCAGCCTCACATTTTATTATCTTGGAATTCTCCAGCATCTGCAGTTCCCATTATCTCTTGTCATCTGATAAGTTGTTTTAAGGTATCTGAGGGATGCTAGAAGTGTTATATAAATACAAGTCGTTACTATTTTTCTAGTTTTTTTTGAAATTACACTCAACCAATTCGGGAAAACAAGAGTGGGAAGAAAAGGTTACTTCAGAGTACAATGGGATCTTGATTGGATGGGCAGATGGTGTTTAATTTAGATAAACGAGAGGCTCTGCATTTTGGGAAGGCAAATCAGGCAGGACTTCTATGTTTAATGGCATGGTCCGGAGGAGTGTTGCTGAACAAAGAGAACGTAGAGTAGAGGTTCATAGCTCCTTGAAAGTGGGAGTTGCAGGTAGATAGGATAGTGAAGGGAACATTTGGTATGCTTGCCTTTATTGGTTAATGCCTTGAGTATAAGAGATGGAAGGTCATGTTGCAGATGTACAGGCCATTGGTTAGACTACTTTTGGAATACTGCATTCAGTTCTGGCTTCCCTACTATAGGGAGGAGCTTGTGAAACTTGAAAGCATTCAGAAAAGATTTACAAGGACGTAGCCAGGGTTGGAGGGTTTAAGCTGTAGGGTGAAGCTGAATAGGCTGGGGCTATTTTCCCTACAGTCGCAGAGGCTGAGGGATGACCTTATGAAGTTTATAAAATCATGAGGGGCGTGGATAGGGCAAATAGCCAAGACCTTTGCCCCAGGGTAGCAGAGTCCAAAACCTTTCCAAAACAAAGGTTCAAGGTGAGAGGGGAACTATTCAGAAGGGACCTAAGGGACATCTTTTTCACACAGGAG